>NW_023425547.1:1572445-1674945 GCF_014108245.1 Pipistrellus kuhlii
ACAAAGATTCATGCAAGAATGGTCCTTCCTTCCCCTGGCTGCCAGCACTGCTTTCACTCTGGCAGGAGCAGCCTTTCTGCCTTCCCACACTGCCCAGAGGCCTGGAGTGTCTGGAGTGACGCAGAATACCTGCACCATCCCCAATGCAAAGGCACAAGTGTCCTGTCTCACCCCCTGCTGCTCAGAACCTGCACATGCAAATTAACCTGCCATCTTTGTTGGGTTAATTTGCATACTCACTTCTATTTGGCTGGTGGGTACAGTCAATGAGCATGTTACTTTTATTAGTGTAGATATCACATTCTCTTTGTCTTTTGATGGATACTTAGGTTGCTTCCATGTCTTAGCTATTGTGAATAATACTAAAATTAACTTGGGAATACCGATACCTCTTTGAGATTCTGATTTAAATTCCTTGGATTGCTAAATCATATGCTAGTTTTATTTTAAAATTTTTGAGGAACCTCTGCATTGTTTTCCATAGTGACTATGCAAGTTTACATTTATACTATCCTACAAGAGTTCTTTTTGTAATATCCTTGCCAATGTGTATCTCTTTTTTCATAATAGCTAACTTAAGAATTATGAGGTGATATCTCATTGTGGTTTTAGTTTGTATTTTTTAGTAGTCATGTGTTTTTAATACCTCTTTTCTGGATAAATATTTCTTTATGTCCTTAGCCCATTTTTCATTTAAGTGATTTGAATTTTTTTTTGCTATTGAGCTATAAGAGTTCCTTATATATTTTGGATATTAAGCCTTTATTGAATATACTGTTTAAAATATTTTTCATTCTTTAGATTTCTTTTTCATTTTGTTAATTGTTTCTTTTGCCATTCAGAAAGATTCCATCTGATATAGTCTCATTTGTCTCGTTTTGCTTTTGTTGCTTTTGCTTTTGGTGTCAAATGTAAGAAATAATTTCCAAGATCAATGACAAAAAGCTATTCTCCTAGGATTTCTCCTAGGAGTTTTGTGATTTTAGATCTTAAGTTTAACTCTTTAATCCATTTTGGTATAATAGTCCAATTTCATTATTTAGGATATGGCTATCTAGTTTTTCCGTAGCTTAAAGATCCACTCTGGCAAACATTAGCTTTAAGAGGAAATGTCTGAGGAAATCCTTCAAAATGTAGGTTAGGAGGGAAAATTTTTATAAATGCAACTTTAGGTTTATACTACTGAGAAAGGTATCCTGTAAGTGGAGGCATTTATTGAAGAGATTATATTTTCTGCATTGTGTATTCTGGGCTCTCATGTTGATGATTAGATGACTGACTGGGTGTGCATGGTTTTATTTCTAAATTCTCTATTCTTCTCCATTGATCTATGTGTCTATTTTAATGCAAGGACCACATTATTATAATACTGTTGCTTTGTAATATATTTTGAAATCAGGAAATCTAATACTCTAGTTTTATTATTCTTTCTCAAAATCACTTTGGCTATTCTGGGTCTTTCATCATTCTAAAAGAAACTTCAATTTAAACTTTTTTTAATAAAATTTTTTGTAAAAGGAAAATAAAAGCCACTGGAGTTTTGGTAGACATTGCATTGAATCTATAGATCACTTGGGATTATCAATATTTCAAAAATATAAATTCTTCCAATCCATGAATGTGGGGTGTCTTTCGATTTATACTGTCTGCTTTAATTTTATAACTGTCTTACACTTTTCAGTGCACAAGACTTTTATCTCATTTATTAATTTTATTCCTAAACATTTTTAGCTATTTGTTAGCAGTTTTATGTTTAAAACAGAATTAACAGTATAGTAAGATTCCCATAAATTATGATTCCACATATTCACAGCTTCCTGTATTATCAACATATCCCAAGAGAATGATACATCTGTAACATTAATGAACATTTCCTGGAGAAAATTTTGTATACATTTGAGAGGAATGTATACTCTGTTACTGATGGATGAAATGTTCTGTATATATGTTTCATTTGATGTATAGTATTGTTCAAAACTTCTGTTTCCTTATTTATTTTCTGTCTGGGTGACATACACATTATGGAAAGTGGAATATTGAATATTTCTATTATATAAGATTGCTGTTTATTTCTCCCTTTGATTGTTAACATTTGCTTTATATATTTAGATGCTAGTATGTTGAGTGTATGTATATATATAATTGTTATATCTTTCTCTTGAATTGACACTTTTATCATTATGTATTGACCTGCTTTGTCTCTTATGAAAAATATTTACTTATCTATTGTATTTTGTTTTAATATAAGTACTAGGGGCCCAGTGCACTAATTCATGCACTTTGAAAGGAACTGTGGGTTGCAAGGCTGCAGTGGGCACAGGGGAGGGTCTTAGCCCATCTTCTATGCCCTGACCTGGCCCCTCCCACTAGAGCCCCAGGTTCCCTCTCTGCCAGCAGCCCCATTCCACTGTCACCGCTCCCACATGCTGATGGCACTGGCCCCACTCCCACCTGCTGACAGCTTGGAGCAATTGGGGACTGGGTCCACAGTGGGTGCAAACAGGGTCAGCACTATCAGTGGGTGTGAGCAGCAGCTGCTTCCCTGATCACCCCTCAGAAGTAGGGAGAGGTGGAGAATCCCCCAGGGGAGACCAGGGTCAACAGCTGCCACTAGCACCGCTGATGGTGCTGAGTGATCAAGACTGGTGTTGGTTGCTAGCAGTGGGTGCAAGTGGTAGCTCTGGCATCAGCTGTAGTGAAAGCATAGCCATTGCTGGCCATGGGTGCAAGAGGTGGCTGCCAGCCCCTGGTAGCTTCTCTGGAGCAGGGGGAGGTGGAGAAGTTCTGAAGGGTGATCAGGGCCAGCAACCACTGCTCACACCTACTGATGGCACAAAGTTATTGGGGCTGGCACCAGGCACTGGCAGTGAGTGCAAGTGGCAGCACTGGAGCCAGCAGCAGGTGCAAGCAGGGCTGATGCCAGCAGCAGGTGCGAGCACCAGGCAGTACCACTGCACATGGGAGCAAAGAATTTTCCGTAACCACCAGAACCACCAGAGGCTCACTCTGATGACAGCGACTGGTTCCCCGCCTTGGTCTAGCATCCCCACTCACCTGCGCCACCATCCCACCATGGCCGATGCCTTCCATGTTCCAAGCACGCCCCCTGGTGGTCAGCGTATATCATAGGAACCAGTTGTTCAGTTGTTCTGCTGTTCGGTCTATTTGCATATTAGGGAAATATATATTCACGTTGTCAATTTTCAAAAATTAGGTAATATTTCTGAAAAATCTGGTTTTGCTACAAGGGGTTGTCTGAGAGAAACTGTAGCTTCTCTCTTTTTTAGATATATTTTTATTTATTTCAAGAAAGAAGGGAGAGAGAGAGATAGAAACATCAATGATAAGAGAGAAACATCAATCAGCTTCTTCCTGCACAAACACCCACTGGGGATCATGCATACAACCTGGGCACGTTCCCTGATCAGAATCAAACTGTCATTTTTGTTCATAGGTGGACACTCAACCACTGAACCATGCTGGTTAGGCTGTAGATTATTTCAATTAACATACAGCCTATTCCTATTTCTGCTATGAAAATGGTTGGAGTCAGATTAATATTTATCTTGATCTCACCTCTTGCCCATAGGCAGAAAATGTGTTTTATTCTTTTAATCACTACCATGTATTTTGCTGGGATCCCCAGGGAAATAGAGAGGTAATTGCAGGAGTATCCTATTTCTTGGAGAGTGGTAGATCCATACAATACAATGTTTAGATTATATTGATGCCTTTGTGCAATGCAAGTACCAGATCCAAGATATGGGCACTGAGCCCTGCTTGTAGCTTGCTCCTTAGGGAAACCTCTTTCCCACCTGATAATTTTTTTTATCCTCAAGAAATTTTACATTTTCTTTTGTCCCATCCATTGTGGAGGTCAGGCAGTAACATTGCATGTGCCCTTATATTTGGTCTCTAAGAGTGTTGCCATGGTAATTCTCTACCTCTTCAGTGACCACCCATTTCCTTGATGGGAAAAGCTGCCTCCTTAATTTTATTCACTTAATTTGTCTTTATTTACAAAGGCCCCTAATTCATGGCCAGGGACCATAGATTAAAAGGAGGCAAGAGAGTGGCAGAGAGGAGTATTTGACATTACACCTTCCCAACTTCTAAGTCTCTTTTTTACATTTTATTTATTTACTAGAGGTCCAGTGCATGAATCCACGCATGGGTGGGGTCTGGCCATCCCAGTCCCAATCAGGGAAGATCAGGACTGAGCCTGTCAGGAGGAGGAGATGATCGAAAGTTTGCCAGCTGGCCCACTCCAATCAGGGCCCAATTAGGACTGGGCCGCTGGGGGGAGGGGCCATGGGTGGTTGGCTGGCTGTCCCTGCCCCCTATTGTGGTGGGGGTTAGATCAGGGGTGGGGAAACTTGGGGGAAGTGCTTCAGGAGGTTGGCCAGGCAGCCCCGTCCCCTATTAGGGTAGGGAGGGGCTATCAAAGGTGGAAACAGCCAAGTTAGCTGGTTGATAATTTCCCACCTTCCCTTGATTTCCTTCTGAGGTTCAACAGTGTGTTCATGCTTCTATGACTCTGAGTCTACTTCAAGTTAATCATGGTGGTGGGGGCACACAGAAGGTGGGTATGGCCAAGAGGAGCAGATTTGGAGGTTGGCTGGCCGGCCCCACCCCGTGATCAGGCCAGGTCACTGGCCACAGTGGGCATTATAGCAACTGTTCATAGGTCTTTCTAGTCATTAGGATTCTGGATATATATATATATATATATATATATATATATATATATATATAACTGTTTTTTTAAAATCTTTATTGTTGAAAGTATTACATAGGTTTTCCTTTTCTTCCAGCTGATTCCATACTATTCCATCTAGGGCCTCTCCACCACACTCTCTGTGTCCATGGGTTATGCATATACGCATACAAGTTAGCTGGTTGATAATTTCCCACCTTCCCTTGATTTCCTTCTGAGGTTCAACAGTGTGTTCATGCTTCTATGACTCTGAGTCTACTTTTGATCATCAGTATATTTGGTTCATTAGAGTCCATATATGAGTGAGATCATGTGATACTTATATTTCTCTGACTGAATTATTTTTATCAGCATAATACTTTTCAGGTCCATCCATTCTAGTGCAAATAGTAAGAGTTATTTATTTTTCATTGCTTCATAATATCCCATGCTGTAAATGTACCATAATTTTTTATCCACCAATCTGTTTATGTGCACTTAGAAAGTTTACAAGTCTTTGCTATTATAAATTGTGCTGCTATGGACAGGGGTGCATATATTCTTTCTTATGAGTGTTTCAGACTTTTTAAGATATTTTCCTTAATGTGGGTTGATTGAGTCAAATGGAAGTTACATTTTTAATTTTTTGAGAAAACTCTATACTGTGTTCCACAGTGGCTATACCAGTCTGCATTCCCACAAGCAGTGCATGAGGGTTTCCTTTTCTACACAAACTTGAACACACTTGTCAATGGTTGACTTGTTGATGATAGACATTTTGACAGTTGTGAGGTGATATCTCATTGTCATTTTGATTTGCATCTCTCAGATGATTAGTGACTGAGCATTTTTTTCATATGTCTCTTGGCTTTCTGTGTGTCCACTTTGGAGAAGTGTCTATTTACACTCTTTGTTGATTTTTAATTGGATTTTTTGTTTTCCTTTTGTTAGGTTGTATGAGTTCCCCAATTATTGTGTAGATTAACCCCTTATCAGATGTATCATTAGCAGATATGTTTTACCATGTAGTGGGCTCTTTTGTTATTTTGATGATGGTTTCTTTGGCAGTGCAGAAACTTTTTTATTTTCATGTAATCCAATTTGCTTATTTGCTCCTTATTTTCCATTGTCCTGGGATATGTACTAGTAATCAGTAAACATATTGCAACGAGAGATGTCTAAGATTTTAGTGTCTACTGGAGGCCTGGTCCATGAAATTCATGCATGGGGGGTGGGGATGTCTCTCAACCCAGCCTGCACCATCTTCAATCTGGGGTCCCTTGAGGGATGTCCAACTGCCCAGTGGGATCGGGAATAAATAGGCAGTTGGACAACCCTCTCACAATCCAGGACTGCTGGATCCAAACTGCTCGCCTGCCTGACTTCCTGATTGCCCCTAACTACTTCTGCCTGCCAGCCTTATCACCCTTTAACCACTCCCCTGACAGCCTGATTGATATCTAACTGCTCCCCTGCCAGCTTGTTTGCCCCCAACTGTCCTCCCCTGTAGGCCCAGTCACCCCCAACTTCCCTCCTCTGCTGGCCTGGTCAACCCTAACTGCCCTCCCCTGCAAACCTGGCCCCTCCCAATTGCCCTCCCCTGATAGCCATCTTTTGGCAGCCATCTTGTGTCTACATGGGGGCAAGATCTTTGACCACATGGGGGCAGCCATCTTGTGTGTTAGAGTGATGGTCAATTTGCATATTACTCTTTTATTAGATAGGATAGAGGTCTGGTGCATGAGTGCGGGTTGGCTGGTTTGCCCTCAAGGGTGTCCAAGATCAGGTTGGGGGTTCCCTTGGGACATGGGACACCTTGGTCGAGGGGCCTATGGTGGTTTTCAAACTGGCCACGCCCCCTGGTGACTCGATTGGAGACCCTGGTATCTGAGATTTATTTATCTTCTACAATTGAAACTTTGTAGCCTAGAGTGAAGCCAAGCCTCCTGCTTACTCTGTGGGAGTAGCCATTTCTTTTGGGATTTATTTATCTTCTATAACTGAAAATTTATAGCCTTAAGAGGAGGCTTGAGCCAGCCAGGGTGTGCAGAAAGCTTGGTTTCCTCCTTCACCTGGGCAACCCTAGCTTCCTGCTCTCTTGAGCTCTGTGGCTGCTGCCATTTCTGTTGGTATTTATTTATCTTCTATGATTGAAACTTTGTAGCCTGGAGTAGAGGCCTTGACTGGCCAGACTATGCAGAAAGTTTGACTTCCTCCATTGCCAGGGAAACCCAAACTTCCCTCCTGGTCACTTAGTGGCTGCAGCAATCTTGGTTGGGGTTAATTTGCATGTTTTCTCTGGATTGGCTGGTGAGTGTGGTTGGTGGGCGTGGCTTGAGGGTGTCGCAGGTGATGGTTAATTTGCATATTAGTATTTTATTAGATAGGATAATTTCTTCTAGGACTTTAATGGCTTCACGTCTTACATTTAAGTCTTTATCTTTGTTGAGTTCATTCTTGTGTGTGGTGAAACTTAGTAGTCTAGTTTCATTTTTTGCATGTACCTGTCTGATTTTCCCAGCACCATTTATTGAAGAGACTGTCTCTGTTCCAATGTATGTTCTTGCTTCCTTTGTTAAACATGGAGCATAGTGGCGTGGGTGATTTCTAGGTTTTCTGTGCTGTTCCATTTTTCTACATGCCTGTTCCTGAGACAGTACCAGACTGGTTTGAGTACAGTGGTTTGTAGTATATCTTGATATCTGGCATTGTGATTCCTCCAATTTTGTTCTTTGTCGTCAAGATTGCTGCAGATATTCAGAGTCTTTTTTGTTTCCTTGTAAATTTTTGGAGTGTTTGTTCTAGGTCTCTGAAATACAACATTGGTATTTTAATAGAGGTTGCATTGAATCTATAGATTGTTTTGGATAGTACGGTCATTTTAATGATGTTTATTCCACCATTTCATGAACATGGTATATTCTTCCACTTGTTTATATCTTCCTGTCTATCTTTTTACACATCCTGTAGTTTTCAGAATACAGTACACTTATCTCCTTGGGTAAATTTTTTCCTAAGTATATTGATATTTTGTTGCAATGGAAAATGGGATTAATTTTTAATTTTTCTTTCTGAGTATTCACTATTGGTATATAAAAATGCTATGGATTTGGGGTGTTCATTTTGTATCCTGCCACATTTCTGAATTCATTTATTAAATAAAATAATTTTTATGAAATCTTTAAGGTTTTCTATGTACAGTATAATGTTATCTGCAAATAATGAGAGTTTTACTACCTCCTTTCCAATTTATATGTTTTTTATTTATTTTTCTTGTATGATCTCTATAGCCAGAACTTCCAGAACTATATTTAACAAGAGTGGTGAAGGGAGCTCTAGTGACTTGTCCCTGTTCTTACAGGAAATTGTTTTAGTTTTGGCCCTTTGAGGATGATGTTGGCTGTAAGTTTGTCTTATATGGCCCACTTTGCTGAGAGTTTTTACCAAAAGACAGTGTTGGATTTTGTCAAATGCTTTTTCTACATCAACTCATATGATCATGTAATTTTTATCTTACAATCTGTTTATATGCTGTATCACATTTATTGATATTAATTATTGTACCATCCCTGCATCCCTCAGAATAAATCTCACTTTGTCATGATATATGATCATTTTAATGTGTTGCTAGATCTGGGTTGCTATAATTTTGTTAAACATTTTAGAGTATATGTTCATCAGGGATTTTGGCCTGCAGTTCTGTTTCTTTATAGTGTCTTTACCTGATTTTGTAATTAGGGTGATGCTGGCCTCATAGAAATAGCTTTGAAGTGTTCCTTTCTCTTGAAATTTTTTGGAATAATTTGAGGAGTAGAGATGTTAATTTTCTTTGAATATTTGGTAAAACTCAGTTGTCAATCCATATGGACCAGGGATTTTGTTTTCTGAAAGTTGTTTACATTACTGTTTCAGATTTATCGATTTTTATCAGCCTCAGGTTTTCTAATTCTTCCTGGCAGAGTTTTAGATGGTTGTATTTTTCTTGGAATATGTCCATTTAGTGCAGGTAGTCATGATTTCTGTAATAAAGTTGTTCACAGTATGTTATCACAACCCTTTGTATATTTGTAGGGTCAATTATTATTCCAACTCATCCATTTCCAATTTATTTTGGTCCTCTCATTTTCTTTTTTAGTTAGCCTTATTAGAGGTCCATTAATCTTGTTTATCCTTTCAAAAATCTAGCTCTTGAGACAGGAATATGGCTACTGACAGGAAGGCAAACTGCACGATAGTGCATGAGCAAGAGAACAAAGGTAGAGTGTGTGGTCGCAGGGAGTATGTTTGTTGGTGAGTTGAGTGACAGCTATACTCCAGGGGACTATGGGAGACTGACCGATGGGGTTCCTCTGACCAGGCTGCCTCCACTGCTGCTGGGATCCCTCCCTGAGCAAATGGTTCAGACATGAAGACCTCACCATCTTGAAGGGGAGAGTGGATGTTATTGGAAGCCTGAAAATCAAGGGAATCTACGACTACAGCACCCAGCAAACAGCTGTGAACTCAAGAACACCAGTCCCAAAGTGGTGCAAACATGTGGATTCAAAGAAGCTCTTTGTCTCTTCACAGAAATGAGAGAGAGAATTACATAACCAGACATTTGGAGAATAAAGATCATGGGGAGACAAAGAAACAACTCACATATGAAAGAAAAGCAGGAATCATCAGAAAAGGAAGTAAACAAAATGGAGGCAAGGAACCTATCAGAGAAAGAATTCAGAGAAATGGTCATAAGGTGGATGAAAATAATGGAAGACAAATTCAACAATATGTGTAAGAACCAAGAGGAAATGAAGGAGAACCAAGAAAAAATGAAAAATGACATCGCTGTTATAAATAACTTAATAGAAAGCATCAACAGTAGACTAGAAGATGCAGAGGACCACAACAGTGAGCTAGAAGTCAATGTAGTAAAAAAAAAAAAAAAATACCCAAGTAGTGCAGCTCCTAAAAAATAAAAATAAAAATCAGCAGGAGAGCCTAAGGAAATTTTGAGCAACACAAAATGAAACAACATCCACACAACATAAATAATGACAGAAAACTTCACTGATATAGCGAAGAAAACCCCCCACACAAATCCAAGAAACCAAAAACACCAATCATAAAGGATATATGCATCCCTATGTTCATAGCAGACAATTCACCATAGCTAAAAGTTGTAAACAGCCTAATTGCCCATCAGCAAATGAGTGGATTAGAAAAATACATTGTATATCTACACGATGGAATACTATGCTGCTATAAAAAAGAAGAAATTCTTACTATTTGCAGCAGTATGGATAGAACTGGAGAGCATTATGCTAAGTGAAATAAGCCAGGAAATGAAAAAAAAATACCACATGATCTTACTCATTTTGTGGATAATAAAGAACACTATAACCTGATGAACAAAATATAGATGCAGAGGCAGTAAAGCATTGAATAGACTGTCAAATTACAGCAGGAAGGCTGGGGAGTGTTCTGGAGGGGGAGAAAGAGATCAACCAAAGGACTTGTATGCATGCATATAAGCACAACCAATGGACACAAGACACTTGGGGGGATGAGGGCATGTGACAGGGGATAGGAGAGACTGGGTAAAGGTCAATGGGGGGAAAAAAGGAGATATATGTACTACTATATGCTATACTTTTTTAATTTTAAAAACATATATTTTATTGAGTTTTTACAGAGAGGAAGAGAGAGGGACAGAGAGCCAGAAACATCGATGAGAGAGTATCATCGATCAGCTGCCCCCTGCACACACACCCCTCCCCCACCGGGTATGTGCCCACAACCAAGGTACATGCCTTTGACCGGAATCGAACCTGGGACCTTTCAGTCCACAGGCTGAAACTCTATCCACTGCACCAAACCGGTTTCGGCTATATGCCATACTTTAAACAATAAATAAATAAAAAAAAACCTAAAAAAATCTATCTCTTAGATTTATTGATCTTTTGTATGTAAGTATGTATGTATGTATGTATGTATGCATTATATTTTGCTCTGATCTTTATTATTTTCTTCTTTCTACTTGTTATGGACTTTTCTTCTTGTTCTTGTAATAATTCTTTGAGTTATAGTGTTAGATAACTTATTACCAGTTTTTTCTTGTATTTTGAGATAAACTTGCAGTGCTATGAACTACTCTCTGTAGATTGCTTTCACTGTGTCCCATAGATTTGGGATTATTGTGTGTTTGTTTTCATTTGTTTCCAGTATGTTTTAAATTCTTATTTGATATATTTTGTAAGCCATTCATTGTTCAAGACAATGCTATTTAGCCCCTATGTATTTGTATGTTTTTGTGTACTTTTATTGTAGTCGATTTCAAATTTCTTGCAATTGTGATCTGAGAAGATGCTTGATATGATTTCAATATTCTTGAAGTTGTAGAGACTTAGCTTGTGTCCTAACATGGTCTATCTTTGAAAATTTCCCATGTTTACTTGAGAAGAATGTATATTTTGTAACTTTCAGGTGGAATGTTCTGAACATGTCAAATATTAGTAGTTCCAACTGTCTCAGAGTGTCATTTAGGCTTGCTGTTTCCTTGTTGATTTTTTTTCTAGAATATTTATCCAGTATGTCTATGGGGTGTTAAAATTACCTACTATGATTGTATTGCTGTTGATTTCTCCATAGATAGTCTCCAGAAGTTATATATATATATATATATATATATATATATATATATATATATATATATATATATATATATGCAGTAAAGCATCGAACAGATGGTCAAATTACAGCAGGAAGGCTGGGGAGTGTATGGGAGGGGAGGAAGAGATCAACCGAAGGACTTGAGTAAATATATGCACCCAATATAGAGCATATATATATATATATATATATATATATATATGCTCTATATTGGGTGCATATATGTTTGTTAGAGTTATAGCCTGTTTTTAGATGGATAACTTTAGTATTATGAGGTAGCATTTTTATCTGTGGTTATGGCCTTCCCTTTGAGGTCTATTTTTTCATATATAAGTATTGATACCCCTGCCTTTTTTTTTTCTGTTTGCCTTAAAAGTTTTTTCTATCCCTTCCTTTCAGTCTGTGTCAATCCTTTGCTCTAAGGTGGGTCTCTTGTAGACAGCATATATTTGCGTCATGTTTTCGTATCCATTCACTACCCTATGTCTTTTGACTGGAGCATTTAATTCATTTATGTTTATGGTTGTCATTGATAGGTATTTGTTTGTTACCATTTTTATTCTTTATTTTGGTGTCGCTTCTTATCTTTCTACTTCTTTTTTCAACAGTGCCTTTTAGTATTTCTTGCATTGCTGGATTGGTAATACTAAACTCCCTTAGAGGTATTTATTTATTTATTTATTTATTTTGTTGTTGTTGTTGTTGTTGTTATTGTTGTTGTTGTTGTTGTTGTTGTTTTGTCTGTGAAGCTTCTGATTTCCCCTTTAATTTTGAATTACAGCTTTTCTGGATAGAGTATTCTTGGACTTGTCCCCTTGCTTTATATCACATTGTATACTTCATTCCACTCCTTTCTGGTTTGATGTGTTTCATTTGAGAAATCAGTTGATAGTCTAATGGGAGATCCCTTATAGGTAACTTTCTATCTCTCTTTGGAATCCTTTATGATTCTTTGTTATTGACATTTGCCAAGTTAATTATGATGTCTCTTGGTATTGGTATTTTTTAGTTCATCTTGTTTGGGACTCTCTGTGCTTCTTGGACTTGTTTCAGTTTTTTCTTCCCCAAGTCAGGGAAATTTTCTATCATTATATTTTCTTTGCTTTAAAGACATTTACTCAGCTTCATTATCAGATTATTTCATTTAGCAATCAACTGCATGGGTGCAAAAATTTTTACATTAAAACCCTTTGTTGGAATGCTTTACACTTTCCACAAAACAGAAACTAAAATAACCTGTTATCCAATTAGTCACAAATACAGTCCTTGAGGTTTTTTTGTTTGTTTGTTTGCTTTTTGCCCATTCACATGAGTATTGTCTAACACATGTCTTCTTTGTAGCAGCTAGGCCCTGACACTGCCACTACTGTGGTTGGCTGAGGTTATATCTGTTGTAACCTGTAGTTTCTCTGTCACTTCTCTATCTCTCCTCTTCTGCTAAGCTTTGTTTCCTGGAAGTAAGTAAAACCTTCTGCCACAGCCATAGCTACTGTTGCTGCTGGAACTGTCATAACCACCTTGGTTTTGTGGTTTGGAAAAGTATTGCCCTCCACCACCATAAGGGCATGAGCTTCTGCTTCTAAAGTTTCCTCCTTTCATAGGCCCGAAATTTGAATATTGATTATTGAAATTGCCAAAGATATTGTAGCTTGCACCACCTCCAAAATTGCTTCCATCATTACCAAATCCATCAAAGCCATTCCCACTGCCACCACGGCTGCCACCAAAGCCACCTCAACCACTGAAGTTTCCTCCATGATCAAAGTTGTCATTCACACCAAAATCCCTTCCATGACCACCTCCAAAGTATCCAGAACCACTTCAACCTCTGGTTGGATGAAGCATCAGCCATCTCTTGCTTAGATACAGCTTTTCTTATTTCAGTTGTGGCCACTCACAGCACGGTATTTCTGAATGACAATCTTGTCTACAGAGTCATGGTTATCAAAGGCTACAAAAGCAAAGCCTCTCTTTTTGCCACTGCCTCAATCAGTCATAATTTCAATAGCTTCTATTTTCCAATACTGTTTAAAATAATATCTAAGGTGAATTTCTTCAGTGTCTTCTCTAATACCACCGCTAAAAATCTTTTTCACAGTTAAATGGACACCAGTTCTTTGAGAAACTTCTCATGAGTCATCCTTTTTTGGTTCCACTACTCTTCCACCCACCTTGTGTGGCCTTGCATTTTTAGTTTCATCCACCTCCTCCACAGTGGCATAGATGACAAACCCAAAGCCTCTGGAGTGCTTGGTGTTTGGATCTGTTATCACCACACAGTACATGTGAATTCCCCATTGCTCAAAATGGCTCCTCATACACCCATTGGTTGTTTCAAAGCCCAAACCTCTGATAAAGAGCTTTTGCAGCTGCTCCGGCTCTTTGGGAGACTCAGATTTAGACATGATGACTATGGCAGGGGGAATTCCAATGATGCTTACTTTGTGACATTCACCAGGAGAAAAGAGTGATTTAAGGAACCTATCTCTGACTTTATTTCTTCAAACAGGTTTTATTTAACTTACTCAGCTTCTTATCCATCTGTCACCACTATTATGCCAATGTTGTTTCATTTCTTATTGTATTAAAGCTCCCTGAGACTTTCCTCATGATTGTTAATCTTTTTTCAGTTGCTGCTTTGCTTGAATAGTTTTTTTCTACCTTACCTTCTAACTTGCTGATTTCGTGCTCAGCTTATTCTAGTCTACTCTTGAAACATTCCAGGGTGTTCTTTATTGTAGTTATGTCATTCTTGATTTCCTCTTCATTCTTACACGTGTTGGTGAATTTCTCATTCAGGCATTTGAGCATCCTTATAATCATTACTCTGAATTGTTTCTCTGACAAATTGCTTGCCTCCACTTGATTTAGTTCCTTTGATGGTGATTCCTCCTTTTCTTTCACTTGGGGGTTGTTTCCTTATCTACCCATTTTTTATCCTCTGTAATTTTTCCTATATATCAGATAACAGTTTTATGCCACATAGATTTTTTTAGTTGATTGTATGTATTATATGTTTTGTGGGGCCCTGTGGTGCAGTCTCTCAGGTTTCCTTAGTTGGGTATTCTTACATGAGATATTTAGATTCTCCTGGTATAGTTGACCTTGAATATTGTTGTTCTGTTCATGGATGGAATCTTCTCCTAGGGAGTCTGATTATGTGGATCACTACCATGCTGTGCCAACCATTGTGGATGTACTGACAGAACAGAAGGAGCAGAACTAGAATGTACACAAGACAGCTAACCCAAATATAAGTGACCACTAGAGGAAAGAGAATTAGGAAAGAGAAAAGTCAGGAAGAATTATAGCAAGAAAATAGGGAAAAAAAAGAATATGGGGAAAAAACATATGAATAATCCAAAAAGCACAGACAAAAACATCCAGAATACTGTGTGAGGACAGAATATTTAGATGAATTTTTTTTTAAAAAAAGTAAATAAGATTATAGAATAAGACAAATAGGATAAGTATCACAATTTAGAATAGAGGAGGGAGAAAGAGGTGAGATTACAAGAAAATAAATAAATAAATAAATACATATATTTTTTAAAAGGAGACTAGAGGAGAGAAGATATGACTAAATTTAGAAAGTGAAACAAATTAAAAACTTAGAAGAAAAGAGCAAGAGAAGAGAGGGGGAAAATGAGTAGTGAGGAAAAGGGAAAGAGAATACAAAATGGAGCAGGATTAAGGAAGAGGCAATTGTATATATGAATCAACCAACAAAGACTAGAATAATAAAACTTCAATGAAACAGTTTTCCCTCAATTTTTAAAAAGGGGGGGGGGAAGAAAGGAAAGAAAAACTAAAATGGAGAAAGAAGACTAAAAAGGGAGGGGGAAAAGGAGAGGAATAAAAAAGTACAAAAATTTAAAAAATGAAATAAATTAAATTAATAATAAAACATTAAAAAAAATTAAAAAATAAAAATAGAAAAGTGAAGTGTTGTTTGCTTAAGCCGGTTTTATTTTATTTTTAATTTTATTGTTTAAGGTATTACAAATAGTAGTACATAAGTCTATTTTTTCCCACTTATCTCCACCCGGCCTCCTTTACCCAGGGCACTTGCCTCCTCCCCCCATCCCCAGAGTCTTGTGTCTGTTGGTTATGCTTATATGCGTGAATAAAAGTCCTTCCATTGATCTCTTACCAGGATAACCCTCCCCTAACTTTCTGCTGTAGTTTGACAGTATGTTCAATGTTTCTTTGGCTCTGACTATTTTTGTTCAACAGTTTGTAATGTTCTTTATTATCCATAAATTTTTTAGATAACGTGCTATTTATCTTTCACTGGCTAGTTTATTTTACTTAGCATAATGCTCTCCAGATCCACTAATGCTGTTGCAATTGGTAAGAATTTCTTTTCTTTTTTTTTTTTTTTTTTTTTTTTTTTTTACAACAGCATAGTATTCCATTGTATAGATGTACCACCATGTTCTAATACATTTATATGCTGATGAGCATTTAGGCTGTTTCCAAATCTTAACTGTTGTAAATTGCACTGTTATGAACATAAGGGTGTATATACCCTTTCAGATTGGTGTTTCTGTTTTCTTGGGATATATTCTTAGAAGTTGTATTACTGGGTCAAATGGCAATTCCATTTTTAATTTTTGGAGGAAACTCCATACTGTTCTCCACAGTGGCTGCACCAGTCTGCATTCCCACCAGCAGTGCAGGAGGGTTTCTTTTTCTCCAAATCCTCTCCAGCACTTGTCATTTGTTGATTTGTTCATGATAGCCATTCTGACAGGTGTGAGATCATACCAAATTGTTGTTTTTATTTTAATCTCTTGCAAGAATTATGACTTTGAGCATGTTTTCTAATGTCTCTTGGCTTTCTGACTGTCCTCTTTCAAAGTGTGTATTTAAGTCCTTTGCCCATTTTTTGATTGGATTGTTTATCTTCTTTTGTTGTATGAGTTCCTTGTAAATGTGAGATTAAACCCTTATCAGAGATAACATCCACAAATCTTGATGTTTTGTTGATGGTTTCTTTTGCTGTGCAGAAGCTTTTTATTTGGATGTAGTCTCATTTGTTTATTTTCTCTTTAGGTTCTATTGCCCTAGGAACTGTATCAGAAAAGATATTGCTACAACCAATGTCTGCTATTCTAAGATTTTTATGGTTTCCCATCTTACTTTTAAGTCCTTTATCCATTTTGAGTTTATTTTTGTGTATGGTGTAACTTGGTGGTCTAGTTTTGTTTTCTTCTTTTTTCCCAAGTATCTGGCCAGTTTTCCCAACACCATTTATTGAAGAGACTGTCTTGTCTCCATTGTAAGTTCTTGCCTCCTTTGTCAAGTATGAATTGAGCATACTGGCTTGTGTAGATCTCTGGGTTCTTGGTTCTGTGCCACTGGTCTATATGTTTTTTCTTGTGCCAGTACCAGGCAGTTTTGAGAACAGTGGCTTTGTAGTATAGCTTGATATCTGATATTGTAATCCCTCCAACATTGTTCTTCTTTCTCAAGATTGCTGTAGCCATTCAGGGTCTTTTTTCGTTACTGATGATTTTTTGGAGAATTTTCTCTAGGTCTTTGAAGTATGCCATTGGTATTTTATCAGGGATTGCATTGAATTTATAGATTTCTTTGAGTAGTATGGACATTTTAATGATGTTGATTCTACAAATGCATGAACATGGCATAATCTTCCATTTGTTTATGTCTTCCTCTATCTCTTTTTTTTACCATCCTGAAAATTTCTGAATGCAGGTCCTTTTTTCTCCTTGGTTAAGTTTATTCCTAGGTATCTTAAATTTTTTTGCAATGCTAAATGAGATTGCTTTTTAAATTTCTCTTTCTGTGAGTTCATTATTAGTGTATATAAAAGCCATAGGTTTTCAGGTGTTATGCTGCTCCATTGCCAAATTCATTTATAAAGTCTAGTAGTGGTTTGATGGAGTCTTTGGCATTTTTTATCTAAATTTTGATGTCATCCGTGAATAAGGACACTTTTACATCTTCTTTTCCAATTTGGATGCCTTTTACTTTTTCTTGTATGATCACAATGGCTAGTACTTCCAGAACTATGTTGAACACGAGTGATGAGAGTGGGCATCCTTGTCTTGTTCCTGTTGTTAAGGGAAATGGTCTTAGTTTTTGCCCATTGAGTATGATGTTGGCTGTGGGTTTGAAATATATGGCTTTTCTTATGTTGAGGTATGATTCTTCTATTACCAACTTGCTGAGAGTTTTTTTTTTTTTTTTTTTTTTTATCAAGAAACGGTGTTGAATTTTATCAAGTGCTTTTTTTGCATCAATATATATGATTATATGATTTTTATCTCTCTGTTTGTTGTGTATCACATTTATTGATTTGTTCATGGTGTAACATCCTTGAATCCCTAAATAAATCCCACTTGTTCATGGTGTCTTATCTTTCTAATGTATTGCTGAATTTGATTTGTTAGAATTTTGTTAAGGATTTTGTTGTCTGTGTTCATGAGGGATATTGACCTGTAATTATTTTTCTTTGTATTGTCTTTATCTGGTTTTGGGATTAAGGGAATTCTGGCTTCATAGAAAGAGCTTGGAAGTGCTCCTTCCTCTTGAATTTTTTGTGATAGTCTGAGGAAGATAGGTTTTATTTCTTCTTTGAATGTTTGATAAAACTCCCCTGTGAAGTCCTCTGGTCCATGGCTTTTGTTTTCTTGGAAGGTTTTTCATTACTTCTTCAATTTCTTCCATAGTTATCAGCCTATTCATATTTTTTTATTCCTCCTGGTTGAATTTTGGAAGGATATATATTTAGGAACATGTCAATTTCTTCTGGGTTGGCCAGTTTGTTGGAGTAGAGTTGCTCATAGTATTTTTTTTTTTTTTAAGATTCTTTGTATTTCTTTGGGGTCTGTTATTTCACCTCTTTCATTTCTCTGATTTTGTTTATTTGGGTCCTCTCTCTTTGCTTCTTGGTGAGCCTGGCTAGAGTTTCATCAATCTTGTTTATCCTTTCAAAGTATCAGCTCTTGGTTTCATTGATCATTTATATTGTGTTTTTGGTCTCTATATCATTTATTTCCTCTTTGATCTTTATTATTTTATTCCTTCTGATTGTTGGAGAGTGGGAATTTTTGAGCATGCTTCCAGAGAAGCCGTGGACTATGCCCCAGATAGAGTTGTCAGTGCTGACACCAGGCCAGGCTGGGTTTGGGGCCTGGGGGAGCTGGACAGGCCTCCAGGAGGAAATAACATTTGTTACAGTTTGTCTATGCCAGGTCAAAAGCCTATCTCCTGCTGTGCCCAGGCCTCATTGTGCCTCTGACAGACAGCAAAGATCTCTTGGCTCAGCTCTGAGAGAAACTTCTGACCCACCTCAGAAGGAAGCAGCTACATAAGAAATTCATCATCCATTTTCTCTAAAAGAATTCAAAGGCACAATCATTTATAGTCTGCTCAGAAAGCAATCCAGAAGCATATCTGATCCGGTCCATCCTTACACTCTAGTGACTCTGTTTGGATAAAGAAATTTGCCACACAAGGACCGAATCCTACCTGGAAAGGACCACCCCCACAGCAATCAAGGTTGACAGGATCCCAATGTGGCTTCATCACACCTGGCTTACAACAGCCCAGACAAAATAGAAAGTCCAGTACTCTTCGGGCCCTCTAAAGATTCGTGCTGGCCTTCATCCCAGGTCCTTATCTTGTAAACTGACCCACTGAGTTTATTCAGAAGATAATTAATTTTATCAAGCTTATAGTCCTCATGGGTCAACAATGACCCAAAACTGTCAATGATTTGACTCATGTACATAAAACAAGTGAGGAATGTTGGAGAGTGGGAATTTTTGAGCATGCTTCCAGAGAGGCCATGGACTATGCCCCAGATATCGATAGAATTGTCAGTGATGGCACCAGGCCAGGACTTGAGATAGGGTCTCATGGCCGCTTTCCAGCACATGCAAGATAGAACACTGTCAGCTTTGGTCATCAATAGCATGATCCTGGTGTTGCTTAGGAGAAACCGTTTTGTCTTGAGTTGCTTGTTCTGCAAAAACAGGATGTGGTAAATGGGCTTAAAAGCTGTCCTACACAAAGTGTCACTGCTGCTCTCCAGACTTCCTGCATGGAGAATGGCGGAGCAGTTGCCTAGTCACCTTGCAAGCAAATGAAGGCTCCCTAAATTTTAATTTGGTCTGGACTCCAGTGGTTGTTGACTCGAGTTTGCTCCAGAACATGATCACACTGGGCTTTGCTTCTTGCTCTCTTTCTAATTCTTCAAGATGCAAAGTTATATGGTTTATTACCAGTTTTTCTTGCTTTTTGAGGTAAGCCTATAATGCTATGAACTTCCCTCTCAGGACTGCTTTCACTGTGTCCCAAAGATTTGGATTGTTTTGTTCTCATTGTTGTTTGCTGCCAGGATGAAAACAACAATGAGATTTCTTCTTTGTTCTCTTTGGTAACCCACTCATTATTTAATAGTATACTATTCAGCCTTCAAGTATATAAATTTTTGTAATTGTTTTTACTGTAGTTAATTTCTAATTTTATGCCATTGTGTTCTAGAAGATACTTGATATGATTTCAATCCTCTTGAATTTGGAAAGAATTTGCCTGTGTCCTAATATATGGTCTATCTTTGAAAATGTCTCATGTGGGCTTGAGAAGAATGTATACCCTGTAGTTTTTGGGTGGAATGTTCTAAAGATGACAATTAAGTCCAACTGATCTAATGTGTCATTTAAGATTGATTTTTTTTCTTTGCCAATTTTTTTTTTTTTTTTTTTTTTTTTTTGTCTAGAGGATTTATCCAGTGATGTTAATGGGGTATTATAGTATCCTACTATGACTGTGTTGCTGTCAATGTTTCTGCTCATATCTTCCAAAAGATTTTTTTAAAATGTATTTGGGTGCTCCTGTATTGGATGCATAAATGTTTACCAGAGTTATATCCTCTTGTTGAATCTATTCTTTTAGAATTATGAAGTGGTCTTTATTGTCTCTTGTTATAGTCCTCACTTTTTAAAAAATATATTTTATTGATTTTGTACAGAGAGGAAGGGAGAGAGATAGTTAGAAACATCAATGAGAGAGAGTCATCGATCAGCTGCCTCTTGCACACCCCCTACTGGGGATATGCCCGCAACCAAGGTACATGCCCTTGACCGGAATCGAACTCGGGACCCATCAGTCCCCAAGCCGACGTTCTATCCATTGAGCCAAACCAATTTCGGCTAGTCTTCACTTTTTTGAGATATAAAATACTGTGTTTAATTGGTTGAGTTTAATTATCTGTTTTCAAAAAAACCCAATATTACAGAAAGCAATTTCTGGAAGAGGAAGAGAAAAGCGAGTTGAGGATCTGACAATCTTTTTTAGTATTTACCCCATTTTACTAGGTAGCAGAAACTCAGCACCAAAATAAATAAGTCAATGTTTCAATGGTTTTTCTAGGGCAACTTAAAATTACTAAAAAAAAATTCCTCCCTTTTACTTTCTAGGTACAGGACAGGGCTGTTTGCTTTCTTGAATGTGAGGCAAATCTTTTTAAAAATTGTTTGCTACCTCTAGAAATAGCTCTAGGGAAAGTTCTAGTTTATATCTGTTTGTCACCATGAATCTGGCTCCTTGAGATGCAGCCTCAGCCTCCTTATGAATTACTTGCAGAATTTCATGGAAATAACTAGAACTATAACCCTCATTCAGTTGCTCTCTTTTATGTATCATTTCTTTAACCAATTTTACAATTTGAGCTGTTTTGCTTATGATATCTTTAAAACTCTTCCACAGAGAGTCCATATACTTGCAACTTTTGAAAGGTGATAACATGTTTATAGTAATTGATATAAAATGTTTTCTCTGTATAACGATATCTAATTTTGTTCACAATATTGTGAAGCTGTTTAAAATGCTCCAGGAGCCGAAACCGGTTTGGCTCAGTGGATAGAGCATCGGCCTGTGGACTGAAAGGTCCCAGGTTCGATTCTGGTCAAGGGCATGTACAGTAGTTGCAGGCACATCCTCAGTAGGGGGTGTGCAAGAGGCAGCTGATAGATAATTCTCTCTCATCTATGTTTCTAACTATCTCTCGCTCTTCCTCTCTCTGTAAAAAATCAATAATATATATATATTTTAAAAATAAAATAAAAAATAAAATGCTCCAGGGGAATGTTCTCTAGTTCAATATCAATATCAGTATACTCAGCAGATGGGAGTGTAGCAAGCAATAAAATGGAGATATTCTCAGACCAAATATTGTTGAAATGATCTCTCAGCTTCTTATCAGGTAACTCTTTCCCAATGGTGGGCACAGCCATCCCTTAGATTTTTTTCTAATAACATATGTTCAAAGTTTAATTGATGCTCTTTCCAAAGGTCTTGTATTTTCTTTCTGCTAATTAGATCCTCACATTTTCTCATAGTTTCTACTGTAAGCTTCTCTTTAAGATTCTTCAAATAATCTTCAAATCTTACTTTCTACTGAGCTAAGATATCTCTATCTCTGTCCTCTTGAAAGTACCTTTCAAGTTCTTCCTTAATGGCTTCATGTTTATCCACAATTTTATTGTCAATCAAACTTTTCTTGATCTCCTCAGCTTCTCCATTCTGGATCTGGCTGGACAGCTGCATATATAAGTCCAGCACGTGGCATCTCAGCTTCTCCCTTTCACAGTTGGATGATAAGACTGCCACCAAAGGATGCTGCTTTGGTGCTTAGCCTGACATTCCCATAATGCAGCTTCCTCCTCTACCTCTCAGTCAGCCATTCTACTTGTCTCCATGTATCCTCTACCTTTCTTTGTTGTGAGTTGTCTCCCCATCTGTACCCAATTTGTTAATTCTGGGTGGATGTTCCCTGATTTAGTTGTAAATCCAGTCTGGCCCCAGGATGAGGTTCACAACAGGTCTGCCTATTTGGCCACCATTTTTTTATTCTCCCAAGTCCCTTTAGAGTGCTATCAACAGCAACATGAATAAAAACGTAAAGGGCCTTTTTTGTTCTTGAAATTTTTCTGATATATCAGGAGCAACCCACTTCTTTAAGTCTTTTGCCAATGATTGCAGGAACATGAATGTTGGCATATAGTCAACTACTGTCGCCTTTGGGGTAAAGGAGGGCATGTATCTCAGTGATATAAACTTAAAGCTGTATTTCCAAAACTCTTCCCTCTTAACCTACCTTTTTTGTCATTTTAAAAAATTAAGACTTTATTTATTAAATGCAGTTTTAAGTTCACAACAAGATTATGGCAGGAGATACAGAGATTTTTCATATTCTCCCTGCCCCTTCACATGCATAGCCTTCACCATTATTCACCTACTCCTTAAGAGTAGTTCACTTTCTACAATTGAAGAATCTACATTGACATAGTGTAATCATCCATAATTCACAGTTTGAATTATGGTTCATTTTTGGTGTTCTACTTTCTGTAGGTTTGGAGAAATATTCACTATGTTCCACATATTCACCCATCCCTGAACACTAGTCACAGACAACATTAATCTTTTTATTGTCTTCATAGTTTTCCCCTGTAATGAACATCATAGTATTTAATCACACACTTTGTAATTTTTTTGAGATGGGCTTCTTCCACTCTAATATGCATTTACATTTTCCTTTTTTAATTTTTTTACTTTATTGTTTTATTGATTAAGGTATTACATATGTGTCCTTATTTCTCCAGTGCCTCCCTACCTCCACAATTATGCCATTACCCCCTTTGCATGCATACAAGACCTTTGGTTGATCTCTTCCCCTTATCCCTCCCCTCCCTTACCTTCCCTCTGAGGTTTGCCAGTCTGATCGATGCTTATCTGTATTCGGATCTGTTCTTGTTCATCAGTTTATTTTGTTCATTATATTCCACAAATGAGTGAGGTCATGTGATATTTATCTTTCTATAACTGGTTTATTTCGTTTAGCATAATGCTCTCCAGTTCCATCCATCCTGTTGCAAATGTTAAGAATTCCTCATTTATTTATTTTTACCACAGTGTACTATTCCATTATATAGATGTTCCAATTTTTTTTAATCCGCTCATCTGCTGATGGGCACTTAAACTGTTTCCAAATCTTAGCTATGGTAAATTTTGCTGCTATGAACATAGGGTGCACATATTCTTTCTGATTGGTGTTTCTAGTTTCATGGGATATATTTTTAGAAGTAGGATCACTGGGTTAAATGGGTGTTCCATTTTTACTGTTTTCAGGAAACTCCATACTGTTCTCCACAGTGGCTGCACCAGTATGCATTCCCACCATCAGTGCAAAAGGGTTCTTTTTTCTCCACATCTTCACCAACACTTATCATTTGTTGATTTGTTGTTGATAACCATTCTGACAGGTATGAGATGGTACCACATTGTCATTTTGATTTGCATCTCTTGTATGATTAGTGACTTTGAGCATGTTTTCATATGTCTCTTGGACTTACTTCTGTCTTCTTTAGAAAAGTATCTATTTAGGTCCCTTGCCCATTATTGATTGGGTTGTTTATCTTCCTTTTGTTAGGTTGTACGAATTCCCTATAAATGACAGAGATTAAACCCTTATGGAAGATAACATTGGCAAATATCTTCTCCCAGGCAATGGGCTTTCTGATTGTTTTCTTTTGCTATGCAAAAGCTTTTTTGTATTGATGTAGTTCCATTTGCTTATTTTCCCTTCAGTTTACAATGCCCTAAAAATGGTATTAGTGAAGAAATTGCTTAGGCATATGTCTGAGATTGTGTTGCCTTTGGACTTCTTTGATATTTTTATGGTTTCCCTTCTTATGTTTAAGTTCTTTATCCATTTTGAGTTTATTTTTGTGTATGGTGTAAGTTGGAGGTCTAGTTTCTTTTTTTTTTTTTCATGTATCTATCCAATTTTCCTAACACAATTTATTGAAGAGACTGTCTTGAGTCCATTGTATGATCATGCATCCTTTGTCGAATGTTAATTGAGCATAGTGATTTGGGTCAACTTCTGTGTTTTCTATTCTATTCCATTGATCTATATGTCTTTTTTTTTTTTTTTTGCCAGTACCAGGCTGTTTTATGAACAGTGGCTTTGTAATACAGCTTGATATCTGATATTGAAATCCCACCTATTTTGTTCTTCTTTCTCAGAATTGCTGCAACTTTGTAGTGTCTTTTTTTATTCTAGGTGAATTTTTGTTGATTTTTTTTTTAACAGAGAGGAAAGGAGAGGTACCGATGAAAGAGAAACATTGATCAGCTGCCTCCTGCACACCCCCCATCGGGGATGTGCCCTCAACAAATGTACTTGCCCTTGACCGGAATCGAACCTGGGACCCTTCAGTCCACAGACCGACGCTCTATCCATGGAGCCAAACCAGTTTTGGCCCAGGTGAATTTTTGGAGCATTTGTTCTAGGTCTGTGAAATATGCCATTGGTATTTTAATGGGGATTGCATTCAATCTATAGATTGCTTTGTGTAGTATGTACATTTTGAAGATGTTGATTCTACCAATCCATGAACATGTTTATGTTTTTGTAATATCACAATCTTCCATCTGTTTATGTCTTCCTCTCTCTCTTTTTTTCAAAGTCTGTAGTTTTCCGGCATATAGGTCTTTTACCTCCTTAGTTAAGTTTATTCCTAGATATGTAATTTTTTTGGTGCAATGGTAAATGGGGTTGCTTTTTCAATCTCTCTTTCTGTAAGTTCATTTTGTCTATAGAAATGCCATATATTTATTTGTGTTAATTTTGTATCCTGCTACATTGCTGAATTAATTTATAAGGACTAATATTTTTTGATGGAGTCTTTAGGGTTTTCTCTGTACTGTATCATGTCTTCTGTGAATAATGAGAGTTTTATGTCTTCTTTGCTAATTTGTAAACTTTTTATTACTTTGTCTTGTCTAATTGCTATTGTCATTACTTCTAGTACTATGTCAAACAGGAGTGGTGAAAGTGAGCATTTGGAGCCTTTTCCTGATCTTAGATGAAGTGGTGTTTTCTTTTTTTGGGGGGGGGGGATTGAAATATATTTACTATTTGCTGGGTGCTTTATAGACATGATCTCATTTTTTTTAATTTCTTTATTGATTATAGTATCCCATAATTTTCCTCATTCCCTCATTCCCATCCCAAACCCCTCCCCACATATTCTCTTACCCTTGTTGTCGTGACCACTGGTTAGGCTTATATACATGTATACAAGTCCTTTGGCTGATCTCTCTCCCTTTCCCCCACCCTTTCCTGCCTTCCTTCTGAGGTTTGACAATCTGATAGATGCTTTCTTGTCTCCCAGTTTGTTTTTGTTCAACAGTTTATGCTGTTCATTATTTCCCCTAGATGGGTGAGATCGTGTGATACAAGAAATACACTTATAAGAACGGAAATTGAGACAAGCCATGTGGTTATTCTGAGAGGCAAATGAATCAGTCTGTAATGAGTTTCTTTCTGGGCCAACAGTTCTTTTGAGTCCCAATGTCAATGTCAAACAGTTCCTTATGTGTGCATGTCAGCAGTGATATTTCAGTTCTGCATGGTGGACAAATGGTGGTGATGCAAGTCTGACCATCTTTGGTTTGGTCCTGGGTAACCTTCAGCGACACACAGGTGTTACTAGTATGACAAGGTGTCTTCAGCATCTTCCATCTCTGGACTATTTCTCTTCTGTCTTCATGGCTGGAGCAGTTCTGTTAATTCCTCTCTGTTGCAGGAATCCATAGTCTTGGAGTTGTTTTCTGAAAATATACAAACATATTCTCAACCAAAAGTTAATAAAGAAATCTTTCCTATAAATTTGTTTTTGGATCCTTTTTCATTTTTTGCCCAAATTTTCCTCTGGGACACTATGTGTGTTTTCATGGGTGCCTTGCTTTGGAGATGAGGTCCCAGGGTCTGTGGGTCTGAAGCTGAGTAGCAGGATATTGGCTGGAGTGGCTGCTGGGTTTTGGGTCAGTTCCAAGGCCTATGTTGGTGGTGGTGTTGATGAGTTTCTTAAAAACGTGGTTCTCCCCTTCAAGATGGTATGGACTCCTTGCTGGAGTCCCGCCATCTGGGGAGTGCCCACAGCAGTGGTAGTCTCTCCTTGTCAAGGAAAGCCTGTCTGCCAGCCACTCCTGCGAGATATAACTTTTCCTCATTCACCCACACACACTCCTTTCATACCCTCACTCACTGACTCCCTCTATCTCAGCTAGGTACTGCCAGACGCCATCTTTTTTGGGTGAATTGCTTTTAGGTTTTGCCCATTGAGTATGATGTTAGCTGTGTGTTTGTCATATATGGGTTTTATGATGTTGAGGTATGATCCTTCTATTCCCATTTAGAATTTTTATCAAGAAAGGGTGTTAGATTTTGTCAAATGCTTTTTCTGCATCAATTGATATGACTGTGTGATTTTTATCTCTCAATTTGTTTATGTGATGTATCACATTTATTGATTTGTGGGTATTGTACCATCCTAGCATCCCAGGGATAAATCCTAGTTTGTCATGGCGTATGATCTTTTTGATGTACTGCTGGATTTGATTTGCTATAATTTTGTTGAAGATTTTGGCATCTATGTTTATGAGAGATATTGGCCTGTAATTTTCTTTCATTTTGTTGTATTTATCTGGTTTTGGTATTAGGGTGATGGTGGCTTCATAGAATAAGCTTGGAAGTGTTCCTCCCTCTAGAATTTTTTGAACAGTCTGAGGAGGATAAAATATTAAACTTCTTTTAATATTTTGTAAAGCTTCCCTGATCAGCCGTCTGGCTCCGGGCTTTTGTTTGCTGGAAGATTTTTGATTACTGCTTCAATTTCATCAGTAGTTATCAACCTATTCAGGTTTTTTTATTCTTCCTGATTGAGTTTTGGAAGCTTGTATTTTTCTAAGAATATGTTCACATCCTAGATTGACCACTCTATTGGAGTAGAATAATTCCTATTATTTTTCCTGTTGTTGTTGTAATCCTTTGTATTTCTGTGGGGTCTGTTGCTACTTCACCTATTTGATTTCTGGTTTTGTGTATTTGGGTCCTTTCTCTTTGTTTCTTGGTGATCCTGGCTAGAGGTTCATCAATCTTGTTTATACTTTCAAAGAACTTGCTTGTGATATTGTTGATCTTTTGTATTGTTATTTTGGTCTCTATGTCTTTTATTTTCATTCTTATCTTTATTATTTCATTCCTTCTTCTAATGCTAGTTTTTTTCTTGTTGCTCTTTCTTGTTTAAGTTTTAGGGTTAGATATGTTTATTAAAATATTTTCTTGTTTTTTGAGGTAGGACTGTAGACCTATGAACTTTCTTCTCAGGACTGCTTTCACTCTGTCCCATACATTTTACGTTGTTTTATTTTCATTGAATTTTCTTGCCAGGATGTTTTTTGTTTTTTTTTTAATTTCTTCTTTGATGTCTTTGGTAACCCAATGTTGTTTAATAGCATCCTCTTTGTCCCCCAAGTGTTTGATTTTTTAATTATTTTTTTAAATTTTATTTATTATGGTATCACATAATTGTCCTCATCCCCCTATTCCCATACCAAACCCCTCCCCATATATGCTCCCATCCCCCCACTGCTGTCCATGGCCACTGGCTAGGCCCATATGCATGCACACAAGTCCTTTGGTTAATCTCTCTCCCTTACCCCCACCCTCCCCTACTTTCCCTTTGAGGTTTGACAGTCTGATCGCTGCTTTTCTTTCTCTGGGTCTGTTTTTGTTCATCAGTTTATGTTGTTCATTATTTCCTCTAGATGTGTGAGATCATGAGATCCAAGAAATACCCTTGTAAGAACCATAACTGAGACAAGCCATAATGGTTATGCTGAGAGGCAAATGAATCAGTCTGTAGTGAGTTCCTTTCTGGGCCAACAGTTCTTTTGAGTTCCAATTTTAATATCAAACAGCTTCTGAACATTTGGGGTGAAATGTTCTGAAGTTGTCAATTAATTCTATCTAATCTAGTGAGTTATTTAGGATTGATGGTTTTTTGCTGATTTTATGTTTAGAAGATTTATCCAGTCATGTCAGTGGGGTATTAAAGTCCATTACTATGATTGTATTGCTGTCCATCTCTCCCTTAATATCTTCTTGAAGGTTTTTTTTTAAATGTATTTGGTTGCTCCTGTATTGTATTTGATATGTTTACCAGAGTTATAACCTCTCATTGAAATGATCCCTTTAGTATTATGAAGTGACCTTCTTCATCTCTTGTTATGGCCTTCAGTTTGAGGTCTATTTTCTCCAATATAAGTATTGCTACCCATGTGTTTGTTTGTTTTTTATTTTCCTGAAAAACTTTTTCCCATCCATTCACTATCAGTCTGTATGAATTCTTTGTCTGAGATGGGTCTCTTGTAGGCAAAAGATATATGGGCCATATTTTTTATCCATTCAGCTAGCCTATGTATTTTGATTGGAACATTTAATCAATTTACATTTATGGTTACTATTTATAGGCACTTGTTTGTCAGCAATTTTATTATTCTACCCTTCCTATTTATTCTTCTTACAGCAGTCACTTGCTGCCTGGTGGTAATAAACTCCCTTAGCCTTTTTTTTCTTTTCTTTTCTTTTTTTCTTTTTTTTTTTTTTTTGTCTTTGAAGATCCTGATTTCACCTTCAGTTTTGAATGATGGCCTTGCTGGGTATAGTATTCTTGGATTCAGTCTCTTGCTTTGCATCATTTTGTATATTTCATTTCATTCCCTTTTGGCCTGACGAATTTCTGTTGAGAAAACAGTTGATAGTCTAATGGAATATCCCTTATAAGTAACTTGTGTCTCCCTCTCTGGAAGACATTAAGATTCTTACTTTGTCATTGGTTTTGGCCAATTCAGTTATGATGAGTCTTGATTTCAATCTTTTTGAGTTCATACTGTTGGGACTTTGTGTGCTTCTTGTCCTTCTGTGAGTTTTTCTTCCCAATACCAGGGAAATTTTCTGTCATCATTTTTTCAAACAGGATTTCTATTCCTTGCTTTGTTTCCTCTCCTTCTAGCACCTCTGTTATGTAGATGTTGTTTTGTGTTATCCCAAAGTTCCCTTTGGCTCTATTTCTTTTTTTAAGATGTTTTTACAGTTGTTGCTCTACTCAGGTGTTTTCTTCTACCTTGTATTCAAGCTCCCTGATGCAATCCTCAGCTTCTTTAGTCTATTGCTGATATTTCCTTTTTGTTGTTTATTGCATCTTTATTATTCTGCATTTCTCTTGGTTCTTATTTTCTTCTTGATTCTTACACATGTTGTTGAATTTGTCTTCCATCCTTTTGAGCATCCTTAAGACCTTTGCTCTGAATTATTTCTCTGACAAATTGCTCGCCTCCCTTTCATTTATTTCCTTTTCTGGTGATTTCTTCTTTCATGTCATTTGCAGGTTGTTACATTGTTTCCCCCTTTTTTGCTGTTACTTTGTTGTTGTTTCTATGTGGTGGTCCCTGAGGTCTGAAAGGTTAGTGACCATTGTTTTAAGAAAACCTTTGGAGCAGTGGTCAACAACTAGTGGTCCTCTGGTGGTCCATGAGGTCTGAAAAGTTGGAGGCTTTATTAGATGAAATTTGTATGTCACTCAGATTTTTTTGAGCTTCTTATATAGTAGATGTTTTGTGAGAACCAGTGGTACAATCTCTCAGGTCTTTTGGGCTGGCTAATCTAGGGATGCCCTCTACTTTGAATATTTGTGTTCTTTTGATATACTTGGATCTTGAGTGTCATTGTCCCGTTTGTCAGTGGAATCTCCTCTCAAGTTGTTTTGCCACGTGGATTACTCTCCTCCACATTGGCCAAGTAGTACAAAATACAAATTGGAAAGACACTACACAAAGGGAAAAATATGAATGTACTCACGATATTGATAACCCAATAAAAGTGGCCATCAGAGAATAGAAGAGAGAAGAGAGAGAAAAAAATTATATTGACAAAAGAAAGAAGGTAAGATAGAACAGAAAAAATAAAAAAGTAGGGGACAAAGATATACATATATGGTGATAAAACTCTCCAAAGCAAACAAATAAACAAAAAAATGCAGACAACAAACCACCTCAAAAAGGGGGAGGGGGTAGAATCTGTGGAGGTAGAGCTTATAACCAGAAAGTAAAATAAAGGAAGTAATACAGAATGGCCATAGTTCAGTATAGTGGATGTAGAAAAAGAATAAGTGGATAAGAAGAAAAATAAAATAATCTAGAAATTAAAAATATAAAATATTATTTTTTAAATGTATCTATCCATATATTCATCTACTTTTGGAAAAGGAGAATAAAGGAGAGAGCAGAAAAGCTTCAGTTAGTGAGTGAATCTAATTAAGCAATTAGGATAGAGAACAAGAGAGGAGAGGAAAAACAAAAACATAAAAAATTGGTTAGCAAAGAGAGAGAAAAGAGAAAGTTGTATGGAGTTGGAGCAAGGGAGAGGAAATTAGATATATGCGTAAGCCAACAAAGACTACAATAATAATAATAACACATATCTAAAGCAGATAAAGAAGATTATTTTTTAACAAAGGTTAAAAATAAAGGAGAGAGAAAAACTAAAACACGAACAGGAGAAGAGAAACAGGCTGAAAAAGGGAGAAGTGAGGAATAAAAGGGTGAAGGAAAAAACAAACTAAGATTAAATAAAATGATATAAAAATAGAATGAAGAAAAATAATACAAAAAAATAAAAGGTAAAAAAAAAATAGAAAACAAATTTTCTCCCGTAAATAAAAGATAAAAATAAAAAGTGAAGTGATGTTCACTTCAGCTGAGATTTAATGTCCCATTGTGGCTGGTTTAAGTCCCATCTCTACTGTTTTGTCTGTCACTACTCAGTTTCCTGTTAGTCAGCACTGTGTTGACATTCCCAGGGATCCACTGTTCCTCTGTGTCTGTCTTCTCAGCCTTGGTTGCAGGCAGGTGGGACCAATCTGGCTTCTTTGTTTGTCTGCCTGATTTTAGCCTTATTTACACAAGCATCAATTTCTTACCTAGACTTTAGGTGGGGTGTTTCTAATACCAAACATCCCCTCAACCCAGTCCCCCAGGGCTTCCGTGGGTTATTCAGTTTCCTCTGCAAAGCTCTGTGTCTGCACTAGTTGCCTTGAGGGTGCTCCTGGGATGAGCTGGCTTTTCAGGAGAAACATGGCTGCTTATGATAGGAGGGTGCAGAATGTTCCAGTCCTGGATTCCTCATCAACTCTCCCTGTTTTACTCCCCTCCACAGCCTCTCCACAGTCTCCACAAACTGCACCTCCACCTGAACTGAGGCTTTTGTGAGTAATTGTAATTGATATGTCCAATTAAAAGAGTTTAGTTAACAAAAACAAGGAAAATATAAAGGCAAAAGGACCATGCCACTACAAGTTTCTCTCCCTGTGCCCCTTCTCCCCCTCCCCCAACCCCCGGGATACTACACAGCTCCAGCAGTTCTTCAGGCTGCCTTTCTGAGTGCAGCCTCTTGCATCTATGGATTTAGAGCTAGATTCCCTGGCAACCATCAGCCATGTGGACCCCTTCCTAAGTCGAGTGTTTTTTGTGTTCCCAAGGGACTCACACTTGGTACAGCACAGGTTCCTTCTGACACTCTAGTTATGTTGGTTGCACATATCTCTCTCCCAGATCCCAAATCCTACCATTCTCTAGGTGTCCTCTTTCTTTCCCAGTCATGGATTATCTCACTAGCTTTGTTTTATTCACCAATTCTGGGTGGATGTTATGTGATTTAGTTGTTCCTTTTATCTGCTCTGTTAGAAGGCACAGGACATGTCTGCCTATTTGGCTGTCATTTTGAACTCCCCTATGTTTTTTTGTTTGTTTGTTTGTTTTGTTTTGTTTTGTTTTGTTTAACTGTAGTTGATTTCTAGTTTCAGGTCATTGTGACCTGAGAGAATCCTTGATATGATTTTATTTTTTATGAAATGTTTAATACTTAAGCTGTGTCTTAACATGTGGTCATTTTTTGAGAATGTTTTATTTGCAGAAGAATATATACTCTACAGATTTGATATTAAATGTTCTTTAAATAACAATTATGTGGATCTGATCTAGGGTGTCATTTAAGGTCACTGTTTTTTTTTGTTGATATGTTTTTTCTGGAAGTTATAGCCAATGATGTTAATGGGGAGTCAAAGTTCTCTACTATTATGGTATTGCTATCAACCTCTCCCTCAAAGTCCTCCAAGATTTTTTAATGTATTTAGGTGCTCCTATAAGAGATGCATATTTATTTGCAAGGACTATATCCTGTCCTTGTATTGATCCATTTTGGATTTTGTAGTGCCATTCTATGCCTCTTTATATGGCCTTTGTTTTGGAGACTATTTTGTCAGATATTAGTGTTACTATCCCAACTTTTTTTGTTTCCATTCCTTATAATATTTTTTTTTCATTCATTCACTTTATCTTGTGTGAATGTTTTGTTCTGAGATAGGTCTCTTGTAGATAACATACATATTGGTCATGTTTTCTTATCCATTCATCTACCATATGTCTTTTTTTTGGAAGCATTTAATTTGTTTAAAGTTATAGTAATTATTGTTAGTTAGTTATTACCATTGTATTCTTTATATCTACTTTCCTCTCTCTGTTTTTTTTTTTTTTTAAAGTAGTCCCTTTAACATTTTTTCAGTGCTGGTTTGGTGATAATAAACTCCATTAGCCTTTTTTCTTATCTATATATATAAAGATCCAGGGTCTGTAATGTCCAAAACAACTGAACGGACAACTGAACACTGCAAGTCAGTCCTGTGACTCAGGCCCAGAGAGAGGCCTAGAGAGAGAAGCACGTTCTGCTCAACAGCTTCCTTGCCTCTCTTTCTCTCCAAGCCTCATCAACAGCCCTCCCTCTCTGATCAGATCCTGAGATAGTCCCAGAGACACTGACTGACATAGAAAATGACCAAGCAGAATCAAATCTGGGTGAACTGTGAAGGCAAAACCTAAGGTGGTGCTGAGTAGAAGTTTTAAGGGCAATAGCTGTTTAGTGTAATGTGTAAGAAAGTGGTTCAATTTTTTAATGACCAGTTTGGCAGTATAATGCGTATGGCTGACTATCAGTCCAGATATAGGGATTATATACTTTTGTCTGCCAAGAGCATTTCCTCCAGATAGAAAAGGCTTTTCCCCCTTTTAAGCAATCCTATCCTATATGACCCACTCATACTACTAAAAATGTAATATGTTAATTAGACTGGGTCAACCTGACATCCGACTTTCTTCCAGACAAAACTATGGTGGTGGGGGCCAAGGCAGAGGCAGTTAGGAGCAACCAAGCTTCAGCCGAGGGCAGTTGGGGGTAAGATCAGGCTGGCAGGTGAGGGAAGTTAGAAGTGATAAGGCAGGCAGAGTCAGTTAGGGGTTATCAGGCCAACAGGGGAGAGCAGTTAGGGGTGAGATCAGGTTGGCAGGTGAGAACAGTTAGGGGCAATCAGGCAGACAGGGAGAGGGGTTAGGGAAAATCAGGTAGGCAGGCGTAGTTAGGGGCAATCAGGCAGGCATGTGAGCAATTGGGAGCCAGTGGTTTCATATTGTGAGAGGGATATCTGATTGGAGAGGGTGCAGGATAGGTTGAGGGAACCCCCTCTCCCCCCGCCCCATGCACAAATTTCATGCACTGGCCACTAGTTTACTATGAAGCTCTTTATTTCTATTTTTGTTTGTTTTTTATCCTTCATTGTTTAAAGTATTACATATGTATCCTTTTTGCCATTGACCCCTCCCTAGCCAGTCCCACCCCCCCAGGACATGCCCTAGACACAATTGTTCATATATATTGCTTAGGCTTATATGCATGCATACAAGTCCTTTGGTTGATATCTTACTCCCCACCTGTGCCCTCCCTTGCCTTCCATCTGACGTTTGAAGGTCTGTTCAATGTTTCTTTGTCTCTGGATCTATTTTTGTTAATCAGTTTATGTTGTTAATTATGTTCCACAAATGAGTGAGATAATGTAATATTTATCTTTCATCGTCTGGTTTATTTAGCTTAGCATAATGCCTACAAGTCCATCCATGCTGTTGTGAATGATAAGAGTTCTCTCTCTTTTTAAAGCAGTTTAGTATTCCATTGTGATGTACTAAAGTTTTTCAATCCACTCATCTGCTGATGTGCACTTAGGCTGTTTCCAAATTTTAGCTTTTGTAAATTGTGCTGCTTTGAACATAGGGGTGCATATATGCTTTCTAATTGTGGTTTCTTATTTCTTGGGATATATTCCTAGAAGTGGGATTACTGGGTCAAATATCAGTTCCACTTTAACTTTTTAAGGGAACTCCACACTGTTCTCCACAGTGGCTGCATCAGTCTGCATTACCACCAGCAGTGTACTAGGGTTCCTTTTAATCCACATCCTTGCAAGCACTCGTTTTTGCTAATTTGTTAATGATAGCCATTCTTATAGCTGTGAGGTGTTTTGATTTACATCTCTCAGATGATTTGTGACTTTAAGAATGTTTTCATATGTCTCTAGGCCTTCTGTATGTCCTCTTTTAAAACCGTCTTTTAGGTCCTTTGCCCAGTTTTTCATTTGGTTCTTTAGCTATCTGTTGTTAAGTTGTATGAGTTCCCCGTAAATTTGTGAGATTAAACACTTATCAGAGATAACATTGGCAAATATGTTTTCCCATGCAGTGAACTTTCTTGTTGCTTGGTTGATGTTTTCTTTTTGTTGTACATGAGCTTTTTAATTTTATGTAGTCCCATTTGTTAATTTCCTCCATAGATTCCATTACCCTAAGAGCTATATTGATAAAGATATTGCTACAATATGCATCTGATATTTTGCTACCTGTGAATTTTTCTAATAAGATTTTCATCATTTCCCATATTATATTTAACTCCTTTATCTATCTTGAGTTGTGTGTGTGTGTGTGTGTGTGTGTGTGTGTGAGTGTGTGTGTGTGTGTGTGTGTGTGTGTGCGCGCGCGCGCGCGCGCGCGCGCCCGCGCGTATTATGTAGGTTGGTGGTCTATTTTCATTTATGTATACATCTGACCAAATTTCCCAACACCATTTATTAAAGAGACTATCTTGACTCCCTTGTATGCTCTTTCCTCCTTTTCCAATTATTAATTGAGCATAATGGCTTGTGTCAATATCTGGGTTCTCTGTTCTGTTCCATTGCTCTATATGTCTGTTCTTGTGCCAGTATCGGGCAGTTTTGAAGACAGTGACTTTAATTTAGCTTGATATCCAGTATTGTGATCCCTCCAACTTTGTTTTTCTTTCTGAAGATTGCTGTAGATATTCAGGGTCTCTTATTCTACAAGAATTTTTAGAGAATATGCTCTAGGTCTGTGAAATACTCTGTTGGTATTGTAATGGAGATTGCATTGAATCTATAAATTGCTTTGGGTAATATGGATATTTTAATGATATTGATTCTACTAATCCTTGGACACGGTATAATCATCCATTTCTTTATGTCTTCCACTATCTCATTTTTCACTATCCTGTAGTTGTCTGTGTACAGGTCTTTTACCTCCTTAGTTAAGTTTATTCCTAGGTATCTTAGTTTTTTTTGTTGCAATGGTAAATGGTTTTTGTTTTTGTTTTTTCTCTTTCTGTTAATTCATTTTTGATGTATAAAAAAGCCATATATTTATGGGTGTTAATTTTTTATTCTGCTGCATTGCCAAATTCATTATTAATTCTAGATTTTTTTCATCGAATCTTTAGGAGTTTCTATGTACAATATCATGTCATATATAAATAATTACAGTTTTACTTTTACTTTCTCAGTTTGGATGCCTTTTTTTTTCCTTCTTGTATGACCACTATGGCTAACACTTCCAGTACTATGTCGAAGAGGAGTGGTGAGAGTCAGCATCCCTGTCTTGTTCCTGTTCTTAGGGGAAATTTTAGTTTTTGCCCATTAAGTATGATGTTGGCTGTATGTTTGTCATATAAGGCTTTTATTATGTTGAGGTATAATTCCTCTATTCCCACTTTGCTGTGGGTTTTTATCAAGAAAGAGTGTGGGATTTTGTCAAATGATTATCCTGCAGCAATTGATGATTATGTGATTTTTTTGTCTCTCAATTTGTTTATGTGATATATCGCATATATTGATTTTCAGATATTGTACCAGCCTTGCATCCCCAGAAATATCCCAGTGGTCATGGTGTATGATCTTTCTAATGCAATGCTGGACCAAATTTTCTAGAATTTTGTTGAAGACTTTAGCATCCATGTTCATCAGGGATATTGGCCTCTAATTCTCCTTCTTTGTAATGTCTTTTTCTGGAGTTGTGATTATGGTAATGCTGGCTTTATAGAAAGAGCTTGGAAGTGTGCCTTCCTCTTGATTTGTTTGAAATATTCTGAGGAGGGTATGTTTTGTAAAACTCCCCTGTGAAGCAATCTGGATTAGGGCTTTTGTTACTTGGAAGAATTTTGATTACTGTCGGAATTTTATTAGTAGTTATTTGCTTATTCAGTTTTTTTTTTAAATTTTCCTTTATGAGATTTTGAAGTTTTTAATTTTTTTTTAAGAATATGACCATTTCTTCTATGTTGTCCAGTTTGTTGGAGTAGAGTTTTTCTTAGTATTTTTCTACAATCTCTTGTATTTCTGTGGGGTCTGTTGTTACTTCACCTCTTTCATTTTTAATTTTGTTTATTTGGGTCCTCCCTCTTAGTTTCTTGGAGAACCTGGCTAGAGGTTCATCAATCTCTTTATCCTTTCAAAGAACCAGGTCTCGGTTTTACTGATCATTTGTAATTTTTTTTTTGCCTCTATGACTCTTATTTCTACTCTGATCTTTATTATTTCCTTCCTTCTGGTACTATGGGCTTTTCTTGTTGCTCTCTTTCTAATTCTTTAAATTGTAAGGTTATAAAACTTATTACCATTTTTTCTTGTTTTTTGAGATAGGCTTCTATAGCTAAAATCTCCCCTCTCAGTATTGTTTTACTGGGTCCCTTAGATTTTGGATTGTTGTGTTTACATTGTCATTTGTTTCCTATATGTTTTTAATTTCTTCTTTGATGTCCTTGGTAACCCAATATTGTTTAATAGCATGCTATTTTGCCTCCATGTGTTTTATTTTTTTCATTGTTTTTATTGTAGTTGATTCCTAATTTTATGTCTTAGTGTTCTAAGAAGATGCTTGATATGATATTTATCTTCTTCAGTTTAAAATTACTTTGCTCTCTCCTAATATATGGTTTATTTTTGAAGATGTCTTTTGTGCATGAGAAAATTGCATATTTTATAGCTTATTTTGAGAAATGTTCTGAAAATATCAATTAATTTCATCTGATCTAGTGAGTGATTTTGGATTGCTCTTTTGGTTTTTGCTCATTATTGTTTTATAGAATTTATCCAGTGGTGTCAATGGGGTATTAATCCCCTGACTATAATTGTATTGCTATCAATCACTCCATTGATATCTTCCAGATTTTTTTTAATGAATTTGGCTACTGCTGTATTGGGTGCATATATGATTGCCAGAGTTCTATCCTCTTGTTGAATTGCTCCTGTTCATATTATATAGTGGTCCTTCTTTTCTCTTGTTATGGCCTTCACTTTGAGGTTTATTATGTCAAATATAGGTATTTCTACCTCTGCTTTTTTCATTTACATTTGCCTGGAATTTTTTCCCCATTCCTTAACTTCCAGTCAGTGTGAGTTCTTTGTGCTGAGGTGGGTCTCTGGTAGACAGCAGCTATATGGATCATGTTTTGTTATCCATTCAGCTACCCTATGTCTTTTGATTGGAACATTTAATCCATTTATATTTAAAGTTATTATTTATAGATACTTGTTTGTTGTTATGTTCATTCTTTATGCCTGTGTCCCTTATTCCTTTTTTATTTCATTGTTTACAGCCATCCCTTTTAGCATTTTTTTGCATTGCTGGCTAGATTGTAATAAACTTTTTCATGCTTTTTTCTCTGTGAAACTCCTACTTTAACCTTCAATTTTGAATGACAACCTTGCTGGGTATTTTATTATTAGATTCAGTCCACTGCTTTACATCATTTTGTATATTTCTCTCCATTCCTTCTGGCCTGAAATATTTCTGTTGAGAAAACGGTTGATAGTCTAATGGGAGATTCTTTGTAGGTAACTTTCTGTCTCTCTCTGGCAGCCTTTAAGATTTGTACTTTGTCATTGATGTTTGCCAATTTTATTATGATGTGTCTTGGTGTCTGTCTTTTTGGCTTCATTTTGTTTGAGACTCTGTGTGTCTCTTGAAATTGTGTGAATTTTTTATTTCCCAAATCAGGGAAGTTTTCTGTCATTATTTATTTAAGATGGTTTCCTATTAATTTCTCTATTTCCTTTACTTCTATCACCCCCATTATATAGATGTTCTTTCATTTCACATTGTCCCAAAGCTCTATTGTGCTCTCTTCCTGATTTTTAGGGTTTTTTAATTTTTTCTCGTTGCTGATCTGCTTGGGTGTTTTTTTTTCTACCTTGTCTCATAATTCACTGATGTGGTCCTCAGTTTCTTCTACTCTACTGTCGATACTTTCCATTGTGTTTTTAATTTTTCTATTTCAGCTATGCCATTCTCAATGCCTCTTGTTCTTCATTTTCTCTTAATTCTTACATATGTTTTTGAATTGGTCTTGTATCCTTTTCAGCATTCTGATAACCATTGCTCTAAATTCTTTTTCTGACAAATCCCTTGCCTCCCTTTTGTTTACTTCCTTTTCTGTTGATTCCTCCTTTTCTTTAATTTGGGACTTATTTCTTGTCTCCCCATTTTTGCTGTTATTTTTATGTTTTTTTCCATGTATGAGATGAAACTTTGATGTCACCCAGATTTTTTTTAGTTTGTCAAATATAATAGGTATTGTGCGGGACCCGATGGTGAAATCTATCAGGTCTTCTGGACTGGGTATTCTTGGCATGTCCCTTACTTAGGATATTTGAGTCTTCTTGGTGTAGTTAGTTCTTGAGTTTTATTGTTGCATTTGTGGATGGAGTCTTTAATCAAGGTGTCTGATTATGTGGCTCATACTCTACCATGTTGACTGTGCAGCACAGAATAATACTCAACAAGACATGACTCAAAGGGAACCAAACATGAATGTACACAATGAGACTGATGACCCCTATAAAAGTGACCACCAGAGAAAAGAGAATGAAGAGACACAAAAGAGCAAGAATGATATTGAGAAAAGAAAAAATGGTAAGAGAAAAGAAAAAGAAGAAAGAAAGGGGGAAAAACAAACAAATAAACCACAAAATGCAAACATCATTCAGGGAAAAGAGGGGACAGAATCTGTAGAGGGGGAGCTTATATACAGAAAGTAAGGTTAAGGAATTGAATGAATATGGGAAGGACCATAGCTCAGTATAGAGGAAGTAAAATAGAATGAGTAGATAAGAAGAAAAATAAAAAGAATATAATAAATAAATTAAAAGATAAAACAAAAAAAATAAATGTATCTATCTACATATGCATTTCACAGTCCGGGACACCTTGGGAGATGTCCAACTGCCAGGACATAAAGAAGGCCAAGAAATATAATGGCTTAGGCCAGATCCTCCTAGGTATCAGACATAAGCTGGCAGTCAGACATCCCTATCACAGTTCAATGCTCTTGCAGTCCAGAAACTCTCGCTCCTTACCATCCGCCTGCAGCAGAGAAGAGAGAGTCACCCACCACTGCTGCTATGCTCTCCAGCCATCATCCCAGCTTCTGGCTGAGTGGCAATTCCCTTGTGGGAGTGCACTGACCACTAGGGGACAGGTCCTGCATTGAGCTTTTGCCTCCTAGTAATCAGTATTGGTCATTGCAACCAGTCCTTCCACCAGGCATTTCTTCGTTAGGTCGATTTGCATATTAAATTTTGATTATATAGGATATGAGTAAGAGCATATGGTTATTTTTCCCTTACTGCATCCATTTATTTGTTCACTTGTTTGTTTGTTTGTTTGTTTATTTTATTGAGTGATAAAGGTATTACATATGTGTCCTTGTGCCACTGCCCCCCGACATTGCCCTCACTCCCCTGATGTCTGTGTCCATTGATTAGGCTTATATGCATGCATACAAGTTTATTAGTTGAACTCTCCCCTTTACCCCCACCCTCCCCTGCCTACCTTCTGAGATTTGATGGTCTGATCAATGCTTCCCTGTCTCTAGATCTGTTTTTGTTCATCAGTTTATGTTGTTCTTTATATTCCACAAACAAGTGGAATCATACAATATTTATATTTCTTGAACTGACTTATTTCACTTAGCAGAATGTTCTCTAGGAACATCCATGCTGCTGTAAATGGCAGGAGTTCCTTCCTTTTTACAGTAGTGTAGTATTCCATTGTGTAGATGTACCAAAGTTTTTTAATCCACTCATCCGCTGATGGGCACTTAGACTGTTTCCAAATCTTAGCTATAGTAAATTGTGCTGACATGAACATAGGGGTGCATAAATCCGTTCTGGTTGATGTTTCTAGTTTCTTGGGATATATTCCTAAAAGTGAGATCATTGACTCAAATGGAAGTTTTATTTTTATTTTTCTGAGGAAAAACCATACTGTTGTCAACAGTGGCTGCACCAGTCTGCATTCCCACCAACAGTGCAGGAGGGTTCCTTTTTCTCAACATCCTCATCAGCACTTGTCATTTGTTGATTTGTGATGATAGCCATTATTACAGGTATGAGATGGTACATCATTGTCAATTTGATTTGCATTTCTCAGATTATTAGTGACTTTGATCATGTTGTCATATATTTCTTGGCCTTCTTTATGTCCTGTTTTGAAAAGTATCTATTTAGATTTGTTGCCCATTTTTTTAAATCAAGTTGTTTATCTTCCTTTTGTTAAGTTGTATGAGCTCCTTGTAAATGTTGCAGATTTAAACCTTACCAGAGATAACATTTGCAAATATGTTCTCCTATGCAATAGGCTTCCTTGTTTTGTTGAATATTTATTTTGCTATGCAGAAGCAGTTTATTTTGATGTAGTACCATTTATTTATTTTCTCTTTAGTTTCCATGCCCAGGCACTGTATTGGTGAAGATATTACTTTGGCATATGTCTGAGATTTTGCTGCCTGTGGATTCGTCAAAGATGATTTATGGTTTCCAGTCTTACATTTAAGTCTTTTATCCATTTTGAGTTTATTTTTGTTTGTGGTGTAAGTTTGTGGTCTAGTTTCATATTATTTTTTGCATGCATCTGTCCTATTATATTTCCCCAACACCATTCATTGAAGAGACTGTCTTAACTCCATTGTATGCTCTAGCCTCCTTTGTCAAATATTAGTTGAGCATAGTGGTTTGAGTCAATTTCTGGATTCTGAATTATATTCCATTGATCTATATGTCTGTTCTTGTGCCAGTTTTGAGAACAGTGGCTTTGTAATACAGTTTGATATCTGGTATTGATATCCCTCCTACTTTTTTCTTCTTTCTCAGGATTAATGCAACTATTCAGTGTCCTTTTTTTTCAGATGAATTTTTGGAGAGCTTGTTCAGGTCTGTGAAATATGCCTTTGGTATTATAATGGGGAGTGCATGGAATATATAAAATACTTCGACTAGTATGGCCATTTTAGTGATTTTGATTTTACCAATCCATGAACATAGTTATGTTCTTCCATATGTTTATGTCTTCCTCTATCTCTTTTTTCAGTGTCCTGTAGTTTTCTGAGTACAGGTCCTTTACCTCTTTGGTTAGGTTTATTCCTATGTATCTTAAATTTTTTATTACAATGGTAAATGGGATTATTTTTTTAAATCTCTATTTTTGTAAGTGTACTGTCAGTGTATAAAATGTGATAGATTTCTGGGCATTAATTTTGTATCCTACTTCATTGCCAAATTCATCTATGTCTAATAATTTTTAGGGTTTTCTATGTACAGTATCATGTCATCTATGGAAAATGACAGATTTATGTCTTCTTTTCCAATATGTATACCATTTATTTCTTCTTTCTATCTAATTGCTTAATACTTCCAGTATTAAGTTGAACAGGAGTGGTGAAAATGGGCATACCTGTCTTGTTCCTTTTCTTAGGTGAAATGATTTTAGTTTTTGCCCATTGAGTATGATGTTGGCTGTAGGTTTGTCATGTAAGTTTTAATATATAGAGGTATGATCCCTCTATTCCCATTTTGCTATGAAAAGAAAGGGTGTTAGATTTTGTCAAATGGTTTTTCTGCATCAATTGATATGACTATGTCATTTTTATCTCTAAATTTCTTTATGTGGTGTATCACGTTGATTGATTTATGGATATTGTATCTTCCTTGTATCCCAGAAATAAATTCTACTTGGTCACGGTGTATGATCTTTCTGATGTAGTCCTTAATCCTATTTGCTAGAATTTCCTTGAGGATTTTGGCATTCTGTGTTCATGAGGGATATTGTCTGGTAATTCTCTTTCTTTGTGTTATCTTTATCTGGTTTTGGTATTAGTGTAATGCTGGTTTTATAGAATGAGCTTGGAAGTGTTCCTTCCTCTTCAATATTTTGGAATAGTCTGAGGAGGATAGATTTTGTTTCTTGTTTGAATGTTTGTTAAAACTCTCCTGTGAAGCCCTCTGGCCCAGGGCTTTTGATTGCTGAAGGTTTTCTGTGACTGCTTCAATTTTCTAGTAATATGTCCATTTCACCTATGTTGTCTAGCTTGTTGGAGTAGAGTTGTTCATAGTATTTATTTTTTTTTACAATCTTTTTTATATGTCTGTGGGGTTGGTTATTACTTCACCTCTTTTATTTATGATTTTGTTTATTTGTGTTGTCTCTCTTTGTTTTTGGTGAGCTTTGATCTTTATTATTATTTCCTTTCACTTACTCTAGTACCTTCTTTTTGCTTTTTTTCTAATTCTTTAAGTTGTAGGGTTAGATAATTTATTACCAGTTTTTCTTGTTTTTTTGAGGTAGGCCTGTAGAAGTATGAACTTCCGTCTCAGGACAGCTTTCTCTGTGTCCCATAGATTTTAAGTTTTTATATTTTCCTTGTCAGTATGATTTTTATTTCTTTTGTCTTCTACCATTTTCAGAGTCCTAATAATCATTGTTCTGAATTCTTTCTCTGACAAATTGCTTGCCTTCATTTCATTTATTTCCTTTTTTGGAATTTCTTTCTTTTCTTTCCTATGGGCTTTTTTTCCTTTGTCTCCCCATTTTTGCTGTTGCTTTGGGATTGTTTCTATGTATCGAATAAAACTGCCATTCCATCTAGGTTTCTTGGGTTTGTCTTATATAGTAGTGTTTTGTGGGACCCATAATTGCAATCTCTAAGGCCTTCTGTGCTTGGTATTCTAGGGATGTCCCCTAGTTGGGATATTTGTGTTCTCTTGGTGTAGTTGGGTCTTGAGTGTTTTTGTCCTGTTCCTGGATGGAGTCTCCTCTCAGGTGTCTGGTTATGTGGCTTATGTTCTCCCATATTGATTGAACAGCACAAAATACAACTTGACAGAACACAACACAAAAGGATCAAAACACAAATGTACTCGTGACACTAATAACCCCAATAAAAGTGACCCCCAGAGTAAAGATAATTAGGAGAAAGAACATAGAGCAAAAATGATATCTAGAAAATAAAAATAAAAAAGAGATTAAAAAAATGAAGAAAAAAGACAAAAATATATATTGAGAAAAAACATCACAAAACAAACAAATACACCAAAAAATTCAAACAATAAACACCTAGAAAATGTGGGGGGTAGAGTCTGTAGAGGTGGAGCTTATATACAGAAAGTAAGGTTAAGGAATTGAATGAAGAGGAGAAGAACAATGGTTCAATATAGAGGACATAGAAAGAGATTTAGTGTATAAGAAGAAAAATAAACAAACAAATAAGTAAATATACATTTTTTAAAATTTATTTTTGGAAAATAGATTAGAGGAGAAAGCAGATAGGGTTGAGTTTACTGAGTGAAACTAAGTAAACAATTAGGGGGAGAAGAGAGCAAGAGTAAAGATGAATAGCAAAAGCATAATAAAAAATTGAATAGCAAAGAAAGAGAAAGAGAACAGTGCATGGACTTGGAGCTGGGGAGAGGAAATAGATATATGAGTACACTAACAGTGAATACAATAATAATACATCAGTGAAGCAGATAAAGAATATCTATATGCACCCCTATGTTCATAGCAGCACAATCTACAATAGCTAGAGTTTGGAAACAGCCTAGGTGCCCGTCAGCAGATGATTGGATAAAAAAAACTATGGTACATCTACACAATGGAATACTATGCTGCCATAAAAAAGAAGGAATTCTCATCATTTTCAGCAACCTGGATGGAATTGGATAACATCATGCTGAGAGAAATAAGCCAGTCAATGAAAGAGAAACACCACATGACCTCACTCATTTATGGATAATAAAGAACATTATAAACTGATGAACCAAAAGATAGACATAGAGACAGTAAAGCTACAAGCAGACTATCAAATTACAGCAGGTAGGGTAGAGAGATCTGGGGGAGATAATAGATTAACTGAAGGACTTGTATACATACATATAAGTACAATCAATGGACACAAAACTCTGAGGAGGGAGGGTATGTATGGGAGGGGGGACAATGTTAAAATATGTACACAGATAATAATTTAATTTAAAAAATGAAAAAAAGAATATCTATATTTAACAAGGGGTAAAAAGAGAGGAAATAAAAACTAAAGTGGAAACAGAAGAAGAGAAAACAGGACGAAAAAGGAAGAAGTGAGGAAGAAAAGTGTGGAAAAAATACGATAAAATAATAAAAACAAAAACAGAATGGTGAAAAAAATAATAAAAAGATAAAAAATAAAAACAACTTTAAATAAAAGATAAAAAATTAAAACGTGAAGTGTCATTCACTTCAACCAAGTTTTAATGCCCCATGAGGGCTGGTTTAAGACCCCTCTCTACTGTTCTGTCTGCCACTTCTCAGTTTCCTGTTAGGTAGTCAGCACTATGTTGAATTTCCAAGAAATCCACTGCTCTGCTGTTTATGTCTGTCTCCACAGCCTTGGCTTCAAGCAGGTGATACCAATATGCTTGCTTTGCCTGTCTTCCTAATATTAATTATAATCACTCAAGCATCTATTTCTAAAAGGATTTAGGTAGGGGTGGTGCTGCATCACTTTTCAGGACTGAATGGCCCCTTTTCAAACTCAGTCCCTAAGGGCTTCTTGGGAATATTCTGAGTCTTTGCTTCCCTTGGAAAGCTCAAAGTTTAGGCTGAGTGTGGCAGTATTAGCTGCATTGAGGCTGCTAGGAGGGGCTGGCTCTTCAGGAGAAAAAATGGCTGCTTAGGTTTAGAGGGTCAAGAATGTCTAAGCGCTGGATTCCTTGTCACATCTCCTTGTCCTGCTCTCCTCCACAGCCTCTCCCCAAGCTCCACAAACCTGCACATCTACCTGCATTGCAGCCTCAGGTGATTGTTATTGAAAGGTCCTATTAACTGGGTTTAGCAAATAAAATCAAAGACAAAACAGAGGCAAAATAACACATGACTCTGATTTTCTCTCCCCTTGGTACTACATGGCTCAGGAAGCTTTTCAGGCTGCCTTTCTGGGTGTAGCATCTCTCAGCTGTGGACTTCGATCTAGCTTCCCCAGCCTTAAGCATCCCTGTGGACTTCCTTTCCACAGTCATATGTTATGCCTATTCCCAAGGGACGTGGACTTGGTGCAGGGAATCTTCCTTCTGACCCTCTTAGCTCAGTGAGTGCGTATCTCTCTTCAGCTTAGATCCCTGATCCTACCATTTTCTAGGAGTCCTGTGCCCTTCTTGGCTGGGAATTGTCTCGCTAGCTGTGTCTAATTTGCCAAATGCGGGTGGTTGTTAATTGGTTGCTCCTTCCATCTGCTTTGGGACAAGGCACAGGACATGTCTGCCTATTCAGCCACCATTTAAAAAAAAACTATAGTTATTTTTAATACTATTTTTTAACCTTTGTATTGTAATTATGTGGCTAACACTAATACGTTTACATATTTTTTATTTTGACTGGATATATTTTTTTATTTTTACCGGAGTTGTGTGTAATTTCATATACTTGTATGTTACTATTCAATGTCTTTTATTTTCAGCTTTAAGAACTTTCAGTATTTCTTATGAGGCAGGTCTACTAGTTGTGGGGCACTCCCTCGGGTTTTATTTGTCTGAGAAAGCCTTTATTTCTCCTTCTCTCCTGAAGGTTAATTTCGCCAATAAAGTATTCTTGGTTAATATCCTTTTGTCTTTTAACACTTTGAATACATAATTCAATTCTCCTATAGATATTCTGCTGAGAAACCTGCTGCTAACCTAACTGGGGTTCTTTTGTATGTTACTTTCTTTTTACCTGCATTTATTTAATATTGTTTTTGAAATATTTTTGACAATTTAATTGTAATGTGTCTTGGAGAAGGTCTTTTGAGATTGGGATCACAGTGTGTTCCATTAGTTTCATAGATTTTATGTCTAAGTCCTTCCCCAGGTTTGGGAGGGTTTCAGCTATTATTTCTTCAAATAAAGTCTATGCTCCCTTTTCTCTTTCTTATTTTCTGAAACACCAATTATTCTAAAGTATATTTGCCTTTTTTATATAAATTGAGAGCTCTCAGATAACCTTATCACTATTTTAAAGTCTTATTTTTGGGTTCTCAATTCTGTTCCCTTGGTCTATGTATTTGTTTTTCTGTCAATACCACATTGTTTTGATAATACTAAGTCTAGTATAATTTAAAGTCAGATAGTGTGATATCTCTGACTTTGTTCTTTTTTTTCATGATTGTTTTGGCTATTTGAGATCTTTTGTTGTTCCATACAAATGTGATGATATTTTTGTTCTATTTCTTTAAAAAAAATGACATTGGGATTTTGATGGCTAGAATGTAAACTGGTACAGTCATTATGGAAAAAAAATATGAAAGTTCCTCAAAAAAATAAGAATACAGTTACTATATGACCTAGCAATCTCTCTTCTGGATATTTACCTGAAAAAAAAATGAATACATTTATTTGCAAAGACATATGCACCCCTACGTTCATTGCAGCATTACTCACGGTGGCCAAGACATGGAAACTATCAGTGTCCTGCAATATATGATTGTGTATAGAAGATATGGTGCATATATTTTGTAGAATACTATTCAACAATAAGAAAAGGCAGAGTACTGCCATTTGTAACAACATGGATAAACCTTGAAAATATTATGCTAAGCGAAATAAGTCAGTCAAAAATAGCTAAGAACCATATGAATTCACTCATTTGTGTGATATAATACTGAAACACATAGCCACAGGCCACAGTATGGTGGTTATAAGAGGGAAAGGGATGGGAGTAGCAAAGGGTAAAATGACTAAATATATGATGACAGAAGATGATTTTACTTTGGCTCGTGGAGGAATACAGAGATCTTGTGTCAGAGAAATGTACACCTGAAACCTATATGATCTTATTAATCAGTATCATCCCAGTAAATTCAATAAAAACAAAAGTTTTAGTTCTTTCTCCTTTTCTAACTGAAATAGTTTTATATTTTCCAAGTTATTTATTCTTCTATCTGGTCTTCCTTATTACCAATGTTCTCTATTGCAATCTTCTAATTCATCAAATTCTTCATCTCCAGACTTTATGCTTTTTTTTATTATTTCAATATCTTTGGTAAAGAACTCCTATTCACAAATTTTATTTCTGAGTTCATTAATTGAGTTGTGTTTTGAGGTTTCTTGTAGCTCATTAAATCTCTTCATAACAGTTATTGTGAACTCTATCAGGTCACAATATTCCATGCCTTGGAGTTGATTTGTTCAATTATCATTTTTAAATTTAAAAAGATTGTCTTTATTATTGAAAATATTACAGATGTCCCCCTTTTTCCCCATTGGCCCTTCTCCCCACACTTCCTCCCCCCTCCCCTAGGCCTTCACCATACTAAATATTATCTTTGTCCATGAATTATGCATATATGCATTTAAGTTCTTTGGTTAATCTTTTTCTACCCCCACACCCCCACACCTTCTCTCAGATTTGTCAGTATTTCCTTGATTTTTCATAATGTTTATAAATATGTGCTTCTGCCTTCACATTTGAAGTAGTATAAATCTCCTTAACTAAAATTTTACGTCTTCTTTTGTTCTTATAATTCACAGGATGGCTATTTTAACCCCTGTCCCCTTTTAAAAAAAATTTTCAGACTATGTCATTGTAGCTCAAGTTAGTTGTTTCTCCTTTACTCATTGATCTGGGCTTATTATCTGACAAACCTTTGTGTCTACAATAGCTCACTCTCATGAATGCACTCGGGAACATGCACAAAGAGCCAGAAGCAGAGCATGAGGAAGTGGGGGATTAGCACTTGTGATATTGAGGGTGCCCATTAGCATGTTAGAAGCATCCTTATGTTGGGTATTTTCAGAGGTTGGTGGCCTGCAAATGTCCTGAAGCAGATCTCAGGGAACATGTTCCTTTAAAGCTCATTTACATTCTTTTCTGTTTCCATCCTCCCTGCCCCTTATTCCCACCCCCCACAGGTATGAAATTCCCTCTTCAAAAATCTGAATGTTTCTGGAGAGAAACAATTTTCTTTGACTAACATGCACAGCAAGGATAGCTAGGTAGTCACTCATGACTTTTGCTTTTCACCTCCTCCATGAGAAAGTTCCACATCTGTTGCCAAAAGTCTATTTCCTTGAAGTATAATTATGTGGAGGAAACATGCCTTGGAAAGCTTCTCCTTCTCCTCACATCCAAACTGGTCTCTACCCCACTCCAATAGTTTGCAGTTCCATATATGCCACTGGTATTACAACTTATATCTTGCCCATGAATATCTGCTCAATTTTGCACTCTCCCGATTGTTTTCTTCCCCATCACAGGAAGAACGGGTAGTCAGATATGTTAAATCACTTGAATCTTCAGTCCCCACTAAGGTATTATTTATTTCAGATGCATGTGGGCTGGAAACTTCCCAGGACCCTTGGTGTAATGTGGAGAGGAGCTTTTCTTCAGGTATGGATATTAAATCAGTTGTTTATAAAGGCAGAGAAAGATATCCTAATATATAAAAACCCAGGGTTCATTACATCCAAAACAACTGAAGGCTCAGCCTACTGGAAGTTAATGCTGAGTTGCCATGGGGACCCAGCACTGAACTGCTGTGGGTGCTTCGACCCAGCATTGACTGCCGAGGGGGCTGTGGATCATGCCAGAAGAGTGGCCTGGATAGAGAAGCAGGGTCTGATCTGTAGCCTCCATAGCAGCTGTTGATCCACACTTGCCTCTCTCTTCACTCAGGGCCTGGCCAGCAGCCATGCCTCTTTTTCTCTCAGGCCTCTGCTGGGGCTGCTGATCAGCCCCACCTCTCTGATCAGGCTCACTGATAGGCCCAGAGATGCTTACTGGCATAGAAACCGACCAAGCAGAACAAAACCTGGGTGAACTGTGAAGGCAGAACGAAAGGTGGAGCCTGAGGAGGGGTTCTAAGGGCAACAGCTCTTTGGTGTAATGTATAAGAAAGTGGTTAAATTTTTAAATGACTGGTTTGGCAATATAGTGCATATGGCTAGTTATCAGTCCAGATATAGGGATTATATATTTTTGTCTGCCAAGAGCATCTTCTCCTCATGTAAAAGGCTTCCCTCCTCATTTAATCAATTCTATGCTATGCAATCTATCTATATTACTAAATGGTAATATGCTAATTAGACTGGATCGACTGGCCATCTTCTGGATGTCCAGCTTCCTTCTGGACAAAGCCATAGTGGTGGGGCACGAGGCATAGGCTGTTAGGGGCAATCAGGCCAGCAGGGGAGGGCAGTTGGGGATGAGATCAGACTGGCAGGGAAGTGCCGTTGGGGGCAACATCAAGATGGCAGGGGATGGAAGTTAGGGGCAAACAAGCAGGCAGAGGCAGTGAGTGGTGATCAGTCCAGCTGGGAATAGCAGTTAGGGGTAAGATCAGGCCACCAGGGGAGGGAAGTTGGGGGCAAGATCAGGCCAGCAGGAGAGGGCAGTTAGGGGTGATCAGGCAAGCAGACAGAGAGGTTAGGCCGGGGTAATCAGGCAGTCAGGCAGAGGGGTTAGGGGCAATCAGGCAGGCAGGAAGATGAGCAGTTAGGAGCCAGTGGTCCCAGATTTCAAGAGAAATGTCCAACTGCAAGGGGTCCCTGATTGGAGAGGATGCAGGCTAGTATGAAGGAACACTCCCCATGCACAAATTTCATGCACCAGGCCACTAGTGGTATAATGCTGAGGTCCTCAATGATTCTTTTTATCAAATATATTTTTGTTATAAAATTTTAATTTGGTTTATTTAACAGTTTCTATTTATATACTCAAAATATTTATCTTTCTTTTAATTTTGAAGATTTTTTTTTACCTCTACTTCACAAAGTACAGTTATATTAATTGATTTAATGTCCTTGTTTGGTAACTCTTATATCTGGATCATCTTGTTGTTTGCATTCATTAATTGCCTTTTTCTTTTATTAACATTTAAAAAATTATTTATATATTTAATAATATTGGATTGTATTCTGAACCTTTTGAATATGAAGTTGTAAGATTCTGGATCTTGTTAAAATGATGATTTGTTGATTGATTTTTTTTTCTTTATTTTAGCAGAAGTTCACTTGTGTAGGTTCAATCTGGAAATTGTCTTGCTGTTTGTTGATGATTATTGCATTGTAAATCAGTCTTCAAAACTGTTCCTCTACTACTCAGGGTCTGTGCATTATGTGCCACTAGACAGTCTCAGACTTGGATGGTGGTTTGTGTCAGTAATGAAAGCTTCTGATACGCTGCTTTGGGTCTCTCCTTTACATGCACAGCTCACAAGTAAACTTGAAATTTTGTTAATTCAAACCTAGAATTAGGGGATCACCTAACCAGATCTCTCTTTTCTTTGATTTCTGTCACATTCTTGATATGAGGTTCATCTATTTCCTGCATTCTAGTTAGGAAAAAATTAGTTTATATCAAAATTTTAGTCACTCAAGAAGGCAATTGTGTACATGTGAGGCCACCCTCAGATGAAAGCAAGCAATGAGAAAAAAAATATGTGAAAAAAATAGGAAAAAATTATATAGACACTAGAGCCCTGGTGCATGAAATTCATGCATGGTAGGGTCCCTAGATCTGGCCAGTGATTCAGGGCCAATCTGTGGGGCGATGGGTGTGGCAATTGGGGGACCCCTGTTGACACCCACTTTTGCTGACCTTGTGCCATCTGCTCATTGGCTTTGCTGCTGCTGCCAGTTACCTCCCTCTGTGGGGCTACAGGTGAAAGGGGAGACCCCGCTGGCAACTGCCTTGGCTGTCCTGGGGTCTGCAAGCTGGGGATACCTCTTGTGTTGAGCATCATAGTGGTCAGTTCACATCATAGTGACCAGTGATGTCACTATGTCTAGGAGTCCTATGTCTAGGAATGCAATTGCTGGGTTGCATGTTAGTTGCACTTTTTAGTTTAGTAAAATTTAGTTCCAAATTTTAGTTGATTTGCATATTAGGGTTTTATTATATAGGATTATTTGAACCACAGAGTTTCATTTTCCAAAGTCCTCAGCAACAACAATAAAAAAAATAGGGTTTCTCTTTTAGTTTAGGTAACTGTAACCATGACTGGGGCTACTCTGAAGACAGAATCTAGAGAGAGCAAAAATGAATAAAAATAAGTAATATCTTTAACCCTCTCCTTCAAAGTGGTCTTTTCCACTAATTTTACCAGCATGACAGGGTTTCTTTCAAAGTATTAACTGTCCCTATCTGCTTTGAAATTCAGCATTACACCACCCTAAGGTCAGAGGCAAGAAACAAAAAAGTGGATAAGTCCTAGTAAACTCACTTCCATAGGAAATATTCTTCTGGGTTTTATTCTCTCCTGAATCTGTTTACTCTTGTTAACTTTTAAGAATCCTTAGTTCTATTTTTATTTTTGTCCAGATATTTTAGCTGAAACCAGTAACTCGGGTAGATTGTAGTGGTCCTATCAGATTTTTTTCTTGAAATTATTTTATAATTAAAATTTTAATTGAAATAATTGTAGATTTGCATTTAGTTGTAAAAAAAAATAATACAGAGAGGTCACTTGTTTATTTTACCTAGGTTCTCCCAATGGTAACATTTTGTAAAACTTTAATAAAATATTAGAAGCAGGGTACTGATATTGGTATCAGGATACTTTATTAAGATTTCCTCAGATATTTACTTATTTGTGTGTCTGTGTATATTAAATTATATAAAACTATATCACCTGTGTAGATTCCTTTATCCATACAACAATCACATTTCTGTTTAGTCCCAATATCCCTGTTATCCACCACAGTAGAGTTATTTACCCCATTCCAAGGATCCATCATGTTGTCCACACCTACCATCCTCTTGTCTCTTTTCTCCATTCCTCAACTTTGGAAACCACTAATCTGTACTACAATTCTAAAATTTTATTATTTCAAAAAGATTACAGTATGTAACCTTTTGTGATTAGCAGGTTTTACTCAACATTATGCCTTGAAGTGTCATTCAAGTGGTTGCATGTATAAATAATTTGTTTCATTTTATTTTGGGGCATTCCTGCCTAATACATATTTACCATGGATTCATTAACCATTCACCAGTTGAGACACATCTGAGCTGACTCCAGTTTTTGGCTATTATAAATAACTCTTCTATGATCATTAGTGTACAGACTTCTTTAGGAACATAAAAAGTGGTGTTTATTTTAGTGTAATAAATGTCTAGGAGTCCAATTGCTGGGTTGCATGTTAGTTGCACTTTTTAGTTTTTAAGAAACTGTCACACCATTTTCCAGAGTGGCAGTAACATTTTACATTTCAATTAGCATTGTAGAAGTTATTGACACATCCATGTCAGTTTTGGTATAGTAAGTATTTTAATTTTGTACATACTGGTCATTATAAGGTGATATGTCATTGTGGTTTAAATTTGAATTTCTCTGGCAGCAAATACTATTGGGCATCTTTTAATGTACTTATTTTTATCTGTATTTTTGATTTGTTAAAATTTATTTTCAAATATTTTACCCATTTTCCAATTAAAATTTTTTTACTGTTCAGTTAAGACAAAAAGCTTCATTGAGGTAATTCACATATATAATCTAACCATGTAAAATATACAATTTAATGTTTTTCTCATATTAACAGATATGTGCAGCCATTGTCAATTTTAGATTATTTTAATCAATAGTCAAGGAGAAACATATATTTTATTTAAAAAAAACAAAAAAAAAAAACCTAGAGGCCCAGTGCACAAAATTTGTGCATGGGGGGGAGGGGGTGTGTGTCCCTCAGTCCAGCCTGCACCCTATCCAATCTTGGACAACCTTCTCACAATCCAAGACTGCTGGCTCCCAACTGCTTGCCTGCCTGCCTTCCTGATTGTCCCTAACTGCTTCTGCCTGCCAGCCTGATCACCCCCTATCCACTCCTCTGCCAGCATAATTGAGTCCTAACTGCTCCTCTTCCCACCTGTTTGCCCCTAACTGCCATCCTTTGTGGGCCTGCCCCCCCCCCCAACTTCTCTCCCCTGCAGGCCTGAGTCCCCCGCAACTGCCCTTCCCTGCAGACTGGATTGCCCCCAACTGTGCTCTCTTAGAGGCCTGATCCCTCTCAGTTCCCCTCCCCTTCTGGCCTGATCACTCACAACTGCCTTCCCTTTCAGGCCTGGTCCCTCTCAACTGCCCTCCCCTGCTGGCCATCTTGTGGTGGCCATCTTGTGTCCACAAGGGGACAGGATCTTTGACCATATGGGGGCAGCCATCTTGTGTACTGGAGTGATGGTCAATCTGCATATTACTCTTTTATTAGATAGGATAGAGGCCAGGTGCATGGGTGAGGGCCAGTTGGTTTGCCCTGAAGGGTGTCCTGAATCAGGGTGGAGGTTCCCTTGGGGCATGGGGTGCCATGGGCAAGAGGCCTATGGTAGTTTGAAGCAACCCAAGCAGAGGCCCTGGTATCTGGGATTCATTTAACTTCTTCATTAAAACTTTGTATCCTGGAGTAGAGCCAAGCCTTCTGCTCCCTCTGTGGCAGCATCCATTTCTGTTGGGATTTATTTATCTTCTATAAGTGAAACTTTGTAGCCTTAAGCAGAGGCCTGGGCCAGCCAGGGTGTACAGAAAGCTTGGCTTCCTCCATTGCCAGGGGCAATCCTAGCCTGCTGCTCTCTCCAGCTCTATGGCTGCCACCATTTTTGCTGGCATTTATTTATCTTCTACTAGTGACCTGGTGCACAAAATTTATGCACATTAAAGAGGATTAATTAGAGGAAATAATTTAATATTGCTATTTGTCCTTTCTTTATAATAAAAGTGTCATAGATGAAAGAAAATTAGTAAAATGTATATAAAAACCTTCCTCCTGTCAGAGTCTTGGGCTCACTATGGGATCCAGAATCAAGTCCCCACTCACCTGCATGCACCTCAAAATTGCCTGAGACCCATTGGACTAGACCCAGACTTAGCCAGTCCCACCCTTGACAAGCCCTGCTGGGCAGGGGTTGTAGCCTCAGGTCCCCTGTCCCTGTTCCAGGCCAGAGGCATGCCTTGAAGCCTCCTTCAAGCCCTGCTGGGTGGGGACATGGCCTAGGTCCCCTGTCAAGCTCCTCTATGCCGGGGGGTTGCATCCTCAAGCTCCCTAGCCCAACACCAGGAGGGAGGTTTCAGCCTCAGTTCCCCCATCAAGCCTCACTGGCAGAGGACACAGTCTCAGGTCTCCCTTCAAGCCCTGCTGGGTGGGGGCGTGGCCTGAATTCCCCAGATCCAGCACCTTGAGGTCCCCTGTCAATCCCCAGGCAGGAGGACATAGCCTCAGGCCCCCTGGCCCAGTGCTGAGGCAGGGAGTGCTGCCTGAAGTCCCCAGTCAAGCCCCACCTGGGGGGCAAGGCCTGAGGTCATGCAGCCTGAGGTCACCCGGCCTTGTGCTGGGGTGGAGGGAGCAGCCTTATATCCCTTAGCCCAGCACCAGGATGGGAAGTGCACCTTGAGGTCCCCCCACCCATCAAGTCCCGCTGGGTTGGGAGCGTGGCCTAAAGTCCCTTGTCAAGACCCATCTGGTGGAGGGCACAGCCTACAGTTCCCAAGCCTGCAACTGGGACAGGGGAGCAGCCTGAGGTTCCCTAGCCTGGCACCAGGATGGGAAAGTACCTTGAGGTCCCTTGTCAAGCCCAGCCAGATGGGAGGCATATTCTCAGTTCCCCTGGTCTGGAACTGGGGTGGGAGGTGCAGCCTGAGGTCCCCCAGCTGACTCTAGGGCTGGGGGCCAGGCCTGAGGTGCCCTGTAAAGGCCTGCTGGATGGGAGCAGGACATAGCTTCAGGTCTCTGCTAATTGCTCATTAAGGCTTCTTTTAGGAACTTGGCCTCAGCTGTGGATTCAGCCATATTTGTGATGAAGTGATCGTCAATTAGCATATTCCCTCTTTATTAGATAAGATAATTGAAACTTTGTAGCCTGGAATGGAGGCCTCAGCAGGCCCGGGAGTGAAGAAAGCTTGGCTTCCTCCATTGCCAAGGAAACCCAAGCCTTTCTCCTGCTCTCTCTGTGGCTATAGCCATCTTGGTTGGGTTAATTTGCATACTCGCTCTTGATTGGTTGGTGGGCATGGCTGGTGGGTATGGGTGTGGATGTAGCAGAGGTAGTCAATTTGCATATTACTCTTTTATTAGATAGGATTTTAATGTTGACATTATTGCACGTGACCCCTTTTACCATCCCTTTGCCCAACTACACTCACCTCTTTCTCCCGCTCCCTTTGCCTTCTCCAAACTGTTGTCAATGTCTATGTGGTATGCATATTATGTTCTTTAGCTAATCCCTTCAACTACTATGTTTTAATTTTTTCTTTTTCAAAGTATTATATATGTCTGTATTTCCCCTCATTGACCTCTCCCAGCCTGACTCACCCCCGGCCCAGGCCTTCACCCTCCTATTGTCTGTGTCATTTGGTTATGCTTATATACATACAAGTTCTTTGGTTGATCTCTACACCCCCCAGCCCCCATCTCCTGCTTTCCTTCTGAAGTTTTACTGTCTGTTCCATGCATCTATATCTCTGGATCTATTTTTGTTAATCAGTTTAAGTTGTTCATTATATTCCACAAATGAGTGATATCCCGTGATCCTTATCTTTCTCTGAGTGGCTTATTTCCCTTAGTATAATGGTCTCCAAGTCATCCATGCTGTTGCAAGTTGTAAGAGTTCTTTCTTTTTTATAGAAGTATAGTATTCCATTGTGTAGATGTACCACAGTTTTTAATCCTCTCATCTGCTGATGGGCACTTAGAATTTTTTCAAATCTTGCCTATTGTAAATCGTGCTTTTATGAACAGAGGGAGATATGTGTTCTTTCTGATTGGCATTTCTTATTTTGGGGGGCTATATTTCTAGATGTGGGATTACTGGGTCAAATGGGAATTTGAGGAAACTCCATAGTGTTTTCCACAGAGGCTGATCCCAGTCTGCATTTTCATCAGCAGTGTCCCAGGGTTCTCTTTTCTCCACAACCTTGCCAGAATTTGTCATTTATTGATTTATTGATGATAGACATTCTGACATTCTCAGGTGTGAGAGAGTATGCAGGAAGCCAGCACTTTCCCAATACTGTCATAAGAGTGCACCAAGGAACGTGGAAGGCTGATGGACCTAATAGCCTCAAAGTAAATGTTTACGGGACCTTAGTGATCTTTACTGATCTTCATTGACCTTAGGGATGGTCTGTCTGCTACCTGTTTGCCAGTCTTTATTGAGGGCAAGATGTGTATCTAAAACTGAATAAAAAGCATTTTGAGTTTATTTTTGTGTTTGGTATAAGTTGGCGGTCTAGTTTCATCTTTTTTTTTTGTGCATATATTTGTCCAATTTTCCCAACACCATTTCTGAAGAGACTGTCTTGACTCTATTATATGTTCCTGCCTCCATTGTCAAATATTAATTGAGCATAGTGTTTTATTCAATTTCTGTGTTCTCTATTATATTGCATTTGTCTATATGTCTGTTTTTGTGCCAGGCAGTTTTGATAACAGTGGTTTTGTAATACAGCTTGATATCCAGTATTTAGACCCTCTTACTTTGATCTTCGTTTTAAGGATTACTGCAGCTCTTTGGAGTCTTTTTTTTATGCCAGATGAATGTTTAAGAATTTTTTCTAGGTCTGTGAAATATGCCATTTGTATTTTAATGGGGAGTGCATTGAATCTATAGATTGCTTTGAATAATATGGACATTTTAATGATGTTGATTCTACAAATCCTTGAACACAATATGTTCTTCCATCTGTTTATGTCTTCCTCGATCTCTTTTTTTCAGTGTCCTATAGTTTTCCAAGAGCAGGTCTTTCACTTCCTTAGAAGTTTATTCCTAGTTATCTTTTTTTTTTTTTTTTTGGTGTGATGGTAAATGGGATTTTTAAAAAATCTCTTTTTGTAAGTTCATAATTTGTGTATAAAAATGCCATAGATTTCTTTTTTGGTTATTTTTTTATCCTGCTACATCGCTGAATTTATTAAGTCTAATAACTTTTTGATGGACATTTTAGGGTTATCTTTTATAGTATCATATCATCTGCGAATAATGACAGTTTTATGTCTTCTTTCCCAATTTGGATAATATTTTTTCTTCTTGTTGTCTAATTGCTATGGCTAGCACTTCCAGTACTATGTTGAACAGGAGTGGTGAAAGTGGTCATCCCTGTCTTGTTCCTGTTCTTAGGTGAAATGGTTTTAGTTTTTGCCCATTGAGTATGATGTTGGCTGTAAGTTTGTCATATAAGGCTTTTATTATGGTGAGGTACGACGCCTCTATTCTCATTTTGCTGAGTGTTTTTTTTTGTTTGTTTGTTTTGTTTTGTTTTATCAAGAAAAGGATTGGATTTTGTAAAATCCCTTTTCTGCATCAATTGATATGACTATGTGATTTTTATCTCTCAATTTGTTTATGTGATGTATCACATTTATTAATTTGTAGATATTGTGCCAAAATTGCATCCTACTTGGTCATGGTTTATGATCTTTCTAATTTAATGCTGGATTTTATTTGCTAAAATTTGGTGAGTATTTTCGCATCTATGTTCATAAGTATATTGGTCTGTAGTTTTCTTTTTTGTGTGTTGTCTTTTTCTGGTTTTGGAATTAATGTATGCTGGCTTCATAGAAAGAGCTTGGAAGTTTGCCTTCCTCTTGATTGTTTTGGAATAGTCTGAGGAGGATATGTTTTATTTCTTCTTTTAATGTTTGGTAAAACTCCCCTGTGAAGTTCTCTGGCCTTGTGCTTTTGTTTGCTGGAAGCTTTTTGGTGACTGCTTCAATTTACTTCATAGTTATCAGCCTATTTATATTTTTAGATTTTTCTTGATTGAGATTTGGAAGGTTGTATTTTTCTAAGAATATGACCATTTCCCCTAGGTTGTCTAGTTTTTTGAAATATAATTGTTCATAGTATTTCATTTATTTATTTATTTATTTTTATTATTATTTTTTAATAAATCTTTATTGTTCATATTATTACAGATGTTCCTCTTTTTCCCATGCCCTCCATTGTTCCCCTCCACCAGGTTCCCACCCAATCCTCTGCCCTTTCCCCACCCATCATTGTCCTCATCCATAGGCGCACAGTTTATGTTCAGTCTCTTCCCACACCCCCATCTCCCCTTTTTCCCGAGAATTGTCAGTTCACTCCCCTTCCATACCTCTGATGCTATTATATTCAACAGTTAATATTGTTTATCAGATTCCTTTTTAATTTTTTTTGTTTTGTTTTTAGATTCACTTGTTGATAGTTACGTATTTGTTGTTCATAGTTTTTATCTTCATTTACTTTGTCTTCCAAAAGAACCCCCTTCAGCAATTCATATAATTCTGGTTTGGTGGTGATGAACTCCTTTAGCTTTTTTTTATTATTATTATTATTGGTAAAGCTCTTTATCTGGCCTTCGATTCTGAGTGATAGCTTTGCTGGGTAGATTATTTTTGGCTGTAGGTTCTTACTATTCATCACCTTAAATATTTCTTGCCATTCCTGTCTGGCCTGCATGGTTTCTGTTGAGAAATCAGCTGACAATTGTAAGGATGCTCCTTTATAGGTAACTACTTGCTTTGCTCTTGCTGCTTTTAATATTCTCTCTTTGTCTTTTGCTCTTGGAATTTTAATTATGATTTGTCTTGGTGTGGTCTTCTTTGGATTTCTTTTGTTTGGAGTTCTGTGCACTTCCTGGACTTGTAAGTCTAATTCTTTCACCAGGTGGGGGAAGTTTTCTGTCACTATTTCTTTCAGTATGTTTTCGGTATCTTGCTCTCTCTCTTCTTCTGGGACTCCCATAATTCTGATGTTGGTTAGCTTGAAGTTGTCCCAGAGGTTTCTTACATTATCTTCAACTTTCTGGATTCTCTTATCTTCTTGCTTCTGCGGAGGAGTGCCTTCTGGCTCTTTATGTTCCAAATCTTTTGACTTGATTCTTGTGTTCTTCCATTCTATTTTTAGGACTCTGTATAATATTTTTTATTTCAGACAATGTATTCTTTATTTCTTTGATTCCTTATTATATCTTGTTGATCCCTTATTATTTCTTATGGATCCCTTATTATTTCTAGTTGATCCCTTTTCATATCCTCATAGGTCTCATTTATTTTATCGGCCTTTTCTATGAAATTCTTGAAAAACCTTGTAAGTGTGGTTTCGAACTCTATATCCAATTGCTTTTTGTACTCCATTTCTTTCATTTGTGATCTGTTTCGTTGTCTCAGCATTTTCGCAGCTTCCCTGAGTTGGTAGCCTTAAAAGTCTCTGTGTTCAACTTGGATGGTGTGGATTTTCAGGGTGGAGCTTACAGCCTTGGCTTCCTTCAGCCTCACCCTCTGAGGCTCCTGAGTCTCAGTGTTCCTCAGAGTCCTTCGGTACTCACTACAAGCACCTCTGAGAGAAAGGTGCCCTCGAGTTTCGCCCACTACCAAACAGTCTAGGCTCTCCCCCAATGAGCCCGGAACTGGGGTTCAGTTCAGTTGGAAGTGGGGTTGAAGTGGGGTTCAGAGCAGCTGGAGTTTTTATCTCCTTTCCGCTAGGGCAATCAGCGACACAGTCAGCCTTCAGTTCTCTTCGCACAATGTGTGCACCACAGGGACTTTCTTTCGCCGCTCCCCTGGCTTTCCGCCTTACAGCGCAGGCTCCCTCTGTATGATCCTGGGTCCCCGGGGTCTGGCCTAGAACTGGGGTTCAGTGCAGTCGGAACTGGGGCTCAGCATAGTCCAGAGCTTTTGTCTTCTTCCCGCTAGGGCAATCTAGCAGCAGAGTCAACAGTCCATCCTCTGAGCATAATGTGCACACCTCGGGGACTGCCTTTACCACTCCCCTGAGATTCCACCTTACAGTCCAGGCTCCCTCTTTATGAGCCTGGGTCCCCAGGGTCTGGCCTAGAACTGGGGTTCAGTGCTGTTGGGTCTTGGGTTCAGCACAGTTGGAGCTTTTATCTCCTTCCTGCTAGGGAACGCCAGCCAGGCACTCAGCCTCCCCCTCCTCTCCATACCTTAGGCTTTTATGGCTCCTCTGCTTTTCCTTCTGGTTTTCTCTTTCCTTCTCATTGTAGAATTTCCAATCAATCAACTTTCCTGTAGTTCTGAGTAATGTCCATTTTGTGTTTTAGTTGTATTTTATTGAAATTGTTGTGTGAGGCTGCTGTTAGATGTTTACCTGTGCATCCATCTTGGAGCTGTCTGCTCATAGTATTTTTTTTAGACAATCCTTTATATTTATATGGGTCTGTTGATATTTCACCTCTTTCAATTCTGATTTTGTTTATTTAGGTCAGCTTTCTTTTGTTTGTTGGTGAGCCTGGCTAGAGGTTCATCCATCTTGTTTATCCTCTCAAAGAACCAGCTCTTGGTTTCATTGATCTTTGTATTGATTTTTTAGTCTCTATGTCATTTAAGTTTACTCTGATCTTTATAATTTCCTTCCTTCTGCTCACTCTGGGCTTTTTTGTTGCTCTCTTTCTAATTCCTTAAGTTGTAGAGTTACATAAATTATTACAATTTTTTCTTGTCTGCTTTCACTATGTCCCATAGATTTTGTATTGTCATTTTTTCAATGCCATTCATTTCCAGAAGGTTTTTAATTTCTTTTTTGATCTCTTTGGTAACTCAATCATTGTTTAATAGCATGCTTTTCATCCTCCAAGTTTTTGAATTCTTTTGATTGTTTTTATTTTTGTTGATTTTTAATTTTATGCCTTTGTGGTCTGAGAAGGTGCTTGTCTGCCTTGAGTCCCAGAGCACTGGACCACTAGGGGCTTCAACCTATCAGACCAAATCAGATTGCCAATGGCTAAAAAGAGACAACAATGCACATTGCATAGAAACAAATACAAAGGGATAACAAAAATTGAGAGACAAGGAAACAATCCCTAAAGGAAAGAAAAAGAGGAATCACCAGAAAAAGGAATTAAATTAAATGAAGGCAAGTAATTTATCAGATAAAGAATTCAGATCAATGGTTATAAAAATGATGAAACATCTGATTGAGAATTACAAATGACTCAATGAGAATTAAAAGGAACTGAATGAGAAATTCACCAACATGGATAAGAATCAAGAGGAATTGAAGAATGATATAGCTGCAATAAATAACACCCTGGGGGAAAAGAATCAAAGAAAGAAAAGAACACAGCAGAAGGTTTCAACAGTAGACCAGAAGAAACTGAGGACCAAATCAGTGAGTTAGAAGACATGGTAGAAAAAAACACACACATAATCTTAACAGCAGCAAGAAAAAAAAATTAGAAGCAGGAGGAGAGTTTAAGGGAACTTTGGGACAACTTGAAATGGACCAAAATCTGTATACTAGGAATGCCAGAAGGAGAAGAAGCTGAGCAAGGAGCAGAAAAACTGATTGAATAATGACAGAAAAATTCCCATGTGCTGGTGGGTGGGTGTGCGTGGCCAAGGAGAGGTCAATGGGGTAAAAAGGAGACATGTATAATACTATATATAACACTTTAAAGAATTAAAACAAACAAACAAACAAAACCTTCCCAGAGTTCAGGAAGAAAAAAGGCACACCGTACAGAGAGTCCCAAACAAGAGGAACCCCAAAAGACGCACACCAAGATATAATTAAAATGGCAAATGTTAATGGAAAAGAACAAATCTTAAGGGCGGCAAACAGAGACAGAAAATTATCTACAAGGAATCATATATTAGACTGTCAAATAATTTCTCAACCGAAAGACATCAGGCCAGAAGATAATGACATTAAGTACACAAAGTGATGAAAAGCAAGGGACTGAATTCAAGAATACTCTGTCCAGCAAAGCAATCCTTCAAAATTGAATTTGAAATCAGGAGGTTCAAAGAGAAACAAAAAAGGATAAAGGAGTTTATTACCACCAAATGAACAATGAAAAATATCCTAAAGGGACTGGTGGAAGAAGAAGGAATAGAAAGAGAGGAAGAAACACAGCCATAAAAAATAAAGTCAACAAATAAGTGCCTATCTATAATAAACTGAAACATAAATGGATTTAATGTTCCATTCAAAAGACATAGGGTAGCAGAATGGATAAGAAAATCCACATATATGTTGTTTACAAGAGGCTTACCTCAGTACAAAGAACTCACACACATTGAAAATAAAAGGATGGAGAAAATTTTCAGGCAAAGGGAAATGAAATAAAGGTGGAGTAACAAAACATATATCTGACAAAATACACCTCCAAGAGAAGGCTATAACAACAGATAATGAAGGCCACTTACTAATACTACAGGGATCCATACAATGAGAGGATATAATGCAGGTAAACATATATAAACCCAATATTGGAGTACCCAAATTCATAAAAATACTTGTGAAAGATATCAAAGGAGAGATCGACAGCAATATAATCATTGCAGGGGGCTTGAAATCCTCCTTAACATCACTGTATAAGTCTTGTAGACAAAAAAACATTCAACAAGGAAACAGCAATCCTAAATGACTCACTATATCAGATTGAATTAATTGAAATCTTCAAAATATTTCACCCCAAAGCTAAATAATATATATTCTTCTCAAGTGTACATGGGATATTTTCAAAGATAGACCATATATTAAGATATAGGCTAAGTCTCTACAAATTCAAGAAGATTGAAATCATATCAAACAACTTCTCATATCATAATGGCATAAAATTTGAAATCAACTACAATAAAACAATCAAGAACAATCAGACACATGGAGGCTAAATAGCAGCCAGTTTAGAACAATGAACAGGTTACCAAGAGATCAAAGAAGAAGAAAAATCCTGGGAACAAATGACAGTCAAAACACAACAATCCAAAATCTATGAGGCACAGTTTAGGAAAACCTGAGAGGGAAGTTCATTGCACAATAGGCCTACCTCAAAATAAAAGAAAAACTGATAACAAGTTATCTAACCCTACAACTTAAAGAATTAGAAACAGAACAATTAGAAAAGCCCAAATTAAGAAGACAGAAATAAGGAAATAATAAAGGTAAGAGGGGAAATAAATGACATAGAGACTAAAACAACAACAACAACAGCAACAAAAAACTCAAAAGATCACTATAACCAAGAGTTGGTTTTTTGAAACGATAAACAAGATTGATGAACCTCTAACCAGGCATACCAAGAAATAATGAGAGAGGACCCAAATAAATAAAACCAGAAACAAAAGAGGTAATGTAACAACTAACCCCAGAGAAATACAAAAGATTATAATAAAAATACAATGAACAACTCTATTCCAACAAACTTGACAACATAGACAAAATGGACATATTATTAGAAAAAGACAATTTTCCAAACTCAATCTGGAAGAATCTGAAAATCTGAATAGGCCCATAACTACAGATGAAATTATGGAGATAATAATAATAATAATAATAATAATAATAATAATAATAATCTTCCAGGAAACAAAGCTCTGGTCTCAATAGATTTACAGGGGAATATTATAAAACACTCAAAGAAGAAGTAGCACTGATAATCTTCAAACTATTCCAAAAAATTCAAGAGGAAGAAATAATTTCAAGCTATTTCTATTAATCTAGCATTACCCTGATCTCAAAACAAGATAAAGACACTGCAAAGAAAGAAAAATACAGGCCAATATCCCTAATCAACATAGATCCTAAAATTCTCAATAAAATATTAATAAATTGCATCCAGCAAGATCCTAAAAATATCATACACCATGACAATGTGAGATTTATTCTGGGAATGTAAGGATGGTACAATATACCCAATCAATAAATGTGATACAACATATTAACATACTCACATTATTGTATCAATTAATGCAGAAAAAGAATTTGACAAAACCCAACACACATTTATGAGAGAAATTCTAAGCAAATTTGTAATAGAGGGATCACACCTCAACACAATAAAATTCTTATATGACAAACCTATAGCCAACCTTACACTCAATTGGAAAATCTATACCCATTTCCCCTAAGGACAGGAACAAGACATGTATAAACACTTTCAACACTCCTGTTCCTCATAGTTTTGGAAGTGCTAGCCATAGTGATCAGACAAGTAGAAGAAACAAAAAGCACCCAAATTGGAAAAGAAAAAATAAAACTCATTGTTCACAGATGGCATGATATTATACATAGAAAACCCTAAAGACTCCATAAAAAACTTACTAGACTTAAGTGAATTCAACAATGTATCAGGATACAAAATTAACAACCAAACAACCAAAAATTGATGGCATTTTTATACACCAATAATGAATTCATAGAATAAGAAACTAAAACACACACACACACACACACACACACACACACACACACACTTGCCATTGTAATAAATAAAGATAACTAAGAAGAAACTAAAGAGGGAAAAGACCTGTAATCAGAAATCTACAGGATGTTGAAACAAGTGATAGAGGAAGATATAAACAAGTGGAAGAATATACCATGTTCATGGATTAATAGAATAAATTTCATTAAAATGTCCATACTACCCAAAGAAATCTATAGATTCAATGCAATCCCTGTTAAAATACCAATGGTATATTTCACAGTGCTAAAACAAACTCTCCAAAAATGTATGTGGTATAAAAAGATACAAAATAGCCATAGCAATCCTGAGAAAAAAAAGAACAAAGTTGTAGGGATCACAATACCATATATCAAGCTATTTTACAAAGCCACTGTTCTCAAAATAGCCTGGTACTAGCACAACAACAGACATATACATGAACAGAACTCAGTTCATGTTCTGTTCTATTCGTGAAATAGAACAGAACATGAACTCAGAAATCAACCCAAGACATTATGCCCAATTAATATGTGACAAAGGATGCAAAAGCATACAATGGAGTTAAGAGACTCTCTTTAATAAATAGTGTTGGAAAAATTGGACAGATACATGCAAAAATATGCATCTGGACAACCAACTTACAATACACACAAAAATATACTCAAAATGGCTAAAAGATTTAAAAGTAAAAAGGGAAACCATAAAAATCTTAGAAGATCCATAGCCAGTAAAATATCAGACATATCTCATAACAATATGTTTTTAGATATATTTCCAAAGGCAATGAAAACTAAGGAGAATATAAACAAATAGGACTACATCAAAATAAAAAGCTTCTGAAGAACAAAAATGAAACATCCACAAAAGAACAAGAGAGCCCACTGCATGGGAGTGCATATGTGACAATGTTCCATCTAATAAGGGTTTAATCTCCAAAAATTATAGGGAAGTAATACAATTCAACAAAGGGAAAATAAGAAATCCAACAAAAAATAAGCTAGGGATCTAAATTGACACTCTCCAAAGTGAACATACAGAAGGTAAGAGACATATGAATAAATGCTCAAAATCACAAATCATCCAAAAGATGCAAATCAAAAGGACAATGAGCTACCACCTCACACCTGTCATAGTATCATCAACAAATGAACAAATGACAAGAACTTGCAAGAAAAGGGAACCCTGGTACACTGCTGGTAGGATTGCAGACTGGTGTAGCCTTTGGGTAAACAGTATGGATTTTCCTCAAAAAATTAAAAATGAAACTCCAATTTGGCCCAGAAATTCCACTTGTAAGAATATATCCAAAGAACTCAGAAACACCAATGAATATATGCACCCCCTTGTTCATAGCAGTGCAATTTACAACAGCTAATATTTGGAAACAGCTTAAGTGCACATCATCAGTGAGTGTATAAAAACATATGGTATATTTATACAATAGAATACTACAGGGCAATAAAAAAAATGAACTCTTCCCATTTGACACATACTGGATGGACCTGGAAAGCATTATGAAATACAGTCATAATAGGGGACTCTAATACACTATTCACACCACTGGGTAAATCCTCTAAACAAGAAATCAGTCAAGAAACATCAATCCTAAATGACTCACTAGATCAGATGGAATTAATTGACATATTCAGAACATTTCACCCCAATAATATGGAATGTACATTCTTCTCAAGTGAACATGTGTGATTTTGAAAGATAGACCAAATATTGGGGCACAGGCCTTTTCAAATTCAAGAGGACAGAAATCATATTAAGCATCTTCTCAGGTCATAATGGCATAAAATTATAAATAAACTACAGTAAAAACAATGAAAAAAAATCAAACACTTGGAAAAGCATAAAATGGCAGCAGAATAGACAGACACATTCAGAGCACTGTTCCAGAGCAGAAAGAAAGAACAGCTAAGGTTCTCATGGGGAGTGTTTGTAGGCAAGTTAAGGGACAGCTAAGCTCCAGGAGAAGGTGGAGGACTGCTGAATGGAGTTCCCGACTGGGCAGCACCCACTGCAGTTGGGTTCCCTCTGAGTGACTGGCTTGGATGCGGAGATTGTGCCATCTTGAAAGGGAAAGTCAATCTCATCAGAAGCCTGAAAATCTACATTTGCAGCAATCACCAAAGAGATGTGATCCCCAGAACACAGGTCCCCAAATAATGCAAACATGCGGATTCAAAGGAGCTCTTCACTCACCCTGGAAAGGTCAATTTCGCCTGGGATAAGGTGAGGTCTCTGGTCTTGGCAAGAGAGAGAAACTTGCACTTTGTGGGAGTTGGAGGACCAGGGGAAGTCTGTGCCTAGAAAAATCTGTTGCTCTTAGGGCTAGCATGATCCATGAATGTGGAAGGGGGGTCCTCAGGGCTGTTAACAGAAGGGCTCTCTAAAAAGAAACCCATTTTGATATGATGCAGAGGGAAAGCCTAAGAATTTCAAAGTTCTGCCTGCTGCTTAGAACCAAAGGGTAAAAGGAGACTCCGCAGACTTGTGCGCAGACCATTGTTCAAATACTTGGGCTTTATCCTCTTCAAATCCTTACTTCTGATTACTAAGCCCAATACGTAGAATCACCTGGGGACACCCTGGGAGACTATAAGGGAAAGTTGTTTTTTCTGGAACCTGGGGATCAGAGTGGGGCGTAACCATCAGAGAGCCAGCTCTGAGACAGCCCAGTTCCACAAACTGGTATTGAGTGCCACAGACAATGAAGGATCTAAATATAGGCTATGGAGGGAAAAATACATCCAGAAATCAATCCAGAAACACTGCCACCCTGGGGCTGAATCACAATTTGACTCTTGTGTAATCAAAAATAATGGAATACAAAATATTAAGACACCACTTGCTTAAAAATCAGGAATGGCTTACAATACTGAGGAACAGTGGAACATAGGGAACTGCAATACTGTCCTGACTGGGAAGCAGGAGTGCCAAACAGAAGAATAGAGGAAGTGAATAGCCTTCACTACTGCATATTTTATTTTATTATTTTTTTATTTTCATTTTTTGCAACTTTTACTTAAGAAACTATTTTTATTCTTTTTTCTCACTTGATTTTATCTTATTAATTATAAACTTTTTATTATCAATCAGCATTATTACTACTACTATTTTACCTTTTTTTCTTTTTTTAAGTGTCGTTTTATTTTCTCTTTATTTTATTTTGGGATTAGTGTTCTACATTCTATTTTCATATTTCTGTAAGCATCATTTTACTATATATCTACTCTACCTTTATGCCATCATTCTCTACTTAAACTTTCCCCTTTTGGTGTCCTGTTTATCTTACCCCTTTCCTGATTTAGATTTCCCCTATTCTTTCTGCTTACCCCTTTTAAAATTTCACCTATATATCTAATCTCCAATCCCTGCTCCAAGTCCATACACACCTCTCTCTTTGCTATCTTAACTATAAAAAAATTTGTTTTTCTCTCTGTCCTTTTGTTGTTGTTTGCTTGAATGTAGATTATACTAAATTTTTATGCTTTTTTGTGAGATTGTTTTGCATACTTTTTTGTTTGCTTTGTTTTTGTTTGATTTTGCTTCTGTTTTTCCTCTCCTCACTTGATATTAGTTGGTGTTCCAATTTGTATTAATCTCCAGGCACTTCTTGTTGGCATTTGATGAGAATAGTGGTTGTTCTATTGGAGTTTTCTCTCTCTCTATATATATATTAATAGTTTGTTCCCATTTTCTTTCTTAGTCTCTTTCTTGCCCCTCTTACTTATTTTTTCCTTGTCCCAATTTCATTTTGACATTCTTTTTTTCTTTCCTTTTCATCTTCTTCCTTCTCTTCAATCCACTAATTTGCCTTTCTCTAATGGTCACCTTTAATGGAGGTTATTAATATCATGAACACATTTCTGTTCAGTTCCTTGTGTGTTGTACCTGGTTGTGTTGTATTTTGTGAACTTAAATTAATGCAGGAGAGACAGAACTACATAATCAGACATCCAGAGAAGAGGGACCATGGGGAAACAAAGAAACAGCCCACATATAAAAGAAAAGAAGGATCACCAGAAAAGGAAGTCAAGGAACTAGAGGAAATAAATCTATCGCACAAAGAATTCAGAGAAATGGTCATAAAGTGGCTGAAAATAATGGAAGACAATTTGAAAATATGAGTAAGAACCAAGAGGAAATGAAGAAGAACCAAGAAGAAATGAAAAAAAAAATTACATTGCTTCTGTAAAGAACTCAATAGAAAGCATCAAGAGTAGACTAGAAGAAGCAGAGGACTGCGTGAGTGAGCTAGAAGAGAAGGTAGGAAAATATACCCAAGTAGAGCAGCTTCTACGGAAAAAAATAATAATAATAATAAATAAAAATCAGGAGGAGAGCCTAAGGGAACTTTGGGACAACACAAAACAAAACATCTGCATGATAAAGGTTCCAGAAGCAGAAGAAACTGAACAAGGAATAGAAAACTTGTTTGAAGAAATAATGACAGAAAACTCCCCTAATATAGGGAAGAAAAAACCCACACAAATCATGGAGTCCCAAGCAAAATGAACCCCAAAATGAATGCCAAGGCACATTATAATTAAATTGGCAAACACCAACGACAAAGTACAAATCTTAAAAGTGGCCAGACAGAGCCAGAAAGTTACATACAAAGGAGCCCCCGTAAAAATAGCAACTGATTTTTCAACAGAAACTCATCAAGCCAGAAGGGAATGGAATGAAATATACAACATCCTGCAAAGGAAGCGTCTGAATCCAATAATACTGTACCAGCAAGGCAATCAATCAAAATTGAAGGTGAAATCAGGAGCTCCACAGACAAAAAACAAAAAACAAAAAAACAAAAACAAAAAACAAAAAAATAAAAAAAAACACCAATGCAAGAAATGCTAAAGGGTCTGCTGTAAAAATAATAATAATAATAATTAATAATAATAAATAAATAAATAAATAAATAAATAAAAATTAGGAAGTGAGAAAAGAACACATGGGGTAAACAAAATGGTGACAAATAAGTACCTATGAATAATAACTTTAAATGTAAATGGATTAAATGCCCCAATCAAAATACATAGTGTAAAGGATTGGGTAAGAAAACAAGACCCATATATCTGCTGTCTACAAGAAACCCACCTCAGGAAAAAAAGGAAAAAAAGATTGAGGGTTAAGGGATGGGAAAATGTTTTCCAGGCAGATGGAAATGAAATAAAAAAGCTGGGGTAGCAATACTTATGATCTGACAACTTAGATCACAAAGTGATGGGCATAACAAGAGATAAGGAAGGCCACTTCATAATACTAAAGGGAGCAATCCAACAAGAAGAAGTAACTCTGGTAAACATATAAGCACCCAAATACATAAAAAAAAAAAAACTCATGGATTATATCAAGGGAGAGATTAATAGAAATATAATCATAGTAGTAGACTTTAATACCCCACTATCACCATTGGACAAATCCTCTACCCCAAAATATTAGCAAAGAAACATCAATCCTAAATGACTCACTAGACCAGATGGAATTAATTGACATCTTCAGAACATTTCACCCCAAAGCCACACAATATACATTCTTCTCAAGTGCACATGGGTCATTTTCAAAGATAAACCATATGTTTGGACATAGGCAAAGTCTATTCAAAATCAAGAAGATAGAAATCATATCAAGCATCTTATCAGACCACAGTGACAAAAAACTGGAAATCAACTAAAAAAAAATCCAAATAAATCAAACACATGGAGACTAAACAGCATGCTATTAAACAATGACTGGGTTACCAGAGAGATCAATGAAGAAATAAAGAAAAACATCCTGGCAACAAATAACAATGAAAAAAAAACAAACAACCATAATCTAAAATCTATGGGACGCAGCAAAAGCAGTCTTGAGAAGAAAGTTCATAGCTCTTCATTCTACTACAAAAAAAAAGAAAAAAATTAAACAGTTGTAATAATTTACCTAAGCCTACAACTCAAAGAGTTATAAAAAGAGTAACAAGAAAATCCCCGTGTAACCAGAAGGAAATAATTAATGATGATCAGAGCAGAGATAAACCACTTAAAAACCAAAGAAACAATACAAAAATCAACAAAATCGTGTTCAGGTACTTTGCAAGGTTAAAAAGTTTTATGAACCTCTACCCAGGCTAACCAAGAAGCAAAGAGAAAGGACCCAAATAAACAAAATCAGAAATGAAAGGGGAGAAATAACAACAGACCCCACAGAAATACAAAGATTCTTAAAAAAAACTCTATTCCAATAAACTGGACAACTTGGAAGAAATGGACATATTCCTAGAAAAATATAACCTTCTAAAACTCAATCAGGAAGAATCTGAATAGTTCTATAGGCCAGTAACTATGGAAGAATTTAAAGCAGTCTTCAAAAAGCTTCCAGCAAACAAAAGCCCAGGCCCAGATGGCTTCACAGGTGACTTTTACCAAACATTCAAGGAATAACTAAAACCTATCCTCCTCAGACTATTCCAAAAAATTCAAGAGGAAGGCACACTTCCCAGCTCCTTCTATGAAGCCAGCATCACCCTAATACCAAAAACAGAAAATGACAACACAAAGAAAGAGAATTACAGGCCAATATCCCTCTTGAACATATTGTAGATGCCAAAATCCTCCACAAAATTCTAGCAAATCGGATCCAGCAATACATCAGAAGGAACATACACCATGACCAAGTAGGATTCATCCCAGGAATGCACGGATGGTACAATATCTGCAAATCAGTAGATGTGATACATAACATAAACAAATTGAGAGATAAAAATCACATGGTCATATCAATTGATTTAGAAAAACCATTTGATAAAATCCAACATCCTCTCTTGGTAAAAACTCTCAGCAAGGTGGGAATAGAAGGATCATACCTCAACATAACAAAAGCTATATATGATAAACACGCAGCTAACATGCTTAATGGGCAAAAAAATAAAACCATTTCCCCTAAGAACAGGAGCAAGACAGGGATGCCTACTCTCACCACTCCTGTTTGACATAATACTGGAAGTATTAGCCATTGCAATTAGACAAGAAGAAGAAATAAAACACATCAAAATTGGAAAAGAAATAAAGCTGTCATTATTTGCAGATGACATGATATTGTAGATAAAAACCAAAAAGACTCCATAAAAAAACTAATAGACTTAATAAATGAATTTGGCAATGTAGCAGGATACAGAATTAATGCCAAGAAATCTATGGCATTTCTATACATTTGTGCCATGCTATCACAGCCAAGGGTTCAGCTAGCATGAGGGAGGGCAGTGAAGGATGAACAAAGAGACAGACAAGAGAATAAGCTGTGTATGGGTGGATCTTCTGCGCCTGGCTGAGGCCACACAACAGATCCAGACTGCAAAGCTAATGCTTTATTTATAGTCAGCGGCAAAGAAGATAATTTACAATGTTTTTGTAAATTTCACTTGTTTTGGCAGCAAATCCCACAGCCCATTAGCTACCCAGGTAAGATCTAGGGAGCAGTCACAAGATTAAGCTCAGCTATTCTTAGAAGGCTATGCCCTTCAATGTGGGACTTGTTTGTGACTTTGGCAGTAGGTCAATCTGAGGCTTAACCCTATAACTACTCCCTATATACACCAATAGTGAACTTACAGAAAAGAGACTAAAAAAGCAATCCCATTGACCATCACACCAAAAAATTAAGATACCTAGGAATAATCTTAACTAAGGAGGTAAAAGACCTATAAGCAGAAAACTAGAGGGCACTGAAAAAATAGCTAGAGAAAGACGAAAAGAGATGGAAGAACATACCATATTCATGAATTTGTAGAATCAACATCATTAAAAATGTCCATACTACCCAAAGCAATCTATTGATTCAATGCATTCCCCCATTAAAATAGCAATGGTATATTTCACAGACCTAGAAAGAACTCTCCAAATATTCATCTGGAATAAAAAAGACCCTGAATAGCACAGAAATCCTGAGAAAGAAGAATAAAGTAGGAGGGATCTCAATACCAGATTTCAAGCTGTATTACAAATCCACTTTTCTCAAAACAACCTGGTACTGGCACAAGAACTGACATATAGATCAATGGAATAGAATAGAGAATCCAAATATTGACCCAAACCACTATGCTCAATTAATGTTTGAGAAAGGAGGCATGAACATAGAATGGAGTCAAGACAGTCTCTTCAATAAATGGAAAAATTGGACAGATGCATGAAAAAAAAAATGACCATACTGAAAAGTAAACTCAAAATGAATACAGTACCTAAACATAAGATAAAAAACTATAAAAATACTAGAGGAATCCATAGGCAGCAAAATCTCAGGCATATGCCAAAAGAACTTCTTAAGTGATACTGCTCCTTGAGCAATTGAAGCTAAGGAGAAAATAAAGAAATGGGACTACATAAAAATAAAAAGCTTTTGCACAGCAAAAGAAACCATCAACAAAATAACAAGAAAGCCCACTGTATGGGAGAACATATTTGCAAATATTATCACTGATAAACGTTTAATCTTCAACATCTACAGGCAGCTTATAGAACTTAATATAAGGAAATAAATGATCCAATAAGAAAAATGGGCAACGGACCTAAGTAGAATATTTTTAAAAGAAGTCAGAAGGAAGGCTGAGACCCATGAAAACATACTCAGAGTCACTAATTATACAAGAGATGCAAATCAAAATGCAATGCAGTACCATCTCACTCCTGTCAGAATGGCCATCATCAACAAATCTACAAATGACTAGTGTTGGTGAGGATACGGAGAAAAAGGAACCCTCATGCACTGCTGGTGGAAATGCAGACTGGTTCAGCCCCTGTGGAGAATGGTATGGAGTTTCCTCAAAAAACTGAAAATGGAACTCCCATTTGACTCAGTAATCCCACTCCTAGGAATATATCCTAAGAAACTGGAAACACCAATCAGAATGGATATATACACCTTTATATTCATAGCAGCACAATTGACAATAGCTAAGATTTGGAAACAGCCTAGGTGCCCATCAGCAGATGACTAGATCAGAAAACCATGGTACATCCACACAATGGAATACTATGCTGCCATAAAAAGAAGGAATTCTTACCATTTGCAGCAGTCTAGGTGGAAGTGGAGAGTATTATGCTAAGTGAAATAAGCCAGTCAATGAAAAAAAAAAATACCACATGATCTCACTCATTTGTGGAAAATAAAGAACATTATAAAATGTTGAACAAAAAGATAGATACAGAGGCAGTAAAGCATCAAACAGACTGACAAAATACAGTGGGAAGGTTAGGGAGAGGTGGGGTGTTGGATTCCTTATCCACGTCCCCCATGGTTCAGGATTCCTCTTCAGGGTCCAGTTTCTGGAGCAGGCCACACACAAAATTAAAAGAGACTGGAAAAGGGTTAATTTGGGAAAATGGGGGGCCAGGCAGAGTTCACCTCTAGGGGGAGGACTACCCACTTCTCTGACCTTTTGTCATCCCTTTTATTGAGGTTCTGAGATATACCCACATCCTTTAGGCAGGAAATTTTCAATAATAGAGAATCAGCAAGAGTTTACATATGATTAACAGGTTAAAGGTGCTTCAACTACCACTGTCTCAACTAAACAATGAGTTGATAGCTCCGATCATTCAGAACCATTAAGGTCGGGATGCCATTTTCACATTTAACTACCAATGACTCAACCTAAACAATGAGTTAATAGCTCCAACCATTCAGAGCCATTAAGGTTGGCCAGCCTTCTGGATTCCCTTTTCACATTTAACTACCAGTGACAATGTTCAGTTTCCAGCAGTGGGGGAGACAAGAGATCAATGAAGGACTTATATGTGTGCATATAAGAATAACCAACTGATACAAAACATTGGGGGGGTGAGGGCATGTATGGGAGTGGAGTGGAGGGGCAATGGTAAGATATGTACACATATAATACCTTAATAAAAAATTTAAAAATATCAAACACTTGGAGGCTAAATACCATGCTATTAAACAATGATTGGGTTACCAAAGAGATCAAAGTATAAATAAAAATCATCCTGTTAACAAATGACGACAATACTACAATCCAAAATCTATGGGACACAGTGAAAGCAGTCCTGAGAGGGAAGGTCATAGCCTTACAGGGCTATGGTAATAAGTTACCTAACCCTAAAACTAAAAGAATTAGAAAGATAGCAGTAAGAAAACTCCAAGTGAGCTGTAAGAAGGAAATAATAAAGGTTAGAGTGGGAATAAGTGACATAGAGACAAAAACATAACAATACAAAAGATCAATAAAATCAAGAGATAGTTCTTTGAAAGGATAAACAAGATTGATGAACCTCTAGCCAGGCTCACCAAGTAACAAAGAGACAACTCAAATAAGCAAAGTAAGAAATGAAAGAATTGAAGTAACAACAGACCCAAAAAAAATACAAAGGATTCTAAACAAATACCATGAACAACTCTACTACAATAAACTTGAAAACCTAGATGAAATGGACATATTCTTAGAAAAATCAAGCTTCTAATACTAAATCAGGAATAATAATAAAAAACTTGAACAGTCCAATAACTGCTGATGAGATTGACACAATAATAAAAAAGCTTCCAGCAAACAAAATCCCTATTCTAGGCAGATTTACAAGGGAGTTCTACAAAACATTCAAAGAACAACAAAAACCTATCCTCCTCAGACTATTCAAAAAAAAATTCAAGAGGAAGGCATGCTTCTAAGCTCTTTCTAGGAAATCAGCATTACCCTAATTTGACAACCAGATAAACACACCACAACAAAAGATAACTATAGGCTTATATCCCTGATGAACATAGATCCTAAAATCCCTCAACAAAATTCTAGCAAATTGAATTCAGCATTATATTAGAAAGATCATGCACCATGACTAAGTGGGATTTATTCTAGGGAAGCACGGATGGTTCAATAGCCACAAATCAATAAGGACCCATATGTAATACCTTAATCAATAAAGAAATTTTAAAAATAAATGTGATATGTTACATAAAAAATTGAGAGACAAAAATCACATAATCATATCAATTGATGCAGAAAAATTTTTGAGGAAAATCAACACCCTTTCTTGATAAAAGCTCTCAGCAGAGTGGGAACAGAGGTATCATACCTTAACATAATAAAAGCCTTATATGACAAACCTACAGCCTACATCATACTCAATGGGAATAAGCTAAAAATTTTCCCCTAAGAATAGGAACAAAACAGGGATTACCACTTTCACCACTACTGTTTGACATATTACTGGAAGTGCTAGTCATAACGTTACTATTGATAGGTACTTGTTTGTTGCCATTTTTATTATTTATACCTGTTTTCCTTCTTCACTTCCTATTTATTCTTTTTAACAGCAGTCCCTTTAGCATTTCTTGCATTGATGGTTATTGGTAATAAACTCCCTTACCTCTTTTTTTGTCTGTGAAGCTCCTAATTTAACCTTGAGGTTTGAATGATAGCCTTGATGGTATAGTATTCTTGGATTCAGAGCTTTGCTTTGCGTCACTTTCTATATTTCATTCCATTCCCTCTGGCTTGATGTGATTCTGTTGAGAAATCAGTTGATAGTCTAATCATAGATTTCTTATAGGTAACTTTCTTTCTCTCTTTGGCATTCTTTAAGGTTCTTACTTATTTTTTGGTGTTTCCCAAGTTATTTATAATGTGTCTATGTATCAGTCTTTTGGAGTTCATCTTGTTTGGAACTCTGTAAGCTTCCTGGACTAGTGCGAATTTTTTCTTCCCAAAATAAGGGAAGTTTTCTGTCATTATTTCTTCAAATAGGTTTTCTATTCTTTGCTCAGCTTCCTTTTTTTCTGGCCCCACTATATTTGGATGTTGTTTCATTTTGTGTTGTTTCAAAGGTCCCTTAGGCTCTCCTCCTGTGTTTTAAGTTTTCTTTTTATAGTTGCTGCTGTGTTTGGGTATTTTTTCCTAAGTTGTCTACTAACTCACTGATGCAGTCTGCAGATTCTTCTAGTATACTGTTGATGCTTTCTATTTTGTTCATTGCATCTATGCCATTCTTCATTTCTTTTTGTTTTTTTCTTCATTTCCTTTTGGTTCTTATACATGTTGTTGACTTTGTCTTCCATCTTTTCCAGCATCCTTATGACCATTGCTCTGAATTCTTTCTCTGACACATTTATTGTCTCCATTTTGTTTACTTCCTTTTTCAGTGATTCCTCCTTTTCCCTGGTATGGGTCTGTTTCTTTGTCTCCCCATTTTCACTCCTGTCATGGTGTCTGGATATGTGGCTCACTCTCTACCATGTTGCTTTAAAGGCACAAAATGTAAGTAGACAACACACAACACAGAGTCCACCAAACATGAATGTATTCACCATACTACTAATCCCAAATAAAAGTGAGCAACAGAGAAAGAGAATTAGGGGAGAGAAAAGAGTGCAAAAATTATATTGAAAAAAAAAATGATAAGAGAGAAAAGAAAAAATAGAAAAAAGGGGGAAATTACATGTATATGGGGGAAAAACTCCATAAAACCAACAACCAATCCAAAAAATGTAAACAATAAACACCCAGAATAAAAGAAGGGAACCTGAATCAGAAGAGGCAAAGCTTATTTCCAGAAGGTAAGGTCAGGGTATTGAATGAATGGGGGAATGGCCATGAATCAGTATAGAGGAGATATAAAGAGAATGAGTGTATAAGAAAAGTAAAAAAACAAAATACTTAAAAAATTAGAAAACAATAATTGAAAAAAATAATAATTGAAATATATACATTTTTCCTTTCTTTAATCTTTCTATGTACTCATTTATTTTTGGAAAAGGAGAATAGCAAGCCAGGAGGCCAGAGTTGATGACCAAAACTAATTAAGCTGTTAGTAGAAGAAGAGAACAATTGAGGAGATGAAAAAAGTAGCTTAAAATAAATAAATAAATAAATAAACAAAAAAAAACCCGAACTAACGAACAAACAACAACAAGAAATAAAGAAAGAAAAAAATTGGCTAGTGAAGAAAGATAAAAGTGAATGTGCATGGACTAAGAGCAGTTGAGAAGAAATTAGATATATGAATAAGATCAATTTTTTAATAAGGAGTAAAAGGAAAAATAGAGAAAAACTAAAGCAGGAATAGAAGAAGATAATAGGATGAAAAAAGAAGGGGAAAGGGAGGAAGAAAGTGTCGGGCATAGGAAAAATTTAGATAGATTAAAATAATGAAAAAAAATAGAATGTAGAACATTAATAAAAAACACTTAAAATGGTAAAATAATAGTAATAATAATAATAATAAATAAAAATTTTATCTAATAAAAGAGTAATATGCAAATTAACCATCACTCCACTACAAAGACTATGGAGCCCATAGCATCGCACTCCCAGGCCACAGAGGGAGGAAGGGCTGCAGACAAAATGCTGGGCTGCTGGGCCCAGGGCGTACTCTGGGTTGCCATCACATTGCTTGGGACACACCCCCAGCCCAGCAGACAGAAGCCCAGCTGACAAAAAGTGGGGCAGCTGGGCTGGAGGCATGCCCCCCGCAGGCCCTAGCCCAGTAGACAGAAGCCCTGTGGATGCAATGCAGGGGGTCCTCTGTGCATGAGATGCAGAGGAAACACTTTTTCTAAAGACTCATTGGCTAAGTTCCCTGTAAGCTGCCTCTCACAGTGTTCTTGGTAACTTGAGTAATAAGAACCCAAGAAGGTGATCTAGGGTTTTTCCACCATACTCCCGGAAGAAAAGCTAAGGCCTGCTGCTGGAGGGGCTAAGAAATGTCATATCCTACCCTAGCCAGTTTGGCTTAGTGGATAGAGCCTCGGCCTGCCGATCTCAGGGTCTGGATTCAAGTCTGATCAAGATCATGTACCTAGGTTGTAGGCTCCTCCCTGGCCAGGGTTCATGCAGGAGGCAACCAGTCAAAGTGTCCCTCTCACATTGATGTCTCTCTCTGTCTTTCCCTCTCTCTGCCAAGCTCTCTAAAAAGCAACAGAAACATATCCTCAGGTGAGGATAAAAAAGGAAGAAAAGGAATGTCATATCTTATGAAAGACACATCTTGACAGTGCCTAAAGAAAGTTGTCATCTTTTCATGGTGAAGGGACTGGAGTCTGTGTTGATGATCACACTGTGGCAGCTGTGACAGTGGCAGCAGCAGTGAGGTGATATGGCTGTCACCTTCCCCTGATCAGCCCAGTCACCTCCCACAGAGGAAGGCCAGACTGCGGCTTAGGCCCGCTTCTCGTCAGTAGGACATCTCCTAAGGGCTCCCAGTCTGTGTGAGAGGGGGCAGACTTGGCTGAGGGACACCCCCTACCCCCAGTGCACGAATTTTGTGCACCAAGCCTCTAGTATAATAATAAAATATAAAGTGATAAAATTTATTTTTGTAAGTGAAAGATAAAAAATAAAAAAAAGTGAAGTAGGGATGTTCCTTTGCTTCAGTGGAGCTTTGCTGACCCATGGGGACTGATTTAAGACCCCTCTCTATTGTTCTGCCAGGCACATTTAAGTTTCCTGTCAGGTAGTCAGCACAGTGTTGAATTTCCCAGCGATCCACTGCTCCACTGTGTCATAAGCCACAACCTTGGTTTCAAGCATGCCAGGATCCTTCTGCCTTCTTCAATTTTTTTTTGTTTGTTTTTGTTTTTGTTTTGTTTTGTTTTGCCTGCTTTCAGTTGTATTTACACACACATCTATTTCTGACACAGCAGTGCTTCTGTATTAGTCTGGGACCAAGTGGCCCATCAAACCAGCCATCCAGGACTCCGTGGGAGTATTTAGAATCTTCCTTTCCCTGCTGAGCTCAAAATTTGTGTGTCTGTGCTGCCAGGAAGAGCCTGGTCTTCTGAAGAAAAAGTCTGTTCAGGGTTGGAGGGATGGACTGTCCAGAGGTGGTTTCCTGCTTATCTCTCCCTATTCTGTTCCCCAGTTTCCACTAAAACCATTTTCCCCTGCAGTCTTTGTGTTTTTAATTGAAATATACTATGCCCTGGATTTAGCTAGTAAAAGCAAGGAAGTTATAAAGACAATGCAACCACATTGTCTCACATTTCTCCCCTTGGCACTGCGTGGCCAGTATAGAACTTCAGTTGCCTTTCTGGGTGCAGTCTGCTATAGTTGTGGGCTTAGATGTAGAGTTTCCTACTCCCAGAATCCCTGTGGACCCCCTTCCACACTCCAGGGCTACACTGACCCCAAGGGCCGTGGATTTGGTGCAGCACATTCTCCCTCTGAGACTCTAGTCCCCACTGTGTACATTTCTCTGTCCAGCTCAGATCCCAGATCCCACCTATCTCCTTGCAATCTCTGACCTTTCCATTCACAGATTATATCACCAGCTGTGTTTAATTTGCCAATTCCAGGTGGATGTTATTCAAGTCAGCTGTTTCTTCTATTTGCTCTGTAAGAAGGCGTAGGATCCGTCCATGTATTTGCCTGCCACCTTGTCTCCCCCTTGACATACTTTTTAGGTGCCTGTGGCTGGAGAGGCTGGAGTCTCTGTGTTTATGGGTTTGCAGCCAAGGCAGCTGGTCCCTGCACGATGTACCCATAGGGTCTGAGGAGGTATCTGAGGTCTCTCCTGGTGAAGGTAAGTTTGGGCTTCTGATCACAGCTGCTCTCCCCTTCATGACTGTGTGGTCTCTGTGGCAGAGCCAGCTGCCCTGGGAGAGATTTCAGTGATAGTAGAGTTTGTCTGGCCAGGGGATCCTGGTCCACTAGTGTCTGACAGTTCTGTGGAATATGACCATCCCTCACTCACAAATACACACACTCCCCACACATCCACACACTCTTGTACTCACTCATTCATACTATGTTGCTGACTGCAGTCCTATCAGTCACCATCTTGGGTCCTCCTATATACCCATTTTTTTCTGTCTCTTTCTTGCTCTGGGCACCCTAATTGGGGTTTGAGAGGTTGAAGATATTATCAGGACAATGGTCTGGAAATAATTAGCCCAGAGGCTGGGTCTGCCTTGAATCTCATGCTTTTATTGTCTCTGCTCTGAGTTGTATTCCTTTCTCCCAATGATCTGGTCCCTCAGTTGTCTGCTTCAGATGTTCAGGGTGGTGGCAGTGGGCGCACAGTTCCTGATGTGCAACTCTCTGTGATGGCCCAGAGCCCTCTGGAATGCAGTTTGTGTGTGCCTGGGACCCGTGGCCAGGAAGCACCCTAGGTCCCTCTGGCAGTGTAGTTTTGGCACGGACCTGGGCTAGGCACACCAGCTTGTTCTGGGTCACCCCAACAGCATTTTCCTATGGCCCAAAGTGAGGCATTTGCTGGATTGCTCTGGGTAATTCCTACAAGACTGTCCCAGGGGCCAGGGAGTATCAGGTGCAGGTTGCTCTGGGTCACACAGTCCCTGCTTTTTTGTAACCTGGAGTGAGACGTGCACTGGGTTGCTCAATTTGCTTTGTCCCTGTAGTGTAGAGCAGGGGCCAGTTGCCCTGGGTTGGTCAGTCCAAGCTCCCCTGTAGCTTGAGTTTGGTGTGCACTGGGTTACTCCAGGTTGCCCTGGAATAAGACCCTGGGCTTGGGGTGGAGTATGCGTGGGTTGCTCTGGGTCACACAGTCGCCACTTTCTTGTAGCCCGTAATGAGAGGAGGGCTGGGTTGCTCCAGTTCTTCCCTCCTCAGTGTGGAGCAGGAGCAGGTTGTGCTCCCCTGTTACCAGGAGTGAGGTGCCCTCTCCCCTCCCCTGTTGCCTGGAGTGAGGTGCGAGTTGGGTTGCTCTGGATGGCCCTGGCAGGACTGTTCCAGGAACTGGGTTTCTGGGTGGAGTGGGTCTGTGTTGCCCTGGGTTGCAAAGTCAAATCTCCCTTGTGTAGCGTTCTGTGTTGCTTTGGGTTGCCCCTGCAGTAGGTCTTGGTTCTGGGGGTGGAGCAAGTGCCCCGTGTCTTCAGGTCAGCTTGCATCATGGTTCTGGGGTCTGGTGCAGGGGTGGGGCACAAGGTTCCCACTGGCTTGCACTCACTGTGGGGTCTTGGAACCAGATTCTAGGATGATGGGTCCCAACAGGCTGGTGAGGAGGCCTGGTGCAGGAGCTCATTCTGGTGGTGTGCACTTCCTTAAGATATCTGGAAGCCTACCGGGAGGTACTGTGCCACTCACTGCCGGGACATGGTGGTGGTTCGACATGAATTACGGCTGGAAAGTGGCATTTTCTAGGCAACCTCTTCCCTTCTGTATTGAAATTGGTCTCCTCAGTTATGTCTGAATTAATTCATGGTGGATGTTCTCTGATCTAGTTGCTTTTCTGTCCTGGTTCTAGGACTAGGTGCAGACACTGCTGCCTATTCAGCCACCATTTTTCTCTCAACCCTTATTATTTTAATTATGATGTGTCTTGGTGTGGGCCTCGTTGGGTTCTTCTTGTTTGGGATACTCTGCACTTCCTGGACTTGTAATTTTATTTATTTCACTAGATAGGGGAAGTTTTCTTTTATTATTTATTAAAAAAAATTCAATATATTGCTCTCTTCTTCTGGCACCCCATAATGTGAATATTGGTATGCTTGAAGTTGCTGCAGAGGCTCCTTACATTATCTTCATATTTTTGGAGTAATTTTTCCTTTTGCTTTTCTAATTGAGTGTTTTCTGCTTTCTCATATTTCAAATTGTTCTTTTGGTTCTTGGAATCTTCTTCTCTGCAGTTGAATCCCTGTAAATTATTATTTATTTCAATTAGTGTATGCTTAATTTATGACTAGTTCTTTTTCATGTCTTTGACTTTCTCATTAAGATCCTTGAAAGTCTCATAAAGATTATTGAGTAACCTTATAACATGGTTTTTAACTGTATCCAATAGTTTGCTTGCTTTGTTTTCTTTTATTTGTGACATGTTCCTCTTTCTCCCCATTTTGACCTCTTCCTGTGTTTGTTTCTATGTATTAGGCAGAGCTTCTATGTCTCCTGGAATTCTTAGAGTGGCCTTGCATAGTAGGTGTCCAGTGGCTCATCCTTGTCAGTCACCTGAGCTGGGTACTCTATGTGCACCCCTCTGTAGGCTGTGTGCACATTCTTGTAGTTGAGCCTTGATTGCTGTTGATGTCACAGGAGGAGTAACCTCCAGGCCAATTGGCTGTGATGACCATATTTGACTATAGTGGGAGAGCTGCTGTGAAGGAAACATCCCTATGGAGCAGTACTTGCTTCAGTGGGGCTTTGGTGCTCACTAAGTCTGCCTCTTGAGTGTGTCACTTGTAGATGTGTAGAGTTGAAATCTGGTATGGTCTGAAGATGTCCACCCAGTGCACTAACTCTAGGGCCTCCAGGGAGGTGGAAAGTCAGCCACTGGCTGTGGCCATCTGAAAGGAGCTACAGAGGAATCTGAAGATGGCTGCTATTTGTATTGGGCTTGGAGGCCCAGCTGTAAAACAAGGTAGGCTGGTACTAGTGCAGGATCGTGGGCCTTTATTGATAGTTTTTGGGCATGCTGTCAGCAGCTGCAGCTTGTTTCAGAGATTTGAGCAAAGTCTTAAGCCTGAGCCAGGACTAGCCATTCATATGGAAGAGCTTCTGCAAACAGCTTGTGCGGGGCTACAAATTGGATGGGGTAGATTCTCAGGGAAACCCTAGAGTGGAGCAAACACTGTGCTCCAGGCTGCTGGAAATTCAAATATGGCTGCCTGTTAGCCCTGCAACAGGGGAGGTCCCACAACAGAAACAATGACCCCTGTGAGCAATCCCTTCTGGGATAATGCTGCCCAGAGTTCCTGCCCTGATGCCAGACAATTAAGTTCCTTCTCATATGTGTCTGGGACCCCAAAGCCACCTGGGAGTCCGAGTAAGTTCATTTTTTGGCCCTTTAAATGGAACACCTGGGTCTCCAGCAGTCTCCATGTCACTCAGCCACAATGCTTGCTGGTTTTTACAGTCCATAGTTGTGGGGACTTCTCTTGCCAGATCTGGAACACTGGGCTAACGGTATGGTTGTGGTTGGGACCCTTTTCACCTCAGTTAGTTTCTTGATGTGTCTGGCTAAAGGTTTACTAATCTTGTTTAGCTTTCCAAAGTACCAGCTATTGGTGTCATTAATCTTTTGTATTGCTTTTTAGATTTTATGTCATTTATTTATGTTATGATCTTTATTATATCCTTCATTCCACTTAGTCATTCTTTTCTTATTGTTATTTTTCTAATTTCTTTATTTGTAGGGTTCAGTTGTTTATTTGACATTTTTCGTGTTTCTTGAGGTAGGCCTCTCAGGATTGACTTCTCTTTATTCCATAGATTTTGGGTTGCTGTGTTATCATTGTAATTTGTTTCCATTAAGGTTTTTTTTTTTTTTTTTAATTTCTTCCTTGATCTCATTGGTAATGCATTCATTGTTTAATAGCTTGTTATTTACCTTCCATTTTTTTATTTTAAGTGTTTTTATTATAGTGTTTTCTAATCTCATGCTTGATATGATTTCAATCTTCTGGAACTTGTTAGGAATTATTTTGTGTCCTTACATGTGGTCTGTCTTTGAGGATGCTCATTGTGCACTTGAAAAATGTATATTATGCTGCTTTAGTATGAAATGTGCTGTAAATATTAATTAAATCCTTCTGATATAGTGTGTTGTTTAAGTTTGCTGCTTCCTTGTTGGTTTTGTGTGTGAAATATCTATTCCATTATGTCAGTTGGGTGTAAAAGACCCATACTATGACTGTATTTCTGTAAATATCTCCCTTAAAAGGTTTTCAGGAATTTTTATATATGTTTAGTTGTTCCTATATTGGGAGAATATATGTTTACAAGGGTTATATCTTATTGGATCAATCCCTTTAATGTTATGTAGTTCCTTTTTTTTAATCTCCTGTTATGGCTTTTGTTTTGAAGTCTATTTATTCAGATATAAGTATTGCTATCCCCCTTTTTTTTCTTTTCCATTTGCATGGAAAATTTTTACTACTCATTGACTTTTATCCTGTTTGAGTATATTGTTTTGAGTTGGGTCTCTTATAGACAGCATATAGTTGGGTCATGTATTCTTATCCATTCAGCTACCCTATACCTTTTGATTAGAGCATTTTATCCATTTATATTTAAGGTTGTTATTTACTAGATGCCTGGTGCACAAAATTTGTGCATGGGCAGTGTCCCTCAGCCTGGCCTGTGAACTCTAGCAATCTGGGACCCCTCAGGTAGGGTCCCTAGGCCTGGCCTGTGATCAGAGCCTATCATGCTTTCCTTTCCCCAGCTGCCAACAGCTGGCCCCACCCCCACCACTGCCACTGCTTGCCATTTGTGCAGCACTGCTCCCCATCCCCTGCCACCGGTCACCTCCCTCTGCAGGCAACGTACATGAGGTGTGATCGCTTGGCTGGCCTGGGCCTCCCCCTGCGAGGTAATTGATCACAGTGCCCCCAGATCAAATGCCACACAGAGTGAGGCCCCACCCACCCACCACAGCACTGCCAACTCTGTGGCCTGGGTCTCCCTCTTTGGGCAATTGTGGGGTGATGACAGGGCCCCCCATCAAATTGCATCACACCTGCCTTGGCTAGCCTGGCACCAGTGCCTGTCATAGCATGGTCATCCAGAAGGTTGTCCAGATGGTCGTTCTGCTGTTTGATCATTCCATTGATTTCCATATTATGCTTTTATTATTATAGATTAGAGGCTTGATGCACAAAATTCATGCACTGGGAAAGGGTCTATCAGCCTGGCCTGCCCCTTCTCACAGTATGGGAGCCCTCAGGGGATGTCCTACTGATGGCTTAGGCCCGCTGCCTAAGCCACAGTGTAGCATCCCTCTGTGTTAGGTGACCAGCTGATCAGGAGAAGGCACTTCCCCCTTCACCCCCTAGCTGCTGCTGCCTCTGGCCTTTTTCTGTGGGAGGCTACTCTGTGATCAGAGGAAGGCGATGCCCAAATCACACCTCTGTTGCTGCCACTGCTGGCCACAAGGCTGCCTGAGCCTCATCCATCACATCACTGTGGCTTGCCTGAGCCTTGTCTGGCACTCATTGCCTGAGCCTCAGGCCCTTACAGTGGCAGTGGCCATCAGTGGCTTGCTAGAGCCCTGCGCCATCCCGGAGCAAGTGGCAGCAGCCATCAGCCCTGAGCATCCCCATGCTTAACCAATCAGGAGTGTTCATCCAGAGATGGACAGCCCACATCTTCCAGGGTTCTCCTGGCTGCAGGGGAGAGTGCAGATCTCCTTCTGGCCCTGGGTCACTAGGTCCAGCTACTAGAGGAAATTCCCTACATTGGTTTCCTGGACACCAGGAGGCCTCCACCGATCCTGGACCCTGACCCAAGGGGCACTCAGGGGTGATGGAGGTGGCCTGAGAGTTTGAGTTTCAGAAATTAGCTGCTTTTCTCAGAACCCCTGACCTGTGGTGCCAGAGGCCAAGGAGCTCAGACTTTCCCTCACCTGCCTTCGCTTCTGGGCTTTCCCTTGCCCTCACCTACTTTCACTGCTGGGCCTTCCTCCACTCACCTGCCTTTGCTGCTGGTGCAGATGTTTTCTGGAAGAGTGGTTCTGCTTCCACTTGTTAGAAGGAACTTGTGGTCCTTCTGGGAAAACAGCAGTGGCCATCAGGAGCACTCACAGCTGCTGCCACTATGTGGGGGGTACAGGCCACCATCCACCAAGCCCAGCTCCCCTGCCCCCATCCTCACTGCTGCTTGTGCCGCCATGATATCCCCAATGCTGCAAGTCTCTGCCCACTCACACCTGCAGTGCATGCAGCCTGCTGATCGATTGTTACTGTACTGGTGCCCTGACCAATTTGCATATTGCCCTTTTATTAGTATAGATAGGTACTAATTTATTGCCATTTTTATTCATTATTACTATCTTTCTCTATTTATTCTTTTTACAGCAGTCCTTTAACATTTCTTGCAATGCTCTTTTGGTCATAATAAACTCCTTTAGTCTTGTTATTTTTGTCTGTGAAGCTCTTTATTTCACCTTCAATTTTGAATGTTAGCCTTGTGGGATAGAATCATCAAAGTTATAAAAAGTAAGGGCACTTATCCTTACTTTTTATAACTTTGAATACTTCATTCCATTTTCTTCTAGTCTTTATTGTTTCTGTTAATAAATCAGCTGACAAACTATGTGAGCTCCCTTATAGGTAACTGACTGTATCTCTCTTTCTGGCCTTAATTTTAAGAATAGGTAAAATCTATTCATGCCCCTTCCCAAGACCACATCAAAAATATAACTGTATTGCTCTTGTCAGTTTGGCTCAGAGGATGGGATAATGGGTTCAATTCCCGGTCAAGGGCATGTACCTCAATTGCAGGTTCAATCCCCACCCCTGGTCAGGGTGCATGCAGGAGGCAATAGTCGATGTGTCTCTCTCACATTGATGCTTCTTTCTCTCTATCCCTCCCCGCTTCCACTCTCTCACTTTGAAGATCAATTGAGAAAATATCCTTGAGTAAATATTTTTTAAAATAAAATTACAACTGTATTTAAAAACAATCATCAATGAGAACCTCCTGGGGACTCCTAAGCAAATCCCTATAACTAAGGTTAAAAATAATAATAAGCCATGTCAAGATAGATAAGAAGCTTATAGTGTGGAACTAGCTGGTCCTTCATCTGTTGTGTGGTACTTAAGTTTTATAAGAGATATTTTGTCTGCAATATTTCCTACTAAGGAGCAATGGGTCACAGCTCCACACAGGGATCCCCAGTCCACAGAATAATTATTAGGAAGTGGAGTTCCCATGACATTTGACTGTGAAAACAAGTGGCAATTATGTCTTAGACAGACAGGGGCTATGGGAAACCTAGTTGCTACAGATCTTATAGTGCCCTTACACAGATTCACTCATTCACAAAGTAACTCATTCTAATTTTCAGTTCTGAGAAGGCAGGTCAAAAATCCCAGGAACATATACGAAGAAATTAAATAGACTAACATCAAAGTGAGGTCTGGAGGGACAGGTGTCAAAGCACCTCCCTCTAAAGACAAATGGTAAGACCATTTCCCTTTGTTGAACTCTTCTCCCACGGAGCCAATACAGCACAGGAGGACAACAAATTAGTGCTCTGAATTAAGCTAACAACACTATTTACCCCACCCTGATGATTTCCTAATACCCTTACCCCACCCAGTTCTCCCACCCAGCTCTGGCCTCTTTGTGACCCTTCACACAAGTGGCTGGCCTTATCTCATGCTACAGATGTTTCCAAAATCACTCAAAGGTCCACAAATCACAATCAAGCCTTGGCAGCCTTGGCGTGTTTTTTGCTAAGTGACCCAAAACACAGCAAAAGCAGTGACAGATCTCAACTTACATTGTGACTCCCAACAGATAGCTCCAAGCCTGGTGTAAGTGGCAGCCAGTTCTGGCCTGGAGCATAGTTTTAACTAAGAGCACAAGCACAGCCAGGTGCTATATATGGTGTCAGATAAGGACTACACTTATCAGGGTGATTATTTCACAAATTATATAAATGTCTATTCACTATGTTGTACATCTGAAACTAGTATAATTTTAGAAGTCAACTGTAATTTGAAAAAAAAAAAAGGACTGGAATACATAGGAATTTAGCCAAAATAAGGAGATAAAGAAACATGTCTCAAATGAAAAAATTGGACAAAATTCTGTAAAAAGAACTAAGTGAACTAAAGATAAACAATGTACCTTATGTAGACTTCAAAAACTGGTTATAAGGAGGCTCAATGAACTTAAGGGATAAATAGATAAACTTAGTTAGAACTTCAACAAAGAGATAGTAAACATAAGAAGAGAACCAATCAGAAATTTAGAATGCAATAACTGAAATGAAAAATTTACTAGAAGGCAACAACAGTGTACAGGATGAACCAGAGGACTGAATCAGCAAATTGGATGACAAGGTAGTGAAAAACACCCAAAGAAAAGCAAAAAGAAAATAAAAGATTAAAAAAAAGATTTAAAACATTTAAGCGAACTCTGAGATGATAACAAGTGTAAGGCCATTTACATCATAGGGGTGCCAGAAGAAGAGAGAGAACAAGGGATTGAAAATCTATTTGAAGAAATAAAGATTAAAACATACTTAGCATGCCAAAGAAAATACACATACAATCCAGGAAGTGTGGAGAGTCCCAAACAAAGTGAACCAGAAGCCCAAACAAGATACGTTATGGTTAAAATGCCAAAGGTTTAAAACAATGAATCTTAAAATCAGGAAAAGAAAAAAGTTAGTACATGGAAACTCTCATACAAGTGTCAGCTCATTTTTCAATAAAAACTTTTAAGCCAGAAGAAATTGGCAAGAAATGCTCAAAGTGATAAAAAAGAAAACACCTACAGCCAAGGCTAGAAAGGTTATCTTTTCAACCAAAGGAGAAATAGAGTTTCACAGACCAGAAAAAGCTGAAGGAGTTCATTGCTACTAATCCAGTCTTACAAAAAGTATGAAATATTTATTTCAGAGAGGACGCAAGAGTAGAGAGAGACAGAAACATCAATCATGAGAGAGAATAATTGATTGGCAGCCTCCTGCTTGCCCCACACTAGGGACTGAGCATTCAACCTGGGCATGTGCCCTGACCAGGAATCGAACTGAGACCTCCTGGTTTATAGGTTGACACTCAACCATTGAGCTATGCCAGCCAGGCAAAGAGACTTCTTTAAGAAGAAAATAATATACTAAATATATGAATATGACAATATAGAAACAAAAATTTCCTATTGACCAAGACAAACACAGTACAGGCAGTGGATCAACTAAGTATAAAGCTACTAAAATAGGAAGATCATGTGTAATTACAATAATAAAGTAAGGAATATAAGCAAGAACAAATTTAAAAAAGTATTTAATGACAATGTAAATGTGTAGGAGATAAATAAAAATTGTAGTGATTTTAGAATGTGTTTAAAATTGGGAGATCATCAACTTCAAAAAGACTTCTATAAACATGGCTTGGTTTACCTGAAGGACATGGTAAACACAAAGTAAAATCTACAAGAGATATACAATAAATAACAAGAAGATCTTCCAAACATAATAATATAGTAAGTAATCAACACACAAGGGAGCACAAAAATAAGAACAGAGAATTTTAAAAGAATGAGAAAATATTAATAAAATAACAATAACAGCATATCAATAGTTATTTTAAATGTAAATGTAATAAGTGTTCCAACCAAAAGACTTGGGGTGGCTGAATAAATATAAAAGGGAAACAAGATTCATACTTATGCAGCCTACAAGAGACCTACTTTAGATTGAAAGACAGATGCAAACTGAAAGTAAATGGATGTAAAAAGATACTTCAAGGAAATGGAAATTTTCAAAAAGCTGTGATAGAAACACTTATACAGAAAAAAACAACTTTAAAACAAAGATTGTAGTAACAAGACAGAAAGAAGTGCATTTCATAATGGTAAAGGGATCAATGCAATAAGAGTATACAACTCTTGTAAACATCTGTGCACTCAACACAAGAGCAACTAAATATATAAAGTAAATATTAAGAAACATAAAGGGAAAGATAGTCAGTAATACAATATCATCAAAGGACTTTAACACCTCATTGACATCAGACAGTAGATCATCCAGACTGAAAATCACAAGAAAACCATGGCCTTAAATGTACACTACACCAATGAACTTAGTTTTTTTAGGACATTTCACACAAAAGCTGCAGCATATGCAATCTTTTCAAGTTCACATGGAATATTTTCCAAGACACACCACATATCAGACCACAAAACAAATAGCAATGAATTTAAGAAGATTAAAATCACATCAAGAATCATCTCTAATCACAATGTTATGAAACTATAATCAATTACATGGAGACATTGAAAAAGACATAAATGTGTTGTGGCTAACTATTATACCTTGAGACAAATTAATATGAAAATATACGAACCCAAACTCTTTGGAAAAGACAAAGAAATTCTAAAGAGGAAATTGAAAGCAATAGAGGCCTGAATCAAGAAATAACAACAGCCCTAACCAGTTTGGCTCGGTGATTAGAGCAGCGGCCTGAGGACTGAAGGCTCCCAGGTTTGATTCAGATCAAGGGCACGTACCTTGGTTGTGGGCACATCCCTGGTAGGGAGTGTTCAGGAGGCAGCTAATTGATGTTTTTAACTCTCTATCCCTCTCCCTTCCTCTCTGTAAATAATAAATAAAATATATTAAAAATAAATAAATAACAACAACAACAACAACAAAATCAAACCATCTAACATTACCTAAAGCAGTGGCCCTCAAACTTCAGCTTGCGAGCCACACGCTTGAGTGTGGCCCAGAAAGCTCACTACAGACTGATTTGTATGCCTTTCAGCATAACGATTATTGCTTGTCTCATTTTTTTATTCTTATAAGTATATTTCCAGTAGGACATGATCTCACCCATCTAGGGGAAATGGTGAACAACATAGACTGATGAACGAGAACAGACCCAGAAATAAGGACCCATGGGTCAGACTGTTGGACCTCAAAGAGAGGGTGGGGATAAAAGGGAGAGATCCACCAAAGGACTTATGTGCACACAAATGAGCCTAACCAGTGGTCAAGGACAATAGGGAGGTGGAGGCATAAATGGGTGGGGATTGGAATAGGGGGTTGAGGACAAATATGTGATATCTTAATCAATAAAGAAATTAATAAGAAATAAAATAAAGTAAATAATAATAAAAAACTAAAAAAAACCCAAAAACACCACATCTGGGTGTGCAAATATAGTGCGATTGAAACTTCGAGGCCCATGCTCAGAAGTTGGGTTTTGACTCTCAAAAGAAATTTCAATCATTGTACTGTTGATATTTGGCTCTGTTGACTAATGAGTTTGCTGACCACTGACCTAAAGGAATTAGAAAAAATTTAAAACAAAGAATGCCCAAAGTGAGTAGAAGGAACAAAATAATAAAGATAAAGGGGGAAAAATAAATAAAATAGAGACTAAAAAAAGAAAAAGAAAAGAAAGTAAAGGGACTTAAACACCACACAAATATAAAACATTACAAGAAAATACTGTGAACAACTCTATCCCAACAAATTAGACAACCTGGAAAAAAATGAATGAATTTCTACAAATATACAAGCTTTCAGGACTGAATCAGGAAGAAACAGAAAACGAATAACATATCAATAACAACTAAGGAAATAAAATCAGTAATCCATAAATGCCTTATGTGGATGAAAAAAGAAACATGCTAACCTGACAAACTCAGAGAAGACCTGTATGGTTGTCTTGCAGATTCAAAGACCTAAAGTAACCACAAAGAATGACCTGAAATTAAAATGTTAACTAAAAGCAATTATGGTGGGAAGTCATGTCTTAGGCTTGTATCTTCCCTGACAAAGATCAACTTTGATCTTTACTGAGTCTGTTGTCTTTTTGCATCTAAGATAACATACCTATGAAATGTCAGTAATATGCAACTTTCCTTTTTCCGGACCCCTGGGGCACAACCAAATGCGCCTGTGCACCAGGACAGAGACCATAAATTCCATCATTGTTATTGTTACTATAATATGTTAATTGTTGACTGTTATCTAGCCAGTATCCACCTAAGTAAAATAAGTATGTGTCTATGATTTTACTTTTTATTCAATCCCAGAAGTTTCCTCTGCTTTGCTTTATCTCATCTCCTTAATCTATCACCAATGGATTTCATGTAATCACTTACATATCCTCACTTGATGTAATGTATAAAATAAGGTGAAACAAATCACCTTTCTTTGAACCATTATCCCAAAACGTTGAGATTCTACTTCCTGGCAATTATCAACAGTATAACTCAAATAAACTTACAAAAATTCTTTACAGGTTTGAATGTTTTTATGTTAACACTAGAGGCCCAGTGCACAAAATGTCATGCACTGGGGAGGGGGTTGTCCCTCAGCCCAGCCTGTACCTTCTCACAATCCAAGACCCCTCAGGTAGGGTCCTAGGCCTGGTCTGAGATCAAGGCTTACGGGGGCTTTCCTACCCTTGGCTGCAGGCAGCTGGCTCCACCCCCACTACTGCCACTGCTTGCCATCCGTGCAGCACTGCCCTCCTTCCCCTGCCACTGCTGGCCTTCCTCTGTAGGCAACAGGCTGGGGTACAATTGCTTGGCTGGCCTGGGCCTCCCTCTTTTTTTGCTGGGGTTGGGACCAGTCCTGCAAAGGGTCATCTGCCTACCTGTTCACCCCTAACCACTTCCTGGAGGGTGGGGCCAGCCCAGTGAGAGGCCATCTGCCTATTTGATCTCCCCTAACTTCTGGCCTGCCTACCTGATCGCCCTTAACCATTTACCTGCCTGCCTGATTGCCCCTAACCACTTGCTTAGGGATTGGGCCAGCTCACGAGGGGCCGTGGTTCTCTGGTCTTTGGTAGTTTGGGTCGTGACACCTCTGGCCTTTTATTATATTGGATATATACTACCGTATTTTTCAGACCATAAGACGCACTTTTTTCCCCCCAGAAGTGGGGGGAAAAAGTCCCTGTGTCTTATGGTCCAAATATAGCCTACACATATACTTTAAAAAAAAAAGTTTTTTTACTTGCCCGGCTCTGTGTGGTCTTTGTGTGCTTGCCCGGCTCTAAAATGGTTCTAAATGCTGCTGTTTACTTTACAGGGTTGATTACATGTGTTTATGACTGTGATGTTGGGTTTTAATGCACATAAAATATTTTAGGACACTATTTGTTTCAGAATCTTTTTTTCTTCATTTTCCTTCTCTAAAAACTGGTGCGCCTTATGGTCCGGAGCATCTTATGGTCCGAAAAATACGGTAATTACCAAACAGAAGTCCTGAACCAGATACAGAAGAATTTTACCAAATATTAAAAAAAAAAATTCAAGAGGAGGGAAGGCTTCCAAACTCATTATGATGCCAGAATTACTCTGATACCAAGCCAAAGACATTACAAAAAAATCCTATATAATAAAAGGGTAAAATGCAAATATATCGAATAGCAGAACATCCAAACAACCAATCAAAGCATAATATGCTAGTGATAGGCTAAGTTTGCTCAACAGCTCACTATGATGTTCACTGACCACCAGGGAGCAGACAGTCAACAAGTTGACCAGTCACTATGACATGCGCTGACCACCAGGGTGCAGATGCTCTGACTGGTAGGTTAGCTTGCTGCTGGGGTCCGGCCAATTGGGACGAGTGATATGGGTCAGACATGCTTTAGAATCATCCTACGGTCCTTCCCCAGCCTGATTGTGCACTGATTGGGGTCCCTCAGCCTGGCCTGCACCCTCTCACAATCTGGGCCTGGCAGGGGATGTCAGAGAGCTGGTTTCAGCCCAATCTCCCAGGCCACTCCCCTGGGGAGGGCGCCAGATGCAGGGCTCATGGCTGGCGAGGGCTGCTGTGGCAACATGAGCCTCTCCCAATTGGGAATGATTGGGATCAAGCCCATGGCAGGCACAGTGGGGCCAGGATAAGCTGCAGTGACAGGTAGGAGCTGAAGGCAGCATTGGACTGCAGGTTTTGGCCCGAACCCTTCAGGCCACCCAAAGGGGCCCCACCTGTGCACAAATCCGTGCACCAGGATTCTAGTACACAATTATAGGGAAAAATACCCAGTTAACATAAATGCAAAACCCCTCAACAAAATATTAGCAAACTGAATTAAGCAATACGTTAAAAAAATCATACACCACAATCTAATGAAATTTCTTCCTGGGATGCAATGTTAGTTCAATAGCCACAAATCAATTAACATGAGATATAATATAAACAAAATAAACATTACAATTATATGATCATATTAATAGATGCAGAAAAAGAATTTGATAAAATTAACATTTATTTATGATTTAAAAAAAATACTCTCAGGAAAGTGTGGGTTAGAGGGAACATACCTCAACATAATAAAGGTCATATATGATAAACCTGGAGCCAACATTATACTCAATGGAGAAAAGCTGAAACATTTTGAATCAGGAAAAAGATAAGGATCTCCACTTTTTCTTGCTTTTATTCAACATAATATTTTAAGTCATAGCCACAACAATTAGACGAGGAAAATAAATAAAAGACATCCAAATTGGAAAGGAAGAATAAAATCTGTCATTATTTTTGTATTATATGAAACTGTATATATTAAGAGCCTTAAAGATTCCACCAAAAATCTAATAAAACTGATAAATGAATTCAGTAAATGAGCAGGGTGCAAAGTTAATATTCAGAAATTGGTTGCATTTTTATATACCATAATCAACCACCATAAAGAAAAAAATATGAAAACAATCTCACTTACAATTGCATCAAAGAGAATAAATTACCTAGGAAAAAATTAAACTAGGGGTTAAGAGACCAGTACTTGAAAAATTCTAAGACACTGAAGAAAGAAATTGAAGGAAATAAACATACATTGAAAAATATATCATGCCGGGACTGGTTTGGCTCAATGGATAGAGCGTCGGCTTGGGGACTGAAAGGTCCCGGGTTCGATTCCAGTCAAGGGCATGTACCTTGGTTGTAGGCATATCCCCAGTAGGGGGTGTGCAAGAGGCAGCTGATCGATGACTCTCTCTCATCGATGTTTCTAACTCTCTATCTCTCTCCCTTCCTCTCTGTACAAAATCAATAAAATATATTTTTTTTTAAAAAGAAAAATATATCATGCTCATTGAAATAAATAATTATGTTCATTAACATGTCTATCCTACAAAAAGCAAACTATAGGTTCAAATAAATCTTTATCAAAATGCCAACAGCATGACGCTTCCCACTGGTGGAACCTCTCAGGCTGCATGATGGTGGGGTGATAGTGCTATTCTATCCAAGGACTTCAGGCTTCCACTATTGTACACATTTCACAGTCTCCACAGCCAGAGCCCTCAGGGCATGCCTATTGGTTCACTGGAGGGGTCTGAATGACACACTTAACATTGAATCTTGGTGGGGAGGCTCTATTTCTTGAAATAACTTGTGCTGGTGAGCAGAAAGGGGGCCTGGACAGTAGGTCCAGGAAGAATATCAGCCCTGCCAATCTGGAATGCAGAGGAGGTACCCTCTTTTTCACCTGCAAAACAGCTGCTTCTGATCCAACCAATAGGAACCTGAGGCAAAGAGGAACAGCCTGGGGAAGGAAATCTGTGCCTATGCAGCTGACAGAGAGGAGGTGCCAGGAAGCCAGACAGAGCTGAGGTAGAGGAAGAGCCCAGCCCACCCTCTTGCAAGCTACTGGCACCACCCCCAACATGAACCTGATCAAACCATCCTGGCCAAAACCAGGATACCCCCTACAGAGCCAGCTCCATAAGAGAAGAAAGTGCAGCTAAGAACAGAGACAACCAAGGTGTGAGACTCAAGACAGATCCAGGATCTGGGCTGAGTCCCTGCCCACTGGACTATTAGGGGCTGCAAGTACTCAGATGTCAATCTGGATGCACAGGGCCAGAAAGGGATAATGACTCACATTGACCTACATCAGAGAAGTTCCCAGGGGGCCCAGCATAGATACACCACAGGACCATATTCAACAACATTAGAGCAAAATTCAGCAAGATCCACAAATAGCAAACCCAAAGGTTTTTCAGTGTGTGAGTATGTGTGGTTTTGGTCTGTGCGTATAAGTGGATTTATTTTATTTTTGTTTGTTGTTGTTGTTGTTGTTTGTTTCCCCCCCCTTTTTTTTTTCTTCTCATTTTTCTTGCATATCTCTACTTTCTTTCTTCCTTTTGATTCTGCTCTACTTTTGTCTCTTCTTATTGTTATTATTCATTTTTCTTATTTTATTTTGTATTTCTCATTTTATTTTTCTATCTATGTCTTAAAACCATTATCACTACTTTTAAAATTCATTATTATTTCATTTATTTTCTTTTTCTTTTTCTTTCATCCTCTTATACTAGTTCTTTTAGCTTCCTCCTTGCTTCCATATAGCCAAGTTCATTGCTGATCTCTTCCCTCCTGGCCACCCTCCACTACCTTCCCTCTAAGGTTTGACAGTCTGTTCAGTGCTACTATGAATCTGGATTTATTTTTGTTAATCAGTTTATGTCGTTCATTAGTTTCAACATATACGTGAGATCATGTGATACTTACCTTTCTGTGACTGGCTTATTTCAATTACCATAATACTCTCCTGATATTGTTGTGTCTTATTCTGTTCTTTTAGTGCCTGTGTGACATTGGGGTTGAACTTCACTGGTAGCAAGACATAAGGGAGATCCTCCTCATGAATGGGACATGAACAATAAAGTCTCAATTATAGTAAGGGATACCAAATAACACACACACGAGGCATTACTCTACCATCTAGACCAGGTAAACAAAGGAATAAAACATTGGACCCTTCAAAACACTTTCTACTTAAGGCTATCTCACAAAGACTGGGATAACAGTACTATCTAATACATAGAAGAAAATATAAAAATACAATTAAAATGGGGAGACAAAGAAACTGCTCCCAAATGAAGGAAAAGAAGGAATGTCCAGAAAAAAGAACTAAATAAAATGGAGGCAGGCAACCTATCAGACATAGAGTTCAAAGCAATGGTTATGCTTAAGAAACTTATTTAGTGTAAATTAAAACAGCATGAAACCCTAGCTAGTTTAGCTCAGTGGATGGAGCATCGATTTAAGGGTCCTGGGTTCAATTCCAATCAAGGGCACATGCCTGAGTTGTGGACCCAATCCCCACTGGGGGCTGTGAAGGAGGCAGCCAATCAATGATTCTCTCTCATCATTAATGTTTCCATTTCTCTCTCCCTCTCCTTTCCTCTCTGAAATTAATAAAATTATATGAAAAAAGCATGAAAAATGAAATAGGGTCATGAACAAGAACTAGACAGGAATAATGAATGATATATCATATGATATCAAGAATACATTAGAATGAATTAAAAGTAGATTGGATGAAGCAGATGATCAAATTAGCGCTCTGGAGGACAAGATATAAGTAAATACACAATTAGAGCAGCAAATCACAAAAAGAATTAAAAAGCAGGAAGATTCCTTAAGGGAGCTATGGGACAACATGAATTGTTACAAATTCTACATTACAGAAATATCAGAAGGGGAAAAGGATGAGCAAGGAACAGATAACTAGTTTAAAGAAATAATGATGGAAAACTTCCCCAACCAGGTGAAGGAAAATGTCACACAAGCACAGAAAGTCCCAATCAAGATGAACTCAAAGAGAACCACATCTAGACACATCAAAATTAAAATGGCAAATGTTAAAGAAAGAATCTTAAAAGCAACAAAAGAGTGACAGAAAATTGCCTATGAAGGAATTACCATTAGAATTTCAGCTGACTTCCTTATAGAAACACTTCAGGGCAAAAGGGAGTGGCTGTAGGTAGTCAAATTACTAGTAATTAAAAGCAAGGGCCTAAATCCAAGACTACTATATCCAGCAAGGCTATCAATTAAAATTTAAGGCTAAATAAAAGCTTTCCAGACACAAAAAAAGTTAATGGAGGTCTAACCACCAGAGTAATAATGCAACAATTGTTAGAGGGACTGCTTTAAGAAGAAGAGAGAGCGAATCACAGGGATAAAAATTAAAATAAAAATGGCAATTAAAAAAAATAAAAATGGCAATTAAAAAAACCTGTCAAAAATAACCTTAAAGGTAAGTGGATTAAATGCTCCAGTAAAAAGGCATGGCTGAATGGATAAAAAAAAACAAACATGTTTTATATATATGCTGTCTACAAGAGACCCACCTCAGAATAAAATATATACACAGACTGAGGGTTAAAAGTATATTCCATGCAAATTGAATGTAAAAAGAAAGCTGGGGTAGTAATACTTATATAGATAAAATAGACTTCAAAATAAAGGCCATAACAAGAAACAAAGAATGCCACTATATAACACTAAAGGGAATAATTCAAAAATATATATAACCTTTGTAAACATATATACATCCAATATAGGAGCACATAAGTTCAAAAACCTCTTGATGGACTTTAAGGGAGATATTAACAGCAATGCAGTCATAATAGGAGACTTTCACACCTCATGGACACTATTGGATTGATCTTCCAGACAAAAAAATCAATCAGGAAATAGTAGCCTTAAATAACACACTAGATAAGATGGATCTAATTGATATTTATAAAACATTTTTCCTTCCCAAAGAAATAGAATATACATTATTTTCCAAGTGCATGTGGAACATTTTTAAAGATAGTCCACATGTTAGGACTCAAAACAAGTCTAATCAAATTCAAGAAGATTGATATCATATTATCTTCTCAGATCACAATGGCATAAAGTTAGAAATCAAATACTAAAAAAACTCAAAAACAATCAAATACATGGAGGCTAAATAGCATGTTATTAAACAACAAATGGCCCAGTGCACAACATTCATGCACATTAAAAGGGAATCTATGAGAGGAAATATTTTAATATTGCTATTTGCCCTTTCTCTATAATTGAAGTATCAGAGATGAAAGAAAATTAGAAAAATGTATATGAAAATCCTTCTCCTGTCAGAGTCTGGGGTGTGCCATGGGAACCAGAGTCAAGTTACCATCCACCCATGTATACCTCAAAATCATGTGAAACCCAGACCCAGCTGGCCCCACGCCCTTCAAGCCCCACCAGGTAGGGAGCATGGCCTCAGGTCACCTGGCCTGGCACTGGGGCAGGAGATGCAGCCTGAGGTGCCCCATTAAGCCCAGCCAGGCGGGCGGCATGGCCTGAGGTTCCCCAACCTGGTGCCGAGGCAGGGGCATAGCCTGAGGTCTCCTGTCAAGCCCCACCAGTCAGGGGGGTACAACCACAGGTTCCCTGCCCTGGCCCAGAGACAGGCAGCATCAGGTCCCTGATGATTGCTCATTAAGGCTAGTTATGGGAACTTGGCTTCTACTGTGGGTGCAGCCATCTTGTATTATGGAATCTCTGCCTCCACTGTGGGTGCAGCCATCTTTTTTATGGCATGATGGTCAATTTGTGTATTTCCCCTTTATTAGATAGGATGAATGCATTGCCAATGATATCAAGCAGGAAATTAAAAGCTTCCTGGGAAAAAATAAAAATGAACACACAAATACCCCAAACCTATGGGATATAGTAAAAGCAGTCCTGAGAAGGAAGTTCATAGCATTACAGGCATACCTCAAGAACAAGAAAAAGCACAATAAACTAGCTAACTCTATAACTAAATGAATTATGTAGAGAACAGCAAGAAAATCCCAGAGGAAGTAGGAGGAAGGAAATAGTAAAGATCAGAGCAGAAATAAACTACATAGAGTATTAAAAAAAAAGTACAAAAGTCAATCCAAGAGCTAGTTCTCTGAAAAGATAAACAAGATTGATGAAGGCCTCGCCAGGCACATCAAGAAACAAAGAGAGAGGACCCAAATAAACAAAATCATAAATGAAAGATGTGAAGTAACAACTGACCCCACAGACATACAAATGATTGTACTTAAATACCATGAACAAACTATATGCCATCTAACTCGACAACTTAGGCAAAGGGGACAAATTCCTAGAAACATACAAACTTTCAAAACTCAATCAGGTAGAATCAGAAAATAGGCTGATAACAACTCATTAAATTAAAGCAGTAATTAATAAACTCCTAGCAAACAAAAGTCCTGGACTGGATGGATTTACAGGAGAATGCTACTAATCATTCAAAGGAGAACTTATACCTATTATCCTTAAACTATTACAAAAACACTCAAGAGGAAGGAACACATTCAAGCTCTTTTCATGAAGCCGGCATTATCCTAATTCCAAAAGCAGATAACGATACTGCAAAGAAAGAACATTATAGGCCAATATCCCTGATGAACACAGAAACTAAAATCCTCAGCTAAATATTAGTAAATAGGACCCAGCACTATATTAAAAATATCATACACAATGATCAAGTGAGATTTATTCTGAGTATGAAAGGCTGGTACAATATTTTAAAATAAGAAAAATGTGATAAAGCACACAAGGATATTGCAATACAAAAATCACATAATCATATGAATTGATGCAGAAAATGCATTTGACAAAATCCAACACCTTTTTTTTCGATAAAACTCTCAACAATGTGGGAGTAAAAGAATCATACCTCAATATGATAAAGGCCATAGATGACAAACCTAAAATCAACATCATACTCAATGGGAAAAGAAAAACACAAAAACTGAAACTGTTTCCCTTAAGAACAGGAACAAGATAAGGACAGCCATTCACCACTCTTATTTAACAATTGTACTGGAAGTCCTAGCCACTGCAATCAAGCAAGAAGGAATAAAAGGAATCCAAATTGGAAGGGAGGAGATTAATCTGTCATTATTTGCAGATGACATGTTATTGTACATAGAAAACCCTATAAACTCCACCAGAAAACTACTAGACTTAATAAATGAATTCAGAAAGCTAGCAGGATACAAAATGAACATACAGATATTGACAACATTTTTATACACCAGTAATGAACATTCCAAAAGATAAACTAAAAACAAAACAAAAACACAAAAAAACAAAACAAACAAACAAACAAACAAACAAAAAAAAAACTATCCAATGCTCTGACTAGTTTGGCTCAGTGGATAGAGCGTCAGCCTGTGGAATAAAGGGTTTCAGGTTTGATTCCAGTAAAAGGCATGTACCTTGGTTGTGGGAACATCCCAAGTAGAGGGTGTGCAGGAGGCAGCTGATCAATCAGTGTTTCTATCTCTCTATACCTCTCCCTTCCTCTTTGTAAAAAAATCAATAAAATATATATATTTAAAACTATCCCATTTAGCATTGAAACAATAACAACAACAAATATACCTAGGAATAATCTTATCCAAGATGGTAAAATACTTGTACTTGGAAAACTATAGGACATTGATAAAATAAATGGAGGAATATTGGGAAGGGGGGGGGTAACATATACCATGTTCATGGATTGGGAGAATTAACATAATTAAAATGTCTATATTACCCAAAGAAACCCCTATTAAAATACCAATGGCATACTTCACAGAACTAGAACAAATACACCAAAAATTTATATGGAACTATAAAAAACCCTGTATAGCTGCAGAAAACTTGAGAAAGAAGAAAGGAGTTGGAATGATCAGAATACCAAATATCAAACTATACTACTAAGCCATTATAACCAAATCAGCACAAGATCAAGCATATAGACCAATGGGTCAGAACAGAGACCCCATAAATTGATGCACACCATTACAGTCAGTTAATATTTGCAAATGATGCAAGAACATACAATGTAGTAAAGATAGGCTCTTTAACAAATGGTCTTGGGAAAACTGGATGGATACATGCAAAAAGATGAATCTAGAACACCAACTTATACCATACACAAAAATAATCTCAAAATGGATACATACTTAAATGTAATGCCTGGAACCATAAAAATCTTAGAAGAAAAGATAGGTATTAAAATCTCAGATATCTCACATAGCAGAATTTTTACTGATACACCTTCTTGGGTAAAGAAAATAAAGGAGAAAATAAATAAATGAGACTACATCAAAATAAAATCTTCTGTACAGCAAAATAAATCACCATCAAAATGAAAATGGAACTCACAAAATAGTTGTCAATGATACATCTGTTAAGGGTTTAATATCCAAAATGTATAAAGTATTCATATAACTCAATAAAAGAAATACAAATAATCCAATTAAAAAATGGGCAAAGGAGCTGAATAGACATTTCTCCAAAGAAGACACAAATGGCCAAAAAAAGAAAAAGAAAAAAATACTCAAACTCACTAATTATCAGATAAATGCAAATTAGAACCACGATGAGATATCACCTCACATCTGTCAGAATGGTTATCATCAAGAAAATAACAAAC
>NW_023425547.1:2277445-2532834 GCF_014108245.1 Pipistrellus kuhlii
TCTCTTGTGTTCTAGGCCTGTGAGCTGCAAAGGTACAACTGTGGTATCTAGAAGTCAGCAGCCACGGAGGAGGTTGTTCCAATTTTTGCCATCTTGCACCCTTGGTTGGAATCACACATGCCCAGTGGGCACTCACAGTTGTCCCCAGGGACCATCTGTGGTGGTGATGGGGTTCAGGGGGCCTATTCTCTGGAAAAGCATAACTGTTTTTCCAGAGTTAGGTAGTTCTTGGAAGGGAAGACTCCGCTTTTGCTGCTGCATCTGTGGTGCATAGGCACCCCCTCCCAATGGCAGCTCACAGGGGCACCCACTGTGAATTTTTCAGTGTGGTACACTGAAGCACTCTGAAGTGCCCTGGCACTGAAATCTCATGATTGAGGCATCTGTGTAAATGTAGCCAGGATGAGTGAATTCAGAATTTCTACTGCTGGCGTGGGGGTGGAGGGTCATCCCTGTTTGTTCAAGATCACACCCAGTAAGAGCTCACAGTCATTCTCACAATTGCCCTGTGGATAAATGGGTTCAGGATTCCTGCCTGTTGGAAATGCATGACTGTGGAGGTGCATTTGCTGGCACAGAGCTCTGTTGCACTCTGAGAGGCCCTGGCAATGACAATGAGCAGCTGGGGTAACTGTGGGCAGTTATTGAGGAAGAGGGAATTTATTGTATAATTTCTACTGTGGGGCAACGCATGCTTGTCTATACAAAATCACACCCAGCGGGGGCTCCCAGTGGTTCTCAACCTACAGAGTGGTGTGCACTGGATGCCTGCATGCTAGGAACATGCAAATGTAGTGTCCAGAGTTCTGAAGCTGGGGAGAGGGGGAAGTTGCACTTACTGCTGTTGGAGTGGTGCCCCTTTGGAGGTGGAGGTCCCAGGTTCTGTGGGTCTGCGCATGTGGCAGCAGGATTTTGGCTGGAATGGCTTCAGGGTTTCTGGCAGTTCCAAGGCTTGTCTGGTTGGTGATGCTGATGAGTTCCTAGAAAAGGCCATTCTCCCCTTCAAGATGGTGTGGGCTCAATGCCTGAGCCCTGCAGTCCAGGGAGTGCCCACAGCAGTGGTAGTCTCTCCCTATCTAAGAGAGCCTGGTCTCTAATTTGTTTTCTTTTTGAGATTTTTTCTTGTTTCTTGGGGTAGGCCTGTAATGCTATGAACTTCCCTTTCAGGACTGCTTTTTCTGTGCCCCATAAATTTTGTTATTGAGTGTTCATTTTAATTTGTTTCCAGGTAACTTTTAACTTCTTTCCTACTCTCATTGTTAACCCATATATAATAGTATCATGTAGTGATATTATTTGTCTCTTTTATGGCCTTTGTTTTTAAGTTTATTTTCTACCTTAGCTCTTTTTTGTTGGTTTTCATTTGCACAGGATTTATTATTGTTTTAATCTAGGGGTGTCGAACTCAATCAGAGAAGGGGCCAAAATCTAAAATCCAGCCTAAATCACGGGCCGAATGGTTTACTGAACAGTCATAAACTGTCATTGTGATGGAAACGCAGCGGAGTGCAGTGATGACAGCGCGGTGCGGGCCACATTGCAAGGCCTGGCGGGACGGATTTGGCCCGCGGGCCTTGTGTTTGACACATGTGTTTTAATCCATTCATTTTTAGTATGTGTGTCTTTTGTTCTGAGGTAGATTTCTTGTAGACAGCATATATATGAATCATATTTTCTTGTCCATTCAAATATTCTATGTCTTTTGATTGGAAAAGTTAATCCATTTACATTTAAGGTTATTATTGATAGGTACTTATTTATTGCCATTTTTTTTCTGTATACCCATGTTCCTCTATCTATATATTTCTTTTTATTTTCTTCTTCTTAAAACAGGCCCTTTAACATTTTTTGCAATACTTATTTGGTGATAATTATCTTTTACACTTTTTAATTTTATTTTGTCTAATTCACCTTTAATTTTAAACGATAGCCTTGGTAGATCTAGTGGTTTTGGTTGTATGTCCTTGCATTTCATCACATTGAATATTTCCTGTCAATCCCTCTGACCTGAGTGTCTCTGTTGGAAAATCATCTGACCACCTTATGGGAGATCTCTTTTAGATAACATTCTCTCTCTCTCTCTCTCTCTCTCTCTCTCTCTCTCTCTCTCTCTCTCTCTTCCTTCTTTTGAGATTTTCTTTGTTTTTAAACTTTGCTATGTAAATTATATTGCATCTTTGTGTGTGCCTCTTTGGGTTCATCTTTATTGGGACTCTGTGCTTCCTGAACTTGTATGACTTTTTCTTCACCAGGTTGGGGAAGTTTTCAGTCATTATTTCTTCAAACAGGCCTTTTATCCATTGATCACTCTCTTCTCTTTTTGGTACACCCATGAAGCTGATGATGTTATGCTTGAGGTTGTTCCAGAGGCCCCTTAGATTTTCCTCATTCATTTTTTTTTTCTTTTTTAAATATTTTTATTTATTCTTTAGAGAGATAGTCATGGAGAGGAAGAGAGAGAAGCTCTGTTGCTTCCAGTATGGTGATGAATTCACAACTTGGGCATGTGCCCAGCCTGGTGATGAATTCACAACTTTGGCATGTACCTGTACCGGGAATCAAACTGGTGACCTTTCAGTGCATGGGTCAGTGCTTGATTAACTGAGACACATTGGCCAGGGCAATTCTCTTTTCTTTTGGTTGTGCTACTTGGGTTTGTACTATGATCTTCTCTAAATTGTTGATTTAATCTTCTGCCTCATCTAACCTGCTGTTGATTCTTTCCAGTGTGTTCTTCATTTCAGATATTATATTCTTCATATCTGGCTGGTCCTTTTTTGTGGTTTCTATAACCTATTTCACGCTTACTCTATTTTTCTTTAAGTTTTCATTGAGATAATCTATTCTTCACTCTAAAGTCTTTGAATATCCCTTTAACCTTATTTTTAAGCTTTGTCCCTATTATATTGGTTGCTTTCAATTCATTTAATACTTTTCCTAAGATTTCTCTTGTTCTTTGTCTCTGGGTATTAGGTGGATGTTCTATGACCCCTTAATTTGTTATGATGGTTTTATGATGTCAGAACCATATTAGGCTAAGTGGGACAAATTCCAAGATCACATTTTGTGTGGTTTGTACGCATCCTTGTGTTGTAGTTGATTTTTTAAAATATATATATTATTTTAATGTTATTTTTTATCTTAGAGAGAGAGGAAGGAAGAGGGAGAGAGAGTAGGAAATATCGATGAGAGATGATGATTGATTGGCTGCCTCCTACCGGGGATCAAGCCTACAACATGGGCATGTGCCCTGACCAGGAATCAAAATAGCATCATCCTGGTGCATGGGATAATGATAAATCAAATGAGCCACATTGGTTTGGCTTTTCATTGATTTTTAAGGACAGTGGAAGAGAGGGAGGGACAGAAGTGTGGAGAGGGAGGGAGGGGTGGGGGGGGAGAGAGATGAGAAAGACAAATTGATTGGTGTCTACCTTTATGCACCCAGACGGGGACTGGGATAAAATTTGCAACCCAAGTATGTGCCCTTGACTGGAAATCGAACCTGCCACTCTTTGGTGAATGGACTGATGCACTAACCAATGATATACACAAGCCAGGGCTGTAGTTGAATCTTGAATGCTGTTGGCATTTTCATGGGTGGAGTTAACTCTTCACGCTGGCTGACTAAAAGAATAAAGCTTGACCTTTATTGAGTAATTGTGTAGGGTCTTCTCTTGAGGTGGTGTTGTTTCCAATGAGGTCTGGTGAATGCCAGCATCTCCCTTTGGGGTGCCACTTATGTGGCTAGTTGGTCAAGCTCTGATGTGATCTGAATCCCACCACTTGTTGTGTTGTTGGTGGGCCCACCAGGGCAGGATTCAGGTAAAGGTCAATGTCAGTTGTGTGTAACTGACCTTGGGCTGCCTGTCTGGCAGGGGTTAGTTGGTCCCCTATTTAGGGGCCATGTAGTCAAGCACTCAATGAGTGGAAAGTAGCCCCTACTCCAGAGCCATCCACTCAGTCTCTGTCAGAGTCTACAAGGGTATTGCAACAGGAGGAACACACCTCAGGTTCATGTTGGGTGCAGCCAAACATCCCTCTGCAGAAAACTCACCAGGGAAGAGCTACTGGACCTCCTAAAGAGTATCTTATTGAGAGTGATGCCAGCCAAGCCTTCAGGAGTGGAGTGAACTCTTCTTCCAGGTTCCAGACAATAGAGTCTGAAGGAGACACACTTAAAATGTCTCAACTTTAAGTAGCACTTCTTCCTCCACTGCAGCTGAGCTCAGAAGAATGGGGCCACCAGGACTTGGGAGGGCATATCCAAACAATCTCCTTTTGGGGTTATGCTAGCAAGCTTGTTGAATGTGGGTGAGCACCTCCTATCCTTTCTGCACAAAAGCCTCTGAGGGAGACATACAATGAAGATCCCAGCTCCAATCAGCTCTCAGACTTCTTATGGGACTGAGCCCAGCAGATTAGGTTACATAGCTTTCATATATGCAAGTCAAACGAATCTCTCAATGTAGGAACAGCATGGGCTGAGTCACAGGGGAGATTTGTGGCCTTCCCTGTGATGCAGCCATACAACCTAATACCCAGCCATCTGGTTCCTGGACAAAAGCTTTGGTGGGACATGCTTTATGAAAATCCCAGCTCTGCACGGCACTCTGATCCCCTGCAGGAGCAAACACAACATAGCAAGGCCACAGGTATCAAATGAGCAGGTGAAGTAATTCAATAGGTGTTGGGAGCATTCACTCAAGATGGGGAAGAATGGTCTCTTTTCCAAAGCTACAGAGTTCAATCACTGAGTTTTCACCAAGAGCATTTCTAGACAATTATGCCTCAAAAATTACTGGCGGGTGCTAGAAAACTTGTAATCTTTTTATTTATGAATAACTTTGCTCGATAGACTATCCTTGGTTGGAGATGTTTTTTTTTCTTGCCCCCCCCTCCCCACTCAGCTCTTTCAATATATTTTGTTAATTCCTCCTGGCCTGCTAAGGGGGATAAATCAACCAAAGGACTTGTATGCATGCATATAAACCTAACCAATGGACATAGACACCACGGGGGTGAGGGCATGAGGGGGGAATGGGGGCAATTGAGGGATATGAACACATAAGTAATATCTTAATCAATAAAGAAAAAAATTATTTAAAACTTATTTTTAGACAACTTTTACATAAGTTGTTTTTCTCTTCTGCTTTTAATATTCTCTCATTGTTTTTAATTTTTACATTTTAATTATCAGGTGTGTTGATGTGTATTTTTTGGCTTCTTATTACTTAGACCTATTTATTCTTATATCTGAATGCCTGTGTTTTGTGTGTTTTTTTTTCGGGGGGGAGAGGGCGTTCCCCAGGTTAGGGAAGTTTTCAGCCATTATTTATCCCAAAATGATTTTTGCACCTTTATTTCTCTCTTTCTGAGATCCTTTTGATTCAAATGGTTGTCTTTTTAATGCTGTCCAATTAGTCCCTTAACCTAGCTCACTATGTTTTCATTCTTTTTTATTTTGTATGCTCTGGTTGAGTGATTTCCACTGCTTTGTCTTAGAATTGACTACTAATTTTTTTTCCTACATTATCAAGTTCCCTGTTGAACCCCTCAATTTCAGTTATTGTACTCTTCAGCTTTGTCACTTCTAATTTGTACTTTCTTATATTTTCATTTTTTTGTTGAGTTATCACTGTGTTAATCTATTCAAATTGATCAGCAGCTTTATGATAATTTATTTGAACTCTTTATCAGGTAAATTACTTTTCTGCTATTTTGTTCTTTCATTTTAACATATTCCTCAATTTATTAAGTTTTCATGACTCTGTATTGCTTTATATACAGTGAATTAAACAACCTGCTCTCCCAGTCTTTATATAATGGCCTCATGTAAGAGATAAACCTTGTCACTTAACCTTGCCTCAACTATTTGTAGTTTATCAAATATCTGTGCTTGTCTAAGTTGCCTACTCTAATTTTATAGCTCCCAATAGTTGAGTATGTGCCAATACCTGTCAGTGTCCTAAAGGGAATGATCTCAAGTAGCACCTAAGTTCAAATATATCAGTCCTTTGGAACCACAAGCATAAGCTCTGCTGGCCACCAGAGCCAGGTGATCGGTAGGTGTCTCCTGAGCAACTAGAGTTTCCGGACAAGTATATACCTCTTTTCTTACTGTTACTGGCAATCTGGAAAAAGGCAGAAAACCAATATGGCATCCACAGCCTACATTCCTTGAGAACAGCTCCATAGGTCTATGAATGTGTGCCAAATATGAAGTGTTCCCCTCATACTGAAGCTCCAGGACATGTAAATAGGCCTTCTTTAAGAAGGCCCATGAAGGGGGGTGTATGTGTGTGTGCAGGAGGCAGCTGGTAGATGTTTCTCTCTCATCGATGTTTCTAGCTCTCTATCCCTCTCCCTTCCTCTCTGTAAAAAAATCAATAAAATATATATTTTTAAAAAAAGGCCCATGAATGTGCCTCAGTTTGCATTCTGTGCAATGTCCTGTGGGTTGTATTCTTTATGGAACTGTCTTTATGATTTCCACAGTCCTGTGGGATGCAGGAATGCAAGCCCAAACCTCCCCAGCTACCAAAGCCTAATGATTAAAGGCTGTCCCCTCAGCATTAGCTTAAAAAAATCTACAAAGCACCAAAACAAAATGGACACCATGCATAAACACCATTGCAACAGGCACTGGCTCTCTGAAAGAATTAAAGTCAACTCCAAATGAGTGTTTAATTAGAAGCTCACACCACTGCAGTCAAGATGATTTAAAAGCATGCCTCTTTTATAGAAAGACTGTACTCCTGGGTATATCACCAATTTTTCAAAAAATTATTTTTATTTTTTAAAATTTATTTTTTTATTAAGGTATTACATATGTGTCCTTATCCCTTCAGTACCACCCAACCCTCCACACTCATGCCTTCACACCCCTGCTGTCTGTGTCCATTAGGCTTATATGGATGCATACAAGTCCTTTGGTTTATCTCTCTCCCTTACCACCACTCTCTCCTACCTTTCTTCTGAGGTTTCACAGTCTGATGCTTCTCTATCTTAGCTCTGTTTTTGTTCATCATTTTATGTTGCTCATTATATTGCATAAAAAAGTGATGTCATGTGATATTTATCTTTCTATGACTGGCTTATTTCACTTAGCATAATGCTTTACAGTCCCATCCATGCTGTTGCAAATGGTAAGAATTCCTTCTCTTTTACCGCAGCATAGTATTCCATTGTGTAGATGTACCGTAGTTTTCTAATCCTGTCATCTACTGATGGGCACTTAGGGTGTTTCCAAATCTTAGTTATGGTGAATTGTGCTGCTATGAACATAGGTGTGCATATAACTTTTCTGATTGGTGGTTCTAGATTCTTGGGATATACTCCTAGAAGTGGGTCACAGGGTCAAATGGGAGTTCCATTTTCAGTTTTTTTGAGGAAACACCATACTATTTTCCACAGTGGCTGCACCAGTTTGCATTCCTACCAGCAGTGCACAAGGATTCCTTTTTCTCAACAAACACTTGTAGTTTGTTGATTTGTTGATGATAGCCATTCTGACTAGTGTGAGATGATGCCACAATGTCGTTTTGATTTGCATCTCTCAGATGATTATTGACTTTGAGCATGCTTCATATGTCTCCTGACCTTCCTTCTGTGTTCTTTGGAAAAGTATCTATTTATGTCATTTGCCCATTTTTAAAAATATATATTTTATTGATTTTTTACAGAGAGGAAGGGAGAGGGAGAGAGAGTTAGAAACCTCGATGAGAGAGAAACATCGACCAGCTGCCTCTTACACACCCCCTACCGGGTATGTGCCCGCAACCAATGTACATACCCTTGACAGGAATCAAACCTGGGACCTTTCAGTCCACAGACCGACACTCTACGACTGAGCCAAACCAGTTTTGGCCATTTGCCCATTTTTTAATTGGATTGTTTATCTTCGTTTTGTTAAGTTGTATGCATTCCCTCTAAATATTGAAGATTAAACCCTTATCAGTGGTCATTGGCAAATATGTTCTTCCATGCAGTGGGCTTTCTTGTTTTGTTGATGGTTTCTTTTGCTGTGCAAAAGCTTTTTATTTTGATGTAGTCCTATTTTTTTTCTCTTTAGTTTCCATTGACCTAGGAGTAGAATCAGTGAAGAAATTGCTTTGGCATATGTATGAGATTTTGCTGACTGTGGATTCCTCTAGTATTTTTATGGCTTCCCATCTTATGTTTAAGTTATTTATCCATTTTCAGTTTACTTTTGTGTATGATGTGAGATGATAGTCTAATTTAATTTTTTTGCATATATCTGTCCATGCAACACCATATATTAAAAAGACTGTCTTGACTCCATTGTATGTTCATGCTTCCTTTGTCAAATATTAATTGAGCATAATGGCTTGAGTCGATTTCTGGATTTTCCATTCTATTCCATTGATCGACAGTATTTGTATGTCCTTGTGCCAGTTCCGGTCTGTTTTAAGAACACTGGCTTTGTAATACAGCTTAATATCTGTTATTGAGATCCCATCAATTTTGTTCTTCTCTTTCAGGATTGCTGTAGCTATTCAGGGTCTTTTTTATTTCAGATGAAATTTTGGAAAGTTAGTTCTAGGTCTATGAAATATGCCATTGGTATTTTAATGGACATTGCATTGAATTTAAAGATTGCTTAGGGTAGTATGGACATTTTGATGATGTTGATTCTATGAATCCATGAACATGGCATATTCTTCAATTTGTTGATGTCTTCCTATATCTCTTTTTTTCAGAGTCTTGTAGTTTTATTTGCTTATAGGTTGTTTTTTTTTTTGTTTGTTTGTTTTTTACCTCCTTAGTTAAGTTTATTCCTAGGTATCTTAATTATTTTTGTGTGATGATAAATGTTATTGCTTTTCTAGTCTCTCTTTCTGTCAGTTAACTATTGTTGTAAAGAAATGCCATAGATTTCTTGGCAATGATTTTTTCAATACTGCTACATTGTCGAACTCATTTATTAAGTCTAATAAATTTTAATGGAGTCTTAAGGATTTCTATGTACAGTAATATGTCATCTGCAAATAAGGACAGTATTACTTCTTTTCCAATTTGAATGCCTTTTATTTCTTCTTCTTTTCTGATGCAAATGGCTAGTACTTCCAGTACTTTGTCTAACAGGAGTGGTGAGAGTGGGCATCCCTGTCTTTGTTCCTGTTCTTAGGTGAAATGCTTTTATTTTTGTCCATTGAGTATGATGTTGGTTGTGGGTTTGTCATACATGGCTTTTTTTATGTTGAGGTATGATTCTTCTATTCCCATCTGGCTGAGAGTTTTTTACCAAGAAAGCGTGTTAGAATTTGTCAAAAGTTTTTTCTATTTATATGACTATGTGATTTTTATCTCTCAATTTTTTATGTGATGTATTGCATCGGTTGATTTATAGATATTATACCATACTTGCATCCCCAGGATAAATCTTACTTGGTCATGGTGTATGATCTTTCTGATGTACTGCTGGATCCAATTTGCTAGAATTTTGTTGAGGATTTTTGCATCTATTTTCATAAGGGATATTGGCCTATAATTCTCTTTCATTGTGTTGTCTTTATCTGGTTTTTGCATTAGAGTAATGCTGGCTTCATAAATTCAGCTTTGAAGTGTTCCTTCTTGAAGTTTTTGGAATAGTCTGAGGAGATTAGGTTTTAGTTCTTCCTTAAATGTTTGGTATCTTCGTTCCCCTGTGAAGCCATCTGTCCCCAGGCTTTTGTTTTCTGGGAGTTTTTTGATGACTGTTTCAATTTCTTCCATAGTTAGCCTATTGAGATTTTTAGAATCTTTCTGATTGAGTTTGTAAGGTTGGATTTTTTAGGAATATGTCTGTTTCCTCCAGGTTGTCTAGTTTGTTGGAGTAGAGTTGTTCATAGTATTTTTAACAATGCTTTGTATTTCTGTGGGCTCTGTTGTTATTTCGCCTCTCTCATTTCTGATTTTGTTTTTGTCCTGTCCCTTTGCTTCTTGGTGAGCCTGGCTAGAGGTTCATCAATTTTGTTTATCCTTTCAAAGAACCAGCTCATTTTTATGATCTTTAGTATTGTGTGTGTTTTTTTCTCTATGTGATTTATTTCTGCTTTGATCTTTATTATCTCTTTCCTTCTGCTCAATCTGGGCTTTTCTTCTTTCTCTCTTTCTAATCCTTTGAGTTGTAGAGTTAGATGATTTACAACCATTTTTTTTACTTCTTTTCTTTTCTCTTTTTTCTTTTCTTTTCTCTTTTCTTTTCTTTCTCTTTTCTTTTCTTTTCTTTTCTTTTCTTTTCTTTTCTTTTCTTTTCTTTTCTTTTCTTTTCTTTTCTTTTCTTTTCTTTTCTTTTCTTTTCTTTTCTTTTCTTTTCTTTTCTTTTCTTTTCTTTCTTTTCTTTCTTTTCTTTTCTTTTCAAGGTTAGCCTGTAGAGCTATAAACTTCCCTCTCAGGACTGCTTTCATTGTGTCCTATAGATTTTGGATTGTTGTGTTTTTATTGTCATTAGTTTCCAGGATGTTCTTTTTTTAAAATATATTTTATTGACTTTTTACAGAGAGGAAGGGAGAGATATAGAGAGCTAGAAACGTCGATGAGAGAGAAACATCGACCAGCTGCCTCTTGCACACCCCCTACTGGGGATGTGCCCACAACCCAGGCACATGCCCTTGACCAGAATTGAACCTGGGACCTTTCAGTCCGAAGACCAATGCTCTACCACTGAGCCAAACCGGTTTCAGCTTCCAGGATGTTCTTAATTTTTGTTTTGATCTCATTGGTTAACCAATCATTATTTAATAGCGTGCTATAAAGCTTCAAAGTGTTTGAGTTTTTTGGATTGTTTTCATTGTAGTTTATTTATAATATTTTTCCATTGTGGTCTGAGAAGATGCTTGGTATAATTTCAATCTTTTTGAATTTGGGGAGATTTTGCTTGTGACTCAATATGTGGTCTGTTTTTGAAAATGTCCCATGTTCACTTGAGAAGAAAGTATAGTCCATGGCTTTGGGATGAAATGTTCTGAAGATGTCAATTATGTCCATCTGATCTAGTGAGTCCTTTAGTATTGCTGTTTTGTTGCTGATTTTTTTTTGTCTAGAGGATTTATTAGTGATGTTAGTAGTGTATTAAATTCACCTACTATGATTGTGTTGTTGTTGATATCTCTCTTTATATCTTTCAGGAGATTTTTAAAAAATGTATTTGGGTGCTCCTGCATTGGGTGCATACATGTTAACCAGGGTTATATCCTCTTGTTGTATTCATCACTTTAGTATTATTAAGTGTCCTTCCTTATCTCTTGTTATGACCTTCACTTTGAGGTACATTTTGTCAGATATAAGTATTGCTACCCCAGCTTTTTTTTTTTAGTTCCATTGGCCTGAAAGATATTTTTCCATCCCTTTACCTTCTATCTGTGTGAGTTCCTTGTTCTGAGGTGAGTCTCTTGTAGACAGCATATATATGGGTCATGCTTTTTTTTAATCGATTTTGCTACTTGATGTCTTTTGATTGGCACATTTACTTCATTTACATTTAAAGTTATTATTGAAAAGCACTTGTTTGTCTCCATTTTTATTTTTTGATCCTGCGTTCTTTCTTACCATATATATATTTTTTTAATTGATTTTTTTTTTTTTTTTTTACAGAGAGGAAAGGACAGGGATAGAGAGTTAGAAACATTGATGAGAGAGAAACGTCAATCAGCTGCCTCTTGCACAACCCCACCAGGGATGCACCCTCAACTATGGTACATGCCCTTGACCAGAATCGAACCCAGGACCTCTCAGTTTGCAGGAGGACTCTCTATCCACTGAGCCAAATTAGCCAGAGCCCTTCTTCCCTTTTTATTTCTTCTTTTAACAGCATTCCCCTTAGCATTTATTTCATCTCTTGCTTGGTAGTGATAAACTCACTTAGTCTTTCTTTTGTCTGCGAAGCTCCTGATTTTCCCTTCAATTTAGATTGACAGTCTTGCTGGATAGAATATTCTTTGATTCAGTCCTTAGCTTTGCAACACTTTGTATACCTCTTTCCATTTTCTTTTGGCTTGATATTTTTCAGTTGAGAAATAATTTGATAATCTGATGGGGAATCCTTTGTAGATAACTCTCTGTCTCTCTCTCTTGCAGCCTTTAAGATTTTATTTTTGTCATTAACATTTGTCCTTGTAATTATTATGCATCTTAGTGTGGGTCTTTTGGAATTTGTCTTGCTTGGGACTCTCTGTACTTTTGTAACTTTTTTCTTCCCCAAATCTGGGAAGTTTTCTGTCATTATTTCTTCAAATAGATTTTCTAATCCTTGCTGCTCTTCTTGTCCTCCTGGCAGCCCTATTATACGTATGCTATTTTGTTTTGCATTGTCCCAAAGCTAACTTAGGCTCTCCTCCTGCTTTTTAAATTTTTTTTTCTCCAGTTGCTGTTCAGATTGAGCTTGTATCTGTACTTTATCTTTTAACTCATTAATTTGGTCCTCTGCCTCTTATAGTCTACTGTTGAAACCTTCCATGTTTTTTTTTTATTGTAGCTATATCATTTTTCATTTCTTCCTGATTTTTTCATAATGCTTTTGATTTTCTCATCCATCTGGTGTATGAACTGTATGACCATTACTCTGTGAATTCTTTTTCTGTCATGTTGCATGCTTCCGTTTCACTTATTTTCTTTCTTGGAGATTCCTCCTTTTCTTTCCTCTGGGGATTGTTTCATTGTCTCCCCATTCTATCACCAGAATGTTCTAATGTCAAGTTTCAGGGGTCTGGGCCATGTTCAGTGGAAGTTTTGCACCCCCCAAGTGTCACTGAAGAGCTCTGACCCCAAGACGTGAGGCTGCTGTGGGTTGGTGGGAGCCAAGCTTGCCCTGGGTCAAACTCCCTGGGTTTGCACCCCCAGGCTCAATTTCAGCACTGTCTCCCGGCATGGGAGCAGTATCTGGTGGTGGAAAACAATCATCCCAAGGTTGCACACCTGTGGTCAAATTCAGCACAGCCTCCCTGACTGGGTGTGGAGCCTAATTGTGGAAAACAAATTCCCTCAATTCACACATCCATGCTCAAATTCAGCACTGTCTTCGTGTCCTGAGTGGGCATGGGTTCTGCTCACAGGAAACAATCTCCCAAAGGATGCACATCTAGGCTCAAATTCAGCACAGTTTCCCTGCCTGGGCATAGAGCCTGGTTGTGGGAAACAAATTTCCCGTGTTAGACACCAAGGCTCAAAGTCAGGTAGAGCTGTTGCTGCTGTGTGTGTGCAGAAAGCCTTATTATGGGTCTGGGGTCAGGTAGTTCCTATGCCGCTGCCACAAGAGGATTTGCTTTGTGACTCACAGAAATCTGCAGCCAGGTTGCCTGGTGATTTGGTGTCCCTGGGTCCTCAGCAGTGGTCACAGGTCTTTTACCAGAGTTGCTGAGACCAGACAGGGTGGTGGTGAGTCTAGGATCCTAGTATCAAGCAGTTCTGTTCTTCAAGATGGTGTGGTGTCTGTCGCTATTTCCATTTTTGTGCTGTGTTGCTTCCTACCTTTTTTATTTCTTCTTTTCATAGCATTCCCTTTATCATTGCTGGCATTTCTGGCTTTGTAGTGATAAACTCCCTTAGTGTTTTTTGTTTGTTTGTTTGTTTGTTTGTTTTGTTTTGTTTTGTCTTAAAAGCTCCTGATTTCCCCTTCAATTTTGATTGATAGTCGTGCTGGATAGAGTATTCTTGGATTCACTCCTTTGCTTTGCAACACTTTGTATGCCTCCTTCCCTTCCCTTCTAGCTTGATGTTTTTCTGTTGAGAAATCATTTGATAATCTGATGGGGGATCCTTTGTAGGTAACTTTCTGTCTCTCTCTTGCAGCCTTTAGGATTTTCTCTTTGTCGTTAACATTTGCCAATGTAATTATGACGTGTCTGGGTGTGGGTCTTTTGGGATTCATTTTGTTTGGGACTCTCTGTACTTGTGTAACTTTTTTCTTCCCTATATCTGGGAAGTTTTCTGTCATTATTTCTTCAAATAGATTTTCTAATCCTTGCTGCTCTTCTTGTCCTTCTGGCAGCCCTATTATACTTATGTTAGTACGTTTTGTGTTGTCCCAAATCTCCCTAAAGCTTTCCTCCTACTTTTTTTTTTATTGTTCATCAGATTTTTTTTTAAATTAATTTCCTTGGTTTTTAGATTCACTTGTTGATAGTTAATGTATTTGTTGTTCATAGTTTTTATCTTTATTTACTTTCTCTTCCGAAAGAACCCCCTTCAGCAATTCATATAATTCTGGTTTGGTGGTGATGAACTCCTTTAGCTTTTTTTTTTTTTTTTTATTGGTGAAGCTCTTTATCTGGCCTTCAATTCTGAGTGATAGCTTTGCTGGGTAGATTATTTTTGGCTGTAGGTTCTTACTATTCATCACCTTGAATATTTCTTGCCATTCCCATCTGGCCTGCATGGTTTCTGTTGAGAAATCAGCTGACAATCATTTGGGTGCTCCTTTATAGGTAACTAACTGCTTTGCTCTTGCTTCTTTTAATATTCTCTCTTTGTCTTTTGCTCTTGGAATTTTAATTATGATTTGTCTTGGTGTGGTCTTCTTTGGATTCCTTTTGTTTGGAGTTCTGTGTGCTTCCTATACTTGTAAGTCTAATTCTTTCACCAGGTGGGGGAAGTTTTCTGTCACTATTTCTTTCAGTATGTTTTCGATATCTTGTTCTCTCTCATCTTCTGGGACCCCCATATTTCTGATGTTGGTTTGCTTGAAGTTGTCTCAGAGGTTTCTTACATTATCTTCAACTTTCTGAATTATCTTGCCTTCTTGCTTCTGTGGAGGAGTGTCTTCTGGCTCTTTATGTTCCAAATCTTTGACTTGATTCTTGCGATCTTCCATTCTGTTTTTAGGACTCTGTATAATATATATTTTTTTTTATTTCAGACAATGTTTTCTTTATTTCTTGTTCATCCCTTATTATTTCTTGTTTATTCCTTATTATTTCTAGTTGATCCCTTTTCATATCCTCATAGAACTTATTGATCTTTTCTAGGAAATTCTTGAAAAACCTTATAAGCATGGTTTTGAACTCTATATCCAGTCACTTTTTGTCCTCCATTTCTTTTGTTTGTGATCTATTTCCTTGTCTCGGCAATTTTGCAGCTTCCCTGAGTTGGCAGTCTTAAAAGTCTCTGTGTTCTGCTTGGATGGAGCGATGTTTCAGGGTGGAGCCTACAGCCTTGGCTTCCATCAGCCATGCCCTATGTGGCTCCTGAGTCTCAGTGTTTCTCAGGGTCCTTCGGTACTTGCTGCAAACACCTCTGAGAGAAAGGTGCCCTCGATTTTTGCCTGCTACCAAACAGTCTAGTCTCTCCCCCAATGAGCCCAGAACTGGGGTTCAGTTCAGTTGGAAGTGGGATTGGAAGTGGGATTCAGAGCAGTCTGGAGCTTTTGTCTCCTTCCAGCCAGGGCAATCCCACGGCACAGCCAATCGTCCTTTCTCTGTGCGCAATGTGCGAGCCTCCGGGGTCTCTGCCTTTCGCTGCTCCCCCAGGTTTCTGCCTTACATACAGCCCAGTCTCCCTCTGTACGAGCCTGGGTCCCCAGGGTCTGGCCTAAAACTGGGGTTCAGTGCTGTCGGGTCTGGGATTCATCACAGTCTGGAGCTTTTATCTCCTTCCTGCTAGGAAACACCAGCCAGGCACTCAGCCTCCCCCTCCTCTCCGGTTCTGTCCTCTCCACATTCTCAACATGTCTCCGTACCTTAGGCTTTTACAGCTCCTCTGATTTTCCTTCTGGTTTTCTCTTTCCTTCTTGTTGTAGAATTTCCAGTCAGTTGACTTTCCTGTAGCTCTGGGTAATGTCCATTTTATATTTTAGTTGTATTTTATTGAAATTGTTTTGTGTGGCTTCGGTTAGGTGTTTACCTGTGCAGCCATCTTGGATCCTCCCTCCTCCTACTTTTTACTCCAGTTGCTGTTCAGGTTGAGCTTCTTTCTGTACTTTTTCTTCTAACTCACTAATTCGGTCCTCTGCTGGAAGGTTTCTATTCTACTGTTGAAACCCTCCATCGTGTTTTTGATTGTAGCTGTATCACTTTTGACTTCTTCCTGATTCTTGCATAGGTTGTTTTTGTTGTTGTTGTTGTTGTTGTTTTTTCATCTATCTGATCTATGAATTGTATGACCATTACTCTGAATTCTTTTTCTGTCATGTTGCATGCTTCAATTTCAATAATTTCCTTTCTTGGTGACTCCTCATTTACTTCCCTCTGGGGATTGTGTCATCTTTCTATTCTGACTATCACCAGAAGGTTCAAACATTGAATTGCCTTGGCCTAGGCGATGTGCAGTGGGACCTTTGCATCACCTGAGTGTTACTGAAGAGCTCTGACACCAAGACGTGTGGCTGCTGTGGGTTTGTGGCAATTAGGCTCACCCAAGGTCTGTGTTACTAATGCTCAGTGTGGCCCTGAATGCGCACCTGGAATCAGGAACCCTGGCTGCACTGAACTGAAATAGACACCCCGCTGCAGTGTGCCAAAAATCAGAGTCCCCTAACTCATGCCAGAATTCAGAGTTCCGTTGTGCCTGCACCAAGAATCAAGTATGAGAGTCTATGTTGCTTTGTGAGGCCTCACACTGAGACTAAGGGTCCCTGTGTGCACATGCAGCAAGAATTGTAGTCACTGGCTCTTAGTGTGTATGCACTGGGAGTCAGGGATCCCAGGAGCATGTGATAAGAAAAAGAGTCAAATCACTAGTGCTTAGTGATGCCTCACACCCTAAGAATCAGGATACAGGTCAGCTTGGGGGACTGGATTGCACAGTAGCACTGTATCAGCAGGAGTTCCACTCCTGCACAGTGGAAAACAGCCTTCCATGTGTGTGCCCAGAATCAAAGTGAGTTGGCACTGCTGCCCTTCATAGGGGTGGGGTTTGGTTGCCTACTTGTGTTTCATGGAACAGATTCCCAGTCTGTGCACCCCCAGGGTCAAATTCCTGTAGGGGCTCTCTGTGCCCTGTGCAAGGGGTGGATCTAGCAGTTGCTATGATGCTACTGTGAGCCTGAGGTGAGAGGGATGGGCTTTGTGACTTAGAGAAATCTATGACCAGGATGCATGGATTCTTGGTGTCTGTCAGTCTGCAGCTGTGCTTGCAGGTCTCTGTTCCCAGTGGCTGCAGCTGTGTTCTCAGGTCTCTGTTCCCAGTGGTCCTGCTTTGCATCTAAGACTGGGTGATGCTGAGGCCAGGATCCTAGTCTTAAGCAGCTCTGTTTCTCAAGATGGTGTGGTCTCTGTGCCCACACTGGCTGCCATGTAGTGTCTGTGGTGGGAGTGGGACTCTGCTGTCTAAGACTGCTCAGTTTGGCAGCCCCTTGGAAGACCTGCAGGATGTTGTTGTCCCTAGCTCGCTCAAACACACACATACATGTGCTCGCGCGTGTGTGCGCGCGCACGCGCACACACACACACACACCACATGTCCACACACTCCTCTATTGCTCCCTCACTCTATCCCTTCCTACCTTCCTGCTACTCGCCATCTTCCTTCTCTCTCAAAAATTATTTTTATTATTGAAAGTATTACAGATGTTCCCCTTCCCTCTCATTAGCCTCCCTTCTCCTCATCTCCCCCTGCCTCCTGCCACCCAGGCCTTCACCACACTATTGTCTGTGTCCATCTTGTTTTCCCTAGTGCTGGTAGCTGTTTAAGAACTCTTTCTCCATTGATTACAGTTCTGTGGAACCAATGAGCATAAATTCTACTGGCCACCAAACCAGAAGGCCTTAAAGAATTCATAAAATGATGGTACCATACAAGATTATGAACTTCTCTCTGGGTGATGCCAATTATTACAGTCCAATCAAACCAGGACTAAAATCTTTTCTTGCCTCCAGGCAATGAATAGACATCCCCTAGGCTATAGCAACAAAAATTTGAGCACCAGACATATCAAAAAGCTCCCTTCCAGGAGATACTGGTGCTTTGGGGCACAGCAATGGGAGAGCATGAAGATGGCACCCACAAATCTCAACCCTCAAAAAGGGCTCCAGCAGATTCCTAAATCTGCATGTTATATTAGGTGTCTGCTCTCCGTCTGCTGGTTTAATGCAAGCTGGTGAGTCTCCTTTATTTTAAGTCTGGGCTTAATTGGCTACCTCTGAGCTGGGCCGTGGGGTGGATAAGTCCAAATATGCAAGCCCTTTAAGAGTGGTTTCTCAGAATGCTATTGTCTTGTGGGTCTCAGGACACAATCTCCTTTGGTTTTTCAAAGTTACATATTTTGAGGGCTTATCTCTCAATGTATCAATATATCTTAAGGTTGGAATGCCTTATATATATGGGATTTATTACTCAGGGCAAAACTTTAAGTTGGGAGTTCTTTCTCAGCTGTGGGACACTATATGAAGGTGGGTTTTATGATGAGATTGTTTCCCAGACTCTCCCACCCACTTCAATGTGATCTTCTTCTCATTTGACAAACATGTAATTGTCACTCAGACAACCTTTATTTTTTTTAAATATATATTTTATTTATTTTTTTTTTTTTTTTACAGAGAGAAGGGAAAGGGATAGAGAGTTAGAAACATTGATGAAAGAGAAACATCGATCAGCTGCCACCCTCACAACCCCCACTGGGGATGTGTCTGAAACCAAAGTATGTGCCCTTGAGTGAAATCGAACCTGGGACCCTTCAGTCCTCAGGCCAATGCTCTATCCACTGAGCCAAACCAGTCAGGGCTAGTTTTTATTTTTTAAGATGAAACTGTTTTCATATGTAGCTGTACACTCAGTGTGTCTGTGAGAGGAAGTGAGTTCTGGATCATCCTGTATCACCATCTTAAACCATAAGGACACAAAGGATAAATCTTTAAAGACAGACAGTAAATTTTTGTTGATAGGGCCTGAGAGAAGGAGGGACCAGAGAGTGACTGATAAAGAGCATAGGGTTTCTTTTTGGGGTAATTAAAATGGTTTAAATTTATTTTGCTGCTGAGACTGGTTTGGCTCAGTGGCTAGAACATTAGCCTGCAGACTGAAAGGTCCCAAGTTCAATTCTGGTCAAGGGCTTGTATCTTGGTTGCAGGCACATCCCCAGCAGGGAGTGTGCAAGAAGCAGCTGATCTATGTTTCTCTCTCATCGATGTTTCTAACTATCCCTCTCTCTTCCTCTCTATAAAAATCAATAAAATATATTGAAATAAAATGAAATAAAAAATAAAATTATTTTGCTATACTAAATATAAATATGCCAAAATAGGGTGAATTTTATGTGTGAATCATATATCAATAAACCTCTTAAAATAGCCTAATTAAATTAAAACTAGACCATAACATAAACATTATCTGATCTTGGTAGTTTAGAATAGTGGGAAACTATGGAATAAGGGGAAAATATTGCCAGGTATGAATTCTGGGTTTGCCAGGTACTAACTGTATAAATTCAGACAAGTCATTTACCTTCTAAGTCTCAATTTGTATATCTTCAAAATACGAGTAAGGAAACTACCTCAGAGATGTTTCTCTTCCCTCCTCCCCCAGAGGTTGTTTCTTAAAATATAGGGGTGTTTGTTTGTTGTTGTTGTTGTTTTTTTTGTTTGTTTGTTTGTTTGTTTTTTGTTTTTTTTTTTTTTTTTTGTTTTTACCAGCTCTCATTTCTGCCATTTTCTCATGAGATTATTATAACAGTGGCCATTTATTAAACACAGTGACAGAAATGTTACAGGCTGTCTTACCTTTAAAATCTCATTGAATCCTCTTAGCAGTCTTATGAGTTTTGTATTTCTTTACCCATTTTACACATAAAGAAATTAAAGCCAAATGACTTGTTTAAACAGAGATTGACATGAAAACCAGATCTTCTATCTATGTATCTTTTCACTTAAACAAAATATATCATTAAACAGAATTAGAAAGCTATGAAATAAAATCAGGTAATACTTTTAAAAGAGAACATACATGACTGTTCTCTTGGACAAACAATAATCAAATTTCAAATCTCAGGCTAGCATCAGGAAAATAAGCTACCAGTATTATGTCATTAGTTTGCCAATTTTTCCTTTGAAATATTCCTTGTAGCCACAAAAATGTAGGCACAAATGATCTATGAGTGGAGAATAACTTTGAACTCTCTTGTTTTTATCTTAAAAATCATGTAGAGATGTTATTAAATTCCACAATATGATTAACAGAAATATTTGAAATTAGTAAGCATCAGGAAAAAATATGATGCTCTATAAAGGTGTTTGGTGGTTTCCTAAATCCCTTCTTGTTTGAAAAGTACAGAGGTATGTATGAAAAATATATGCTTTTACATATCTGATCTTTTTTCCTCTATCTCTCTCCACTTGTATTTACCTTCCCTTAAGAGCCAAAAACGATTGCCTTTTTATTTTAAATATATTATCTATTGCCCTTTTCATGGCAAGACAAAAGATGAAGGCAACCTAGATTTACAATGTGGCTACATGTGACAGGGAAAGAGAAGGACTTAATGCACATTATTTTGTGTAATTATCAGCAAAGCCCTCAAATGAGTAATGTATCTCCAGTCTCCAGATAAAGCAAATAGAGCACCAAGAGCTCTAATTACTAAGACTAAGGCTCAGTGTTGGAGGCAGGATTTCAACCTAGGTTTGGCCAGTTCCAAAGCCCTGTTGTATTGACATTCTTTACCCAAACAGAGAAACCTCTGCATTTACCCTGCTTTGATAATATTTGGGGGCCTTGCTTAAGTTAGTCAGACCTTTTAAACTATCCCCAAGTAAGGGATAGCGAGAAAGAGAGAGAGAGAGAGAGAGAGAGAGAGAGAGAGAGAGAGAGAGAGAGAGAGAGAGAGGGGGAGGGAGAGAGATTGAGCAATCAAGATTATATCTTAGTGCTGAGGGTTTCTTGGCTAATTTTCTCATGGTTGAACTGGCATAATACACTTTTATTTAACTAACTGTGAAATTTATGGAGATTAGGAAGTGGTGTTCTGGTTTTGAAAATTTTAATTCTATGCTGCAGTGTTTTTGCTTCAGACTCATAAAGCTGGATGCCCTGCATCTGGATAACAAGTGCGAGAGTAACCCAGGAGAGGCAGGAAGAAAAAATAAGTCTCAAGTAAATTCTGTACTTGCTCTCCAAGCAAACCTCTGTGTACTTGCAGTTAAGATGCTAGATAGGAGAATATTAGAAATTTCCAAAGCTCTCTTTTTTAATTTTCCTTTTATTATGTGCTATTATAGCCATACAAAAGAATATATGTAACATATGTTATACAGCACAATACCATAATAAAATGAACACTCGTGAACCCTAATTAAAGAACATCAATCTTGTTTCTCTTTCTTTTTTAAATTTTTGTTCACTGCTCTAACCCCAAGACATAGTTTGATACATGCTATATAGTAGCTTCATAAATATGTTTAAATCAACTTGATTTCTTACATCCAGCCTGCCTTTAGAGGAATAAACTATCCTATATTAAAGTTTATTATTCCCTTGCATTTTTATGATTTTTTCACACATATCTTGTTTACTTTTGCTTTTTTGAACTTATGTAATAGAATCATATAGTATGTATGCTTTTATGAATTATTTCTTTTATGCAACATTAGTTTGTGAGGCTCACCTACGTGTAACTATATTCTTCGCCTTGTCATTGCTGAGCTATACTAGTATTTTATTGAATGAGTGTGCTATAATGTACTTAACCTCTCTCCTGTCAGTGGATGTTTCTGCTTTTATAAATAAGGCTGCTCTAATCATTTCCAAAAATATCTCCTGGTACAAATGTGCATGAGTTTCTCTAACAGGGGTGGGGAACGTCTGGCCTGAGGGCCATATAAGGCCCATGAAATCATATGGTCTGGCTCTGCCAAGGCATTAAGGGTGAGTAAACTAAATGTTTGACCAAATATATCAGGCTGATTTTTAAGTTGGTAATTTTGTATGGCCTGTGAATGATGTTATAAATATCCAAATGGCCTTTGACAGAAAAAAAAGAAAAAGAAAAAGGTTTCCTATTCCTGCTTTAGGATATAAACCTGGGAGAGGAACTGTATTTGGGATTTTTATTTCCAATGCCCAAAGGTCAGCCCATGAGTCATAGCTGCAATGTTCCATCTGTGCACACTAGACCAGGGTCAGTAGGAGTGCTGTCTAAAATATTTTGACAGAGAGAGGAAGGGGGAGTTAGGCATAAATTGATCTGGTGAGATCAGGAGCTATCACAGATCTCTGGTCAAAGTGGGTTGTAGTTAGGAAAACTTGAGCTTTAAAATTGTCTATTATTTCAGCTCCTCTTTCTCCCCCTTCATCATTATTTTTTTGCAGGATGCATTTCATTAAACACATATCTGAAAATGTTGATGACTTTCTTAAGTCTTTAACCATTGATTACAAATTAGATTTATTAGATTATTTTAAACAATTTGAACTATATTTTTAAAAAATATATTTCATTGATTTCAGAGAGGAAGGGAGAAGGAGAGAGAGATAGAACCATCAATGGTGAGAGAGAATCACTGATCTGCTGCCTCCTGCATGCCCCACATTGGGGATCGAGTTCACCACCCGGTCATGTTCCTGAGCAGGAATCAAACCATGTCCTCCTGGTTTATAAGTCAACACTCAACCACTGAGTCACACCAGCCAGGCTTGAACTATATTTTAAATTTTAGTATTTGAAAGACTCTTTCCAAAAATGCCTCTTATTTACTTTATGTAGATTTCTATTTTGTTTATCTAATATTTATTTTGCTTTCTTAAAATAAATTTTTTCAATTTTATACTAATAATTGATAATGATGTCACTATCATCATCATCCCATTTACCCACATATACTTTTATGCTTTTCAAAAAACATTCCTGTCTTTGAGGTGATTTCTCATCTGTAGAAATCTATACTCTGCTTTATTATATCATCTGCTATGTTATTTTTTGTTCCTTGCTTCCTATCTTTATTTTCTACAAGACAGTAAGTTGTTTAGAGGCAAAGATAATATATTGATCAATGCTATATCTCTAGCACCTAGCCCTGTACCTAGTCCATATGGCTATGAGTTAAATTGATTTAATCTGTCTAATTTCAACCTCCAATCTCATAACATGGTTAGTTATTGGTTACAAATCCACAAGTTCACCTAATTTTTTTGAGCATAAGTTTCCTGACCTACAATACCGGGAAGATACAGAGTTGGTGAGAAGATTAAATGGAATTATTGTATTAAATGGCCTAACATATAGAGCACTTAAATGCATGGTCTTCTGATTTTATTTGAATTGTATGTATTAGCTACAGAAGTCAAAAAAGTGGGAAGAAGGTAAAGACACATCCAAAAAGAAGAAGTAGAGGAAGAGGAAGAGGAGCAGAAGGAGGAGAAGGAGGAAAAAGAGGAGAAAAAAAATTATGCTTTTTCCCCTTGTTTTATGAATGAGGATGGGGAACACAATTTTTACTGAAAAAGATGACATTTTTAGCCAAAGGAATAACATTCTTTGCATTAAAGCTCATTTTTATATGGAAGTGAAACTTTCCCTGTGGATTTTGTCACCTTGTTTGTCTTGGTTTGGTGGACAGATTCCTGTGGACTTTCCAGTTAATATAAGAAAGGGAAGGCTTATGAGGAGGAAAGACAGGCCACCATAGTCAGTTCCTGGATTTGCATATCCTCAGAACTTTTGGAGTGCTTTTTGTTGTACTTGGGACTTGAATAAAGGCTAATATTTGTGTCTTAGAGATAAAATGCTTGTCAAGTATAGCCCAAGTGAAAACTTTCTTTGTTCTTGCCTTTCCAGGGCTGCTCATTGGTAGGTTGAAGGGAGGAAATCCTTTAACGATTTAAAAATAATAATAATAATAATAATAATAATATATATATAGATAGATAGATAGATATAGATATAGATATAGATATAGATATAGATATAGATATAGATATAGATATAGATAGATAGATAATGATGACTGTACTGAGCATGATTAGCAAAGAACCATGGTTTAAAAGTGAAGGTGAATAGCTAGAAAACAATAGGATAATGGAAACTGTGTTGAATTTGAAGTCAGCTAGTCCAGGCTTTGGTGTCAAATATTCTGGGATTCTCCTCTCTGAGTCTGAATTTCTTCATCGGATATAAGGAGAAAAAACTCTCATATAGTTGTTTTGTGTTGTTGAAATCACCCCACGTGGCAAAGAGACTGCCATTAGCACTTACCTTCCTTCCTTAGTAAGAAAGACGTGCTTCTGAAAAATAATAGCTGCATTCCTGTAGATGAGAATACGGGAAATTGTCGGCCTGAGGCAGATTAACCCAAGAGGTCACTTAATTTTTTTCAATATGTAAGAGAGGGGAAAAAATGAATTTCAGGTAGTAGGAGCCATGTTAAGTTTGTTTAAATTTGAATTAATTACTATGGGAGACTAAGAATTACCCATTCCATTAAGTTTCAGGACTGGATTTCTGGCCCACTTCTTTACATTCAGAGATGGGTGTTCTTGGCAGTTACACTAGGTGACCACTGAAGCTCCATTCTAACCCAAGGAACCCATGAGTGTTGTAATGGCCAAGTGTTAAGATGGTAGCCTAAAATATTTTGAGAATCACTATCCATCATTTCTCAACAATAGCTTCATGAATAGGGATCCTGCTACTTTACTTGGTAGAATGGGTTTGCGGGCATATCCATGTGATATATAGACACTCATAAGAAAACTGAGGGAGTGGGGAAGAGATCCAAAGAAGACTTCTATGATAAAACTACCTATGATCCCTCACTGTGTATTAATTTCAAGAGCATTTTATCCTTTTGCTTAATTTATATTATCATTCACAACAGTAGCTCAGTAGTATGGGTGATATTATTCTTATTTGCAGATGAGAATGGAGCTGAGAGACTAGGACAAAAACATCAGACTTCTTTGATGTTTAATCTGGTTTAGCCATAGGTCTACCCTTAGATAATGTAAGGTCATAGGATTGGCTTCCTACCATATATTTGCTCTGAAATTATTGTCTGACCATCATAAGTTAGATACCTTAACCTCAGATTTCTGCCTTCATCCTTCCCTCATATAGACATAGCCCATAAGGTTGCTGATCCAAGAGAACTGGTCTAATTCCTTAATAGGATCCATAAAGGCTCTGTCCATGTGACAGGAAACCCTGCAAACATTATCTCTAGAAGTATTCCCAGAAAAAGTAAGCTCCACAGTGACTGTATTAAGCAATGAATGATAATAATGTACACATGTAGTTCACTCTTCAAGATCTCAGACTTCTACCCTCATATTTCTGCCAACTACTGAAATGTATTTCATTATTTCTCTTGTGTCTTTCCAGTTTGGAGACTGCCAGGGAACATGTTCTGCCCATCGACTATTACTTTCCACCCCAGAAGACCTGCTTGATCTGTGGGGATGAAGCTTCTGGTTGTCATTATGGAGCTCTCACTTGTGGAAGCTGTAAAGTCTTCTTTAAAAGAGCTGCTGAAGGTAAAAGGTCTTGCACACCTACTTCTATTTTTCTTTCTCCTTTATCTTTTAGAGAGAGGCATTAATTTTCCAGGGCCCGGGATTTTATCATCTCAGGGATAATGTCACTGGCAGGGTCCTCAAATTTTAAGAAGCAAGTTTTCTTATTTGGCCTGCTGGCTTCAACAGTGTTGGTAGTACAGGCAATGTAGGCAATTAAGGTGGTCCCAGCTGGTGCTTGGAGCTTGGCGGGTCCTAGAAATAAAAGAAAAAATAATGATTTGAAAATATTTCATTTCCTCCCTGTTTGTGTTCCACTCTGCTGCCTAGTGAGGGAAAATTTGTCCTTATTAGAGAAGTTAGAAGTAGAGATACTCTGAGTCCCCAGCCTTTACTTTGTTATGAATATAAGATTGTTCCTTAGTAAAGTCTCCCTGGCTTCAGGCCCAGAAAGAAAGTGTTCTCACTGTTAAGCAGACCATCAGTCTATGCACCTGCTCCCTCCTGCTGCTGCCTTCTTGATGCCCCTTTGCGTGAATAGTTTCCAGGTAGAGAAGGAACCAAAGTGATGAAATACTTTTATTCTCCTCTCCAGAGACCAGCTCTCAGGTTGTCCATTGGTGCAGAGTCCCAAGCTAAGTCGCGTATTATATTTGTCTATATGGACTAAAGACCTGGATCATTAATCTTATTTATCTTAGAACAATTCATGTTTGCTCAGCCCCCAGAGGTGCTCAGCCTTCATCCTATAGAGAGAACTTCCATTTCCAGGCCCTTTATATATGCTAGTGCCTCATTCCTTCTCAGTCAACTTGGGCCTCAGCCATTTATTCACTTTACTCCCCCATCCTTCTAATGGCTTCCCTCTCAAGGAAATAGTGATGAACAGCCTGTAAACAGAGACACTCTTCTCAGGGAACAGACTCAGTTGCTAAACACCAGTATCTTCTCCTTCCCCCACTTTCTGTCAGGAAGTACTTTTTTCTGAGACTTTTTCCCCCTGTCACTTGGCCTAAAAATGTTGAGTTCCATGTCAGAACCCAAACAGACAGTCTTTCCATATGTAAAGGCTACAAACCCTGTAGATAGTTTTGAAAGTAGAGCTATGTAAAGCCATGCCTTTCACCGGGAAATTGATGACACCTACCAGAGGCACCAGAGAGTTCTTGACATCTAGGAAGAGGTAGCAAATGTGTGTTCTTTAACTGGCCTCCCCACTGATAGCCAGTTGGAATGATGATTGCATTTCTATCATTTTGGCCAGGTGGCAGGGATACCTATTAAATGGACCACTGTTATTATTTTTTTGCAGTCCCTAAAGCAACAAGGAGATATGTAGCATTTAGTATTACTGAAAATATGCTGCATATTTCACCCATACTCCTAAGTGGCCCAGTGCTACTGCTTATGCTGGGATAATATAAGGTCTAGGGCCCCAGTGACTAGACTAGGCCTGTATAGTCTGGAAAGAGACACAGCAATCAGTGCCTTCCTTTCTTAAGAGTACTTACAGAAGGAAGACCTTGGTTTGGTGTAAAATGGAAGTGAGAAGCAGCTTCAAATGCTTCAGATGACTCTCCCTACCCCAATGAGTGCGTGCCTCTTCTTCATACCCTGATATCCATTACATCCTGCCTATAGAGCAAAGAATGAAGTTGAGTATCTGTCTATAGCTTGTGTGTCAGTAAGCCAGCCACCACAGTAATAGCAGTAATATCAGATGGCAAAAAAGTTCAAGTAAGCAAGCAAACAATCAAAGTCAATAGATAGATTAGATTGTAATTGATGCTGCCTCTAGCTTTACAAATCTGGGTCATGATATTGTTGTTGTGGAAAACAGGGGAAATAAACATACAGTGAAAGGGAAGATTTTGCTGTCATAAGATATTCCACACGGAGCTTTCTGCAGAAGTTAAGACTGAAGGAGGGAGATAGGCAAAAGGGCACCTGGCAAGGCTGCCTGGGACAAACTCTACTATGACAGAGATTTGATGTATTTGAGAATAAGGAAGAGAAAGGGGAAGGGCAATCATTCAACTTACAGAACACTTGGAAATCCAGCAAAGTGACAAATGTTCCAGACCCTAGAATCACTTAAATTAGGGAAATCTGGTTATATTTTATTTGAGAAAATGAGCCATTATGAGTTCATGGGGCCAAAATGCTCTTGACTGTTTGAAATATAAAAAATAATCAATGGATTCCTTGCAAAACTATGAAGCCTCCTGTTTACTTTAGATGTGGACCCTAGGTTCCAGCTCTGATCCCTTTGAGGGACAAGATAAGGTGGTTTTAAAAATATACACAAAACAAAGAAGAAATTATTGGTGTCTTCAATCTCCTCCCATCTGTAAAGTTTGGTGGCTGGAGTTTACTGTCATCATTATCTCTATTTGAAGGCGGGAGGGGGGGGCTGTCTTATTACCCTCTGAGAACATTTATTGGTTTGTTTGTTTTTTTTCTCCTTTATTACAATGCATCTTTATTGTCCAGATGTCCTCAGGTGATTCTGAATCTGCCTTGTTCCAACATTGAATTCTACCTGTACTGGAAAGAGTGGAAGCACAAATCTTCCTCTTCTTCACTTTTTTGTCATTGTCAGTTAACTCAGACTAAGTATACATGGTGTTGATTAACACTTCTTTCATGGTTTCAGAAATCCCTGGACTGGGCACAGGTACAAGACTTAAAAGTCTGGCATGTCAGACAGAAGTCTATTTCTAGATTTGGTAGTTCATAAAGCATGAGGGTTTAATGTTATCATTGGTGCAAGGCTTCACCCAGAGTCAATTGTAATATAGCCAGATTTTCCTCTTGAGGCAAAAAAGAGGAGAGTGTGTTACATTTTCTCATTGTTAGTAATACTGGGAGTTTGGGGTGAGGGTGAGTCTAGTCAGGGAAGGATCTCAACATTTTAAGGTAAAAGATAATGGTACTAGGCCTTGGGATAAAATCACTAAAATCTGATTGATGGAAACATCAAAAGAGTGAAAGTATTTGTGTGTATGTGTGCATGCATGTGTGTATGGGTACATACACACGGGCACTTGAGGGGATAGTTTGTGAAGTAGAAGCAGTCATGAGGAGAATCAGCTAACTGGTAGAGTTGGAGGGATAAGCAAGGAGGTGAAAAGGGAAAGCATATTGGATAATTATTGGATACTATCTAAAAAGACAGGCAGCCGAAACCGGTTTGGCTCAATGGATAGAGCGTCGGCCTGCGGACTGAAAGGTCCTGGGTTCAATTCCGGTCAAGGGCATGTACCTTGGTTGTGGGCACATCCCCAGTGGGGGGTGTGCAAGAAGCAGCTGATCGATGATTCTCTCTCATCGATGTTTCTAACTCTCTGTCTCTCTCACTTCCTCTCTGTAAAAAATCAATAAAAAATATATTTAAAAAAATAAAAAGACAGGCAGTCTAAGGAGAGTTATGTCTCTATGCAGAGGTAAGGACTCAAAGGGGCTTTAGTTTTGTGGCCTATAATATGAAATTTCCCCCTTTAGATCTCAGTTTTCCTTGTCTATAAAATGAAAGACTTAACCTAGATATTTTAAATGTTCTTCCAGCTTAAAAATTGTGACAATTCTACAAATTACAAACATCATTTCAATTATTTCAGCAAACACATGTGTATTTGTACCTGTGTGTACTTTTGATTTTGTTATTCTTATATATGATATGGCAAATCCTAGTTCCCATCCTCTTAAAAATTAATCTTTATATAGGAGTAGAGTCATCTGAGAGAGTGCACTGTGGATATATTGGGTTAAAACTCATAACTCAGAGATTTCTCTTCCCCTGGCATTGTGACCATGGCTGGGTAACTTCCATTTTCTCATCTGGAAAATCAGGATATGAATCCCCATCACTACCTCATCATATTTCAAAGAGAGTTAATTAATTCATCGTGTGCATTATGTTCACAAGAATTTACTATTTTCAGACATTTTCTAGTAAAACTTTGGAGATTGTACATCCATTTGTTTTGTACACATGGAGCACTGTTTGGTACACATCATAAATTGAAACTGTAGTTTACATTCAGGAACTCAAAGAATTACACCATCCTCACTGATGTTTACAATATGTCCCAATTTAGTATCCTTGGCAAATTTTATGTAAGTATGGCTTTGATTCTCTCTCTTGTCCCAGGTTTTTGTGAGGGAAGAAATGAAAGTGAACCCTCATTGAACTCTTTCTGTCCTTTAAATCCAATCTTTCCCACCTCAACTCATGTGGAATAGAATGTTACTTCTTGTTTGGAATCTTGCACAAAATTTTTGTGCACTTCAATGTTCTCTTCACTCTCTAACTTTTTGGGTAACTTTTCCCAGAAGCAAGTTAACTATGCAAGGAGGATCTACTTGCAGTTTCAACCAAGGGATTGCCTGATCTTGATTGCACAAATCCAAGAAATCTTCCCACAAAGCTCCTCTTATTTTTTATGTTTCTGGTTTTCTTAAATATCATAGCCAGCCAGACTTTATATTAGTGGTTAGAAAACCTTTTCTGTAAGGAGCCAGGTAATAAGTGCAGGGGTGGGCAAAAGTTATAATGCAATTAAATAATAAATAATTAATAAATAATAATACAAAAATAAAATCTGTGTTTCGTATACTCTCTATTGTAAACCTACTTTTTCCCATCTCTGTATATTTATGGCTTTATGGGCCATATGGTCTTTGATTCCACTACTCAACTCTGCCTTTGTGAAAGTGTGAAGGCAACCTTAGACATATGTAAACTCATAGGAGTGCCTATTTTCCAATAAAACTTTATATGCCCTGAAATTTGAAATTCATTTAATTTTTACATGCCATTAAATACTATTTTCCTTTTTATGTTTTCTAAAATATCATTCACAGCCCCTGAGCTGCAAAATAACATGCAACACACTGGATTTGGCTTATGGACTGTAATTTGTTAACTCCTGCTTTAGATGGTTGCTCCTGTGCTTGCAAATCTGCAGAGTAAAATTCATTCCTTCTTGTCTCCTGGTGTTTGGTAACTTTCTAAATTATCTGATTTTAAACATTCTTCTGAGTTGGCCAGTCAAATTTTTTATGTCTTTCTTTCCCAGAATGTTTGGTCTGGTGGCTTCTATGTCCTATGCATTCTTTTAATAAACAGGAGGAAAATAAGCACATATAGGAGTGCTAGAAGATAATACTTTTATATGATAACAGTGCTCCATATTTAGTAGATCACTCCCCTTGAAAAAGACAGAGAAGTTGAAAATTTTCACATATTTTATAGTCTTTAGTAGTGTAAGCATGTGGATAACTATGAAATATATACAAATGAATTTTGATGGATGCCATGTATACTCCAAGGGCTTTGGAAACTCTAATACAGTGTTATAGAAAAACTCTGCCCCATAAAAAGTAAGGCTCAGGTGGCCAGCCGAGTTATTGATATGCCAAAAACAGGGCTGCATGAAAACAGGAGGCTTATTTGGAGAAGATTGTGGAGTCCAGATGTGGTCAAGGGGAACATCATCAGATGCAGTAGGTCCTTTGACATGCCTTCTTTAAAATCTTTTGTGCCTTCCTTCCCTCCATGCTAAATTATATGTTATTGTTCTAACTCTATTATCTGGGATTTTTTGGAAACAGGCTACATTATAGATAGTACAACAAGATACAGTGCAAAAATACCAAATTGGGCTCTAGTTCTATGATTGGTTTGCCATGTGGCCTTAAGTACCCAGTTTCCCTGAAAATAAGACAGTGTCTTATATTAATTTTTTTTCTCCCAAAGTTGCGCAAGGTCTTATTTCAGGGGATGTCTTATCTTTCCATGCGCTAGGTCTTATTTTCAGAGGATGTCCTATTTTCAGGGAAACACAGTATGTCTTATTCCCTATCTGAACCTCAAAATCTCCATCTGAATACTAAAATGATTGGATTAAATTATCTTGAAGATTTTAGCAATAAATCTATAACAATCTAAATCTTCAAAAATAAATCTCTAAAACTTTATATACCCCATATGTGTCCATTGGCTAGTGGTTCACTTTATATCCATCAGCCTTGGGGAATAGAAAGACCTGAGTTCAATCCTTAGTTCCAAGACTTAATAGATATGTGACCTTGAGCAAATCACTTAACTTTCTTATGCTTCTGTGAGCTCACAAGGCTATTGTAAGAACTAAATTATGTATAACACAGCTCCTGGTGCCCAGTAACTTTTGGTTCCTTGATCATTGGCACACAAACAGTTATGGTGTCCTCTAAGTATGCAGAAAGGAAAGGTAAGAGGTATTTGTGGCCATCCCTGGTTAAAGAAGGCCTTGGTTTGGTGTAAAGTTCCCAGACAAACAATTCCATACAGTGTTATTTAATTAGTGATCAGAAGTGCCAATATAATTTGTATAAGAATATATCAAAGGCAATCTGTTTCTCTTTCCTTTGGCTCCAAGGGCACTATGAGTAACATTTCCACACATCCCAGCAAGAATGAATTCATTACAGTGCCTGAATTCTAGGCTTTGTAATTTAAGGTTTCAAAGCTCTCTGTGTATCTTCTGACCTCTCTGGTAAATTCAGGTCCACAGCCACAGGCCAGGAGAAAAGCTAACAAAGGTCATAAATTATCCTACATGTTCTTCAGCCTTTGGTTTCCCTTGTCGAACCAGAGGCGTGTCTTAAAGGATGTTATGGCCAGATTCAATAGAAACCTGAGACAGCACCTGTGTAAATAAAGTTTTGAGGCTTCTTTTCCTGAAGCCAGATGGCTATTTTTTTTAAACCCAAGCCAGATTATCTTTTATCTGTAGTGCTTTCTCCTACAATCTTAGTGCATTGGACCCCTTTGAGGAATGTGATTTGATTGAAGTGTTTTTGTTTTATTTGATTTTTGTGGGGATGATGCCATTCTTAAAAAACAAAAATAAAATGGGCCTTGGTATGACCTGTGATGCTACTGTGTTTAAGATTAAATTCTGGTGATATAACAAAATTCATTCTGCTTCCCATAGATTGGCTTCATATCCCTTCACCCCCACCTTCTCCTCAATTTGAAACCTTTAAAAAGAACCAACCAATCAAAAACTAGCATGTAACATACTGCCTATTCTGATACCCAAATCATCTTCAGATCTTGTTCAAAACCCTATGTGGAGAGGAGAGTTAGCACCTGCCAATCAGTATCTAGTCCTTGAGGTTCCTTATCTTTGCTCAGCTTCAGAATATTAAAAAAATGTTGGCTCTTAATTTGTGTTGTTTATGACAAAAGACCCTCCTTTCCACTCTACTGCAGGGCCTCTTCTGCCACCTGACCTGTGTAGCCTCTATGACTTCAAAAGTCCTCTGTAGTTAATGACACTTGGAAAGTGTTTTCTTTGTCAATTTGCAAATTGATGAGGAGTAACCAACAAGTTTAGATTCAGATTATGAATCCAATGGAACTGATTAAATATAGGGGGGGGAAAAGGAAGGTGTGTTGAGATATGGAATGATTTTTTACATACCTATTGACCCCTATACAAATAATAAAGTGTTCTCTAACCAGTACCCTTATTGAAATAGTGGTAAAATACTTTATTTGATTCCAACATCTGTTAACTATGTGACTTTGGTAAAATGACACCACCTCCCTGAGCCTTAGTTTTCTCACCTATAAAATGGGATAGTAATGAAAACCTCTCCTCCTTGCAGAGAACTTATAAGGATAACATGAGATAAGGCAACTAGAAATTTTCTTGTATAGTATCAAACTTAAGTCTGACACAGTTGATACAAATGAAAATTTAGCCCACATCAAATTACAGCATGGTTCCAGGAATCCCATGATTTCACTGTAGAAATACTAGTGTAAATAAAATATTCTACCTGTTGCTATTTACAATACATGGATAATTCAATAGCAATTATTTTCAGACAAATGACATATTTCATAGATAATTCAGAATATAACACCTTTTTAGCTTTGCAGATACACTCATTTAAAGTACAAAGTGCTAAAAGGAGTTGTCTAGAGGGATGATAGGCACTGCAGAGTTGGGCAACACAGAGCTCCCTATGCCCTGTCTCCTAGTTAGTGGGAACTCCAGACTGTAGGTATGTGCATTCTCACAGTCTAGTGGCAGGGAAGAAGGGGTGGAAGTGAGTAGCTTTTACTCATTCATTTTTTCAATAATTATGTACTATGTCAGGCCTTGTGTAGGCTCAGAGATCAGTATGAACAGGCCCTGACCTCTGGGAGCTGCACATTTGATGGGCATGCCCTTCAAGGTCAGCTGTAGTTAAAACACTCTATAGAGTATCTAAGTGCAACAGAAACAGTATATAGGACCAGAGAGATAAAAATCTATAAACAAACAGCTCCCCTACCAATACCCAAGAAGAACCCATACCAAGGCACAATTTGAGGGGTCTGTCACCATCAGCAGCTCTGGGAGTCTTATCAACAACAGCGACAAACAATAATAATGATTTGCTGAATATTTACTATGTGTTAGGCGCTAAGTACTTACATAATTTTCACAACAACCCAATGAAGTAGTATATACTTTTACTTCCCTTAGTTTACAATGAAGAAACCAAGGCATAGAAGACTAAGAGAACAGGAAGGGAACTAATTCATCTAAGTTGAGAAAGCATTAAGCAGCTATTATATGAAAGGCCTTGTTCTATAATAAATGCTAGGCCCTAGCATCTTCCCACGCTCTCCCGTGCCAATGATATTTTTCCCTGATTAAACTGACAGTCCCCTATGGTCAACTATCTCCCCTTGCACCATTTTGACTTCTATTTCATATTTGCTTAGCCCCTTTGATCTATCCCTTACCCCAGTGATCTGCAGGTTAAGGAGTAGCGGTGTGAAGCTATAATTTCCCAGTGAAGAAAACAGGCTCATGCTCCCAGCTGATTATGCTTAACAATGGCTGACTTCCCTTGCTCTCTTCTTATTAACAACTACCATAACACTGGCACTGTACATAGTTATTGCAATACTATCTATAGATATAAAAGCCTAAGTGACCATTGCAACCAAATGGACTACCGACCACCCCATGTGTGGGGTGACCAGGCTGGCAGGGGTTTTAGTGAGGGACGACCAAACAACCTTGCAGGAAGCTGTGTGAGGCAACCAGGCCAGCAGAGAGGTTAGGGAGGGGCGACCAAAAGACTGAGCAGCAGGCTGAGTGGGGTGACCAGGCCAGCAGAGGGAGCAGTTGGAGGCGACCAGGCCAGCAGGGGGTGGGCTATAAGGGACAACCAGGCCAGCAGAGGGGGGCAGTGAGGGGTGACCATACCAGTTGGGGGCAACCAGGTTGGCATGGGGGGCAGTAAGGAGCGGCCAGGTAGGTGGGGGGCAGTTAGGGGTGACAAGGCTGGCAGGGGGGCAGTAAGGGGCTACCAGGCTGCCAGGGGGCAGTTAGGCATGACCATGCAGGCAGGGGGCAGTTGGAAACGATCAGGCCAGCATGGAGAGGGGGCAGTTGGGGGGTTGACCATACAAGCAGGGGGGGGGCAGTTAAGGGCAATCAGGCAGGCAGGCAGGTGAGCAGTTAGGAGCAAGTGGTCCCAGATTGTGAGAGGGATGTTCGACTGCCAGTTTAGGTCCAATCCCTAGGATTGGGTCTAAACCAGCAGTTAGACATTCTCCGAGGGGTCCCAGATTGGAGAGGGTGCAGGCTGGGCTGAGGGGACTCCCCCCTATGCACAGATTTCATGCACTGGGCCACTAGTTGACTATATTCTCTGTGCTCTACCCCACATTCCTAAGACCATTTTGTAACTGCCAATTTGTACTTCTTAACCCCTTCCCTTTTTTTAACCAGCCCACTAACATCCTTCCATCTGGAATATTTTTTTAGAATTGCAGACTCATTTGAGGTATTGGTTGGGGGTAAGGTGGCTACATTTATCTGTTGGTTGACTTAATGGCATGCTTTGAGTGCTGTGTCTTCCAGATACTCAGGTATACTTGTTATAAATTCTATATGGAACAAAATAGACCTCACAAGTCAGAATGAAACATGTAACATGTGGGGCTGAGGATATGGGGGCTCTATAAGAAGTCAAACATCATTTTCCAGTTCTATCCCACAAGGTTTATTGATCCCCTTGGGACTCAATTTCTCTTACTTAATTCTGCTACCACCCACTCACTTTTCTTCCCTCTTCACTTGGAGTATACCTATAGATCAGGAACCTAGGGTTCCCAGAACACAATAGAGATGAGGCTTCATTCAACAAAAATCATATTAGTAAATACTGAGGTAGAACAAACTGGAAATCCAGTATAGAAAATAAAAGTAGGATTCTATTTCTTGGAACCCCAGATAAAACAATAAAGAGCTTTATTTGGGTATTAGATGTCTTCCCATAAAATGGCTCCATTTTAGCTATGTCAACTTGGCCCTATCTTCACTTGATAACCTTTCTTTCTTATTTGCTAACTTGTATGCCCCTGTAGGTCCTAGAATAAATGCCAAAAATTTACACACATATTCCATAAGAGGAAGGTTATTCTCTAATAGAAATCTCTTTTATGATGCTGTGGATATTTGAGATCCATGTTTCTGGGAACACTAGTGAGTGACCTGATCCCACTTTAAAACAGAATATGGTTGGTTTTTTGCCTCAAGGTGACATTTATTGTTCTAGGAAATTTAACTCTAGAGATTGCTGACTCACACCAGAGAATATGTACAGAGAATAAATACTACATATAAGTCTTCCTCTGGTGAGCTGAAGAAATATTTAAAGCAGTGAGTAGCATGGTAGACTAGGCCTTAGGAAATTTATTTGACCTCTCTAAGCCTGTTTCTTCACCTTTGAAATAGAGATAGTATGATAGTTTAAAAGGCAAAATAAATTGATGTTTTAGAAAACCTTACAAATTGCAAAGTGGCATATTAGTATTTGTTTCTAGTTTCTACAAGATCTCATTACAAACATTCAGGAGAGTAATGGCTACTATTAAATAAATAGTTGCCTTTGAACACCCTGGAACACTTTGCAAAGAGATGCCTATGGGAGAACCAGCTTTACTTGCAAATCACTCCATGATTTACATCTTTTCTATGTACACAGGTTATAATGCATAAGGCATACCAGAATGAATATTTCTTTGAAGTACCTTTTAGGGTTTCTCAAAGTGAATTTTGTCTCCAGTCAAAACAGTCTGTTGCAAAGAAAACCACCAAATTAACAACATATCCAACCACTTTTCACGATGTAGGAGCAGGCATATATTAGAGGCCTGGTGCATTAAATTCATATAAGACTAGGCCTTAGTTCCTCTGGCTCCTGGCACTGGCTTCCCTCTGGCACTCAGGACTATGACTTTCCTCCAGCTGCTGGCAGGCACCCAGGGCCTAGGCTTCCCTTGCAGCCCCAGTTTCATCCAGAAGTATTTCCGGTCTAATTAACATATTATGCTATTATTATTATTATAGACTAGAGGCCTAATGCATGAAATTCTTGCAAGAATAGGCCTTCCTTCCTCCAGTTGCCAACACTGGCTTCCCTTTGGCACATGGGACCCAGGCTCCCCTTGCAGGCCCAGCTTCATCCAGAAGGATGTCCAGTCTAATTAGAATATTAAGCTTCTATTATTATAGATAATTTCATTATCTCCATAATTTTATTTATAGAGATAACTTAATTAAACATATAATTTTATTTAGAGAGATAATCATTGTCTCTGAGTAACTGAGTAGCATAGTAGGCAGAAAATGGCCAAGAGAGGCCATGGGTTTTGCCTTCTCATTACAGCTCAGCTTTGGGTCTTAGTTGCAAAGTTAATAAAAGCCTGTGAAGATAAGTTGCAGTGTTTATGGCAGAGGCAAAACTTGCTCCAGGAGCCAGACCTTGTTTCATTGTCTAGTATTTTTAATCTCCAGCAGACGTGACTTTGGTCTGGAACCTGGTTTCAGGACAGTTTCCTAAACTGCTTGTATACAAATTAAGGAAGAGAGGTAATATTATTGGAATGAATTTGTATGTTGTAAATTATAAATATGTGTGTTTTAATTTTATCACCCTAAAATTATATCTGTTTTCCTCAGTGGAGCTGTCTGCCTGCCTTTAATATGCTTGCTTTGAGCTCCTGGGAATTCCTGCCTAGCTAAAACATGAACCTTGCAAAATTATTTTCAAGGTCCTTTTCTTTGTTTTCTCTTGATGCCTGAACTGCGAGGGTCAGAAGTGGTTGTGGTGGGCTAACAATGAGGTGATAGCAAGCTGAGCTTTGTCCTTTGACCTCCCTTGACCCCTTCCATTCATCATGTAAGAGGCTCCAAGCCAACATTCTACTGATCATCCTCACCAAAGTCACTGAGGACTGAAAGGGAATCAATTTCAAATAGCCATTATGGAGGGAAAGAATGAGACTTAAGATTTGTAAAACTATGGTGATTCTTTTTATAATACTTCAGAAAGATATGACTCTTCTTTGGAAATTATCAAAATCCTCATTATATTCCAGGATCTGAGCTGCTTTCTTAAGAAGCACATTACAGAGATGGTTCTTGGCCAAGAAAATATTAAAAGATCATTCTTCAATGCATTCAACCCATATATATTGAGAATGTTCTATGTACAAGATACTGGAACGACAAAAAATAAGTTTTATTTTTGTCTCCTTCACAATATAATGAGGAAGATAGTCATCCTTTCATTTTATAATGATATTAGAGGCCCGGTGCACAGGGTTCATGCACATGGTGAGGTGCATGGCCTATAGGGATTGGCCAGCTGTGGGAGCACAGCTCACCCCTGTCAGCCAAGTGGCTGTGGACCCACCCTCTGAGCGACTACTCCCTGGTCTGGCATCTTCTGTGGAGCTGGAGCATTTGCCTCTCCAGGGACCCAATTGGGGCCAGGCCCAGGGACAATAGCACTGAGAGGCAGTGGAGTAGGCCTCAGTCCCGCAGCGGCCACGAACCTGCCACCCAACCTTCTCAGTCAGCTCTGTAAGCCTGGAAGTGATGCTGTGTGGCCTACAGGTATCTGAAGGAAATGGCAGATGGCTAGGAGGAGGCGCCTGGGGCTAGAAGGTGAAGATCACAGCTCAGGTTCCTGTCCTTTGGCCCAGGGTTCACAGCAGGAGCAGCACCTCACCCCAGTCAGCCAAGCAGCACTCCCACTATGGTAACACATTGACCACCAGAGGAAAGTTCTTGCATTGAGCATATGCCCCCTGGTGGACAGTGTGTATCATAGTGACTGGTTGACCAGTCCTTTTGGTCATTCTGCTGTTTGGTTGCTAGGCTTTTATTATATAGAATATTCCATTTTCTACCGGAAATATAAGAATAAAAAATGAGATAAGCAATAATTGTTATGCTGAAAGGCATATGAATCAGTCTCTAGTGAGCTTCTTTCTGGGCCACCAGTTCATTTGAGACCCAATTTCAATGTCAAACAGTTCCTTATGTGTGTGTGTCAGCAATGATATTTCAGTTCTGGATGGTGGGCAAATGGTGGTAATGCAGGTCCAACCCTCTCTGGTTTGGTCCTGGGCAACCTTCAGTGATACACAGCTGCTGACTGCTATTATGGTAAGGTGTCATCAGCAACTTCCATCTCTGGACTGCTTTTCTTCTGTCTTCATGGTTGGAGTAGTCCTGTCAATTCCCCTCTGTTGCCAGAATCCACATGGTCTTGGAGTTGTTTTCTGAAAATATACAAACATATTATCGACCAAAAGTTAATAAAGGAATATTTTCTATAAATTTGACATGGGATCCTTTACTTATGTGCACATATATGAGCCTAACCAGTGATCAAAGACAATAGGGGGTAGGGGCATGAGTGGAGGGGGGGGTGGGGAATTGGAATGGGGGGTTGAGGACAAATATGTGATACCTAATCAATAAAGAAATTAATAAAAAAAGATATAAAAAAGAATATTCCATTTCCTATACTACTGTATATCTTCACATGGTAATGAAATAAAATAATTATTAAAATGTGAAGAGAGGACAATGAAAGGAGGACTAAGTGTGGATCTATCCACTCTCAAGACTCCATTTTGAAATACTGGAATTGCAATTTCAAAGGAATATGTTGACATCTCATCATACAGCTCTGCAGACAACAGAATCTTGTAGTCATTGGGAGCAAGAAAATGGGTGACAGAATGAAGTGAATGCAATGAATAATTGAGAAGGGTCAGTTTACTTTATTTTAGAAAAGAGTCTACTTCATGCATACATCATGACAGAGTAAAACCACCACTACAAATAAAGTTAGCATGTGTTACTAAAACTCTCTGGACTTATGCTTCTGCATCTACAAAGCTGTGAAATGGTATTTTCCCTTCCTGCGTCATGGGTATGTTGTGAGATGGAGTCCTGGAAGGGATTTTCTAATGCTAACATATTTTGTAAATGTAAAGTGATTGCTATTCGATATTATGGCTTTATAAAGGTAGAACTACCTTCATTAATGACTTGTAGCATCTTTAAAGTCCTCTGCATGCTTTTAAATTAGACTGTTTATGCCAGGACTTATAGGGCACTCTTGATTTAATTTTCTGACTCCCAGAAAATAAGAATTTTTGGTACAGAAAGGCAAGCTAAAATTGTTTTTAGATATAATTCATTCACCTCAATATTTACCCTTTTTAAGTGTGCAGTTTCAGGTTTTTTTTTTAAGCATGTTCAAAAAGTTACACAAACATCATCACTATCTAATTCTAGAATGTTTCATCATCTTGAAAAAATAACTTGTACCCATTAGCAATTATTCCAAATACCCTCTGCTCTTACACCCTGGCAATACTAATATATTTTATGTCTCTGGATTTTTCAATGCTTGACATTATATATAAATGGAATAATACAGAAATAGCCTTTTATATATGTGTCGCTTAGCATAATGTTTTTAAGGTTAATCCATGTTTTAGTATGTATCAGTAATTCACTCATTTTTCTGCCTGAGCAATAATTGCTGGATTATAGGTTACTAATACATTTAATTTTTGAGGAACAGACACATTATTTTTTATAGATACAGCACCATTTTACATTCCCATAAACAGCATATAAGGACTCGAGTGACACCACTTGCCAAAATTTTATTATCTGTTGTTATTGTTACTAATATTATTATGATTCTAGTGAGTGTGAAATGGTATTTCATAGTGCTTGTGATTACATTTCTCTAGTGACTAATGATGTGTATCTTTTCATTTGGTTGTTGTGTAATTGTATATCTTCTATAGAAAAATTACTATTTAAAACATTTGCTGATGTTTTAATTGGATTATTTCTTTCTTATTATTGCCTGACATATGCTGTTCTTTATGATGTCTGGATATAAGTCTCTTATCAGATATATAATTTGTAAGCATTTTCTCCCATTCTGCAAATTGTCTTCATTTTAGATGGTGTCCATTAAGAAACAAAATCTTCAATTTTTAAAAATTTATTTATATTTTTGACATTTACAGATGGATGTCCCCACTTTCCCCCACTTTGCCTATGTTCACCCAACCACTGCCCCCCCACCATCCCTCTGGGCATCACCATACTGTTGTCTATGTCTATGGGTTATGCATATGTGTTCTTGGGCTTATCCTTTCACCTTCTTTCAACTAGTCCCCCACTACTCTCTGACAGCTATAAGACTATTCCACAGCTTCTGTTTCTATTTTTTCATCAGTTTATTGTATTCATTAGATTATACATATAAGTGAGATCATACCATATGTGTCATTCCCTGACTGTCATATTTCATGTAGCACAATAATATCCAGATCATCTATGTGGTCCCAGAAGATAAAACTTTTTTCATTTTTACAGTCACATAGTATTTTATGGTGTAAATGTACCACAGGTTTTTTTTATTCACTTTGATGAGCACTTGGGGACTATTTCCTGATCTTAGCTATTGTAAATAACACTGCCATGAACATAGGGGTGCATATATTCATTCTGATTGGTGTTTCAGGATTCTTAGGATATAATAGCAGAAGGGTAACCATTGGGTCAAATGGCAGTTCTATTTTTTATTTTTTAGGGAACGCCATACTAATTTTCAAAGTGACTGCATCACTCTGCATTCCCACCTACAGTGCATAAGAGGCCCCTTTTCTCCATATTCTTGCCAACACTAGTTGTTTGTTGAGTTATTATTGGTGGTAGCCATCTAAAAAGTGTGAATGATATCTCATTGTCATTTTAATTTGCATCTCTTTGTTGATTAGTGACTATGAGCTTCTTTTATTTTATTTTCATATGTCTCTTGGTAATGTGTATGTTCTCTTTGGAGAAGTATCTATTAAGGTCCTCTGCCCACTTTTTAATTGGATTGTTCCTCTTCTTTTTGTTGAAATGTATAACTACTTAACATATTTTGGAAAATATCTCCTTATCAGATGTATCATTGGTGAATATGTTTCCCCATACAATGTGTTCCCTTTTTATTTTGATGGTGGTTTCTTCTGGTGTGCAAAGCTTTTTCGTTATATGTAGTCCCATTTATTTCTCTTGCCCTATGAAGTGTATTAGCAAAAAATATTGCTGCATGAGATGTCTTAGATTTTATTGCCTATGTTGTTGTTGTTTTTTTAAGGATTTTTATGGTTTTGGGCCTAACATTTAAGTTTTTTATTCATTTTTATTTTATTCTTGTTTATGGTGTAAGTTGGTGGTCTAGTTTTATTTTATTCCATGTAGCGATCCAATTTTCCCACCACCATTTATTGAAGAGACTGTCTTTTTTCCATTGTATGTTCCAACTTTGTTCTTTCTCAATATTGCTGAGGATATTCAGTAACTTTTTTTTAATTTATTTATTGATTAAGGTATCACATATTTGTCCTCATCTCCTCATTCCCACCCCAAACCCCTCCCCATGCATACCAACACACCCCTGTTGTCCATGACCACTGGTTAGGGTTATATTCATGCACACAAGTCCTTTGGTTGATCTCTCCACCCTCCCCTCCCTTCCCTCTGAGTTCTGACAGTCTGATCTATGCTTCCTTGTCTCTGGGTCTGTTCTTGTTCATCAGTCTATGTTGTTTATCATTTTCCCTAGATGAGTGAGATCATATGATACTAGAAATACACTTATAAGAACCAAAAATGAGACCATCAATAATGGTTTTGCTGAGAGGCAAATGAATCAGTCTGTAGTAAGTTTCTTTCTGGGCCAACAGTTCTTTTGAGTCCCAATTTAAATGTCAAACAGTTTATTATGTGTACATGTCAGCAATGATATTTCAGTTTTAGATGGTGGACAAATGGTGGCAATTCAGGTCCTACCTGCTCTGGTTTGGTCCTAAGCAGCCTGCAGTAATGCACAGCTGCTGAATGCTAGTATGGCAACGCATCGTCAGCGTCTTCCATCTCTGGACTGTTTCTCTTCTGTCTTCATGGCTGGAGTAGTACTGTCAATTCCTCTCCGTTGCAGGAATTCACATGGTCTTGAAGTTGTTTTCTGAAAATATACAAACATATTCTTGACCAAAAGTTAATAATGTAATTTTTTCTATAAATTTGAATTGCAATCCTTTTTCATTTTTTGCCCAAACTATTTTCCTTTGGCTTGTTTTGACACCATGTATGATTTACATGGGTATATTGCAAATGAAAGTTAATTTTCTAAAGTAAAAATTTTCTAGATGTAATTTACTTACAGGATATTTTTCCTTACATGATATTCTTCTCCTATCTCGCCTTTTTAAATTAAAATATTAGGAGACTTTTGGAAATTTTATAATGTAGACTTGATAGCTTTTAAATTTTATTTTTTTGCACTAAAACATGACTGCTTTAGGTTCATTACATGCTACGCAAATTTACCATGAGATGAACTACCAATAAAATTTTTAGTTAACACTTTAGGAACAGCTTATTGTCTAGTACAATTATTTTTTTCTAGAATATTCGCTTACTTCAATTAGCCAATTTATATTAGCCTGAAAACTTGACTACTATTTTACTGTCAAATTTATACTCAAGTAACAGTCGTATTTTACCCTGTAAATATTAGTGGAAAGGATTATTTGTCTTCTTAAGTAGGCCCTGAAAATTCCTGATGCTAGGCTGGAATTAGATATAAAAAAACCACTTCCTCACACCATGAGTACAAGACAAGCCAAACAAGTCTTGTTACAGTGAGAGGGCAGCTGCTGTCAGCCAAGTCTCTGTCAGTTACCTGGGCCCCAATTGGAGGTGGGCATGGAAAGCGAAGCAGGCATCGGGGCAAGAGATCTCCCTCAGAAGGGGTGAGGGTTCAGGCCCCTGCAAAGTTGGGAGGGTTGAGGGTCTGGGCCCCACCTCTGTTGAGCCCCAAGTTCTCTCCTGATGGCCCCTCTCCGACTGTGCCTGTCTTAGGTTGTTCCTTCTCTGATGAATCTTACCAGACTCTGGCTAACCAGCCATCCTCTGGGGCCAAGCAGGGTGATGTGAGGTTCAGTTCTATCTCCTTGGTAGCTATGCCCCTGTGGCCTCCACGCCCAGCACCAGCCTTGGGATCCCCTCGCCTGCTGGCTGGGCCCCAGCACTGATCACATATCTTGGGGAACCCTGTTTTTTTCTCCAGGGAGGGCCCAGCTCGCCCCACTGGATAAGAGACAGATCCATGGTATCAGCCCTCATGAAGCTTCAACCTCGGCATGAACAGAAAGCTCAGGCAACAGCTGTGGGCAATTGGATTGTGAGAAGAACGTCCTTCTTGGCCAAAAGACCAAGAGGGGCCAATATAGAATGCTCAGGTGCCTTCCCAGGGGCCCCTCTACACAATGGCAGAGATTAAATCCTCTCATGTCATTTTTGAATTGCTGCCAGAGATTCAAAGAATTGGTTTGTAAGTTTGTTTGTGATCATTGTACATTATGCTGTTATAATTCTAAAATATCAAGAGATGTGTTACCTTTTTTTCCAAGCATCAAAAAGATGACTTTTTATTTATTTGCAAGGGTGCAAGGTACTATCATAGGTACTGAGGGTAACACAAATCTGGGAATAATTATAATGACATAGTAGAATAATATCATGTAAGTATATTCTTTGCTCTAGGACATGGCAATTCCATTTCAAACTGGCTTTGAATTTATTTTTATTTTTATTTTTTTGTATACACAAGGTCTTAGTTACATTTTATGCACCTCTCCCAGAAGCAAATAGTGATGGTCCCTTCCTTTGGTGTCCAGACAAGCCAGAAATCTCTCTTTAATTTTACACACAAAGGGACAGTTGTTTGATTTTTGTGTCATACAAAATGGAAGCTGGGTGGAGACCCCTGTGTAATTATACTTCCTTGCCCCTCCCATGGTCCTCTTGGATGACCAAGAAGGTACTTGGTATCATCAGTGACTACATTTGGTGGGAGATCAGCCCATGTAAGGGCTCTTTCCCATGAAGGGTCAGGAACATAAGTCCAAAATACTTTCCCATTTGCCCCAGGTAATATAACCATACAGCTCATGAGTGCTAGCATGGCAACAAAGATGTTCTCAGGCATTCTTGGATTTCTGGTTACCTCATAATTTCTTTTATATTTTTAATTATTTTTTTTAACATATGTATCCTTATTCCTCCATTACCCCCAACCCCCACTCATGCCCCACCCCCCTGTTGTCTATTCCATTGATTAGGCTCATATGCATGCATATATTATATGTCCTTGGGATGAACTCTCCCTCTACCCCCACTGTCCACTAACTTCCCTGAGGTTTGACATTCTGATTGATGTTTCTGTCTCTGAATCTATTATTTTTTAAATCAGTTTATGTTGTTCATTATATTCCACAAATGAATGATATCATGTGATATTTATCATTCTCTGCCTGGTTTATTTCACTTAGCATAATACTCTCCATCTCCATCCAAGTTGTTGCAAATAGTAAGACTCCTTTTTTTACTGCAGCATAGTATTCCATTGTGTAGATGTAACAGTTTTTTAATACATGCATCTGCTGATGGGCACTTAGGCTTTTGCCAAATCTTAGCTATGGTGAATTATCCTGCTATGAACATAGGGGTGCATATAACCTTTCTGATTGATGTTTCCATTTTCTAGGGATATATTCCTAGAAGTGGAATTGCTGGATCAAATGGGAGTTTCATTTTTAGTTTTTTGAGGAAACTCCATACTGTTCTCCACAGTGGCTGCACCATCTGCATTCCCACCAGCAGTGCACTTGTCGTTTGTTGACTTCCCAACAGCTGGATTCCCAACATCAGTTTTTTTCCACATCTTAGCAGGCACTTGTCATTTGTTGACTTGTTGATAAAAGCCATTCTGACAGGTGTGAGATGGTACCTCATTGTTGTTTTGATTAGCATCTCTCTGATGATTAATGATTTTGAGCAGGTTTTCATATGTCTCTTGGCATTCCTTCTGTCTTTTTTAGACAAGTGTCTATTTAGATCAGTTACCCATTTTTTGATTGGGTTGTTTATCTTCGTTTTGTTAAGCTGAATGAGTTCCCTGTAAATGTTGGAGATTATGCCTTTATCATTGATATCATTGGCAAATATGTTCTCCCATGCAATGGACTTTCTTATTGTTTTATTGATGGTTTCCTTTGCTGTGAAAAAACTTTTTATTTTGATGTAGTCTCATTTGCTTATTTTCTCTTTAGTTTCCATTGCCCTAAGAGGAGTATCAGTGAAGAAATTGCTTTGGCATATGTCAGAGATTTTTCTGCCTATAGATTCCTCTAGTATTTTATGGTTTCCCATCTTATGTTTAAGTCCTTTATCCATTTTGAATTTATTTTTGTGTATGGTGTAAGTTGGTGGTCTAGTTTCATTTTTTTTTGCATATATCTGTCTAATTTTCCCAACATCATTTATTGAAGAAACTTTCTTGACTCCATTGTATGTTCATGCCTTCTTTGTCAAATATTAATTGAGCATAGTGATTCAGGTCAATTTCTGGGTTTTCTATTCTATTCCTTTGATCTATATGTCTGTACTTGTGCCAATACTAGGCAGTTTTGAGAACAGTGCCTTTGTAAAACAGCTTGATCTCTGTTATTGAGATCCCACAGAGTTTGTTCTTCTTTCTCAGGAATGATGTAACTATTCAGAGTACTTTTTATTCCATATGAATTTTTGGAAAGTTGTTTCTAGGTCTGAGAAATATGCCATTGATATTTTAATGGGATTGCATTGAATCAACAGATTGCTTTGGGTAGTATGGACATTTTGATTATGTGATTCTACCAAACCATGAACATGGTATGTTCTTCCATCTGTTTATGTCTTCCTCTATCTCTTTTTTCAGTGTCATGTAGCTTTCCACTTATGGGTCTTTTACCTCCTTAGTTAAGTTTATTCCTAGGTATCTTATTTATTTATTTAATTTTTTATTTATTTATTTTTTTTGGTGTGATGGTAAATGAGAGTACTTTTTTAGACTGTCTTTAAGTTCATTATTGATTTATAGAAATGCCATAGATTTCTTGGCATTAATATTGTATCGTTGACTGTAGGATCACAGGCTACGTAGTGTGTCCCTGGCTATGGTGGCTGTAGAGTCCCAGGTGTTATCTGAGGGCACTCTGGATGGAGCTGGAGCTGGGAACCCAGTTACAGCAGCTCTGCCCTTCATAAAGCTAGGCCCCAAAGAACAAGCTGGTCTCCTGGTACTGTTTGCAATGGTAGCAGAAGCTGCCTAGTTTGGCAAGCCTGATTAGCCTGTCCCTGAAGGTCCTGTGGGATCTAACTGTCACACACACACACACACACACACACACACACACACACACATTCCACCTGATCACATGCTTTTCTTTTACGCTCTCACTCTCTCATACTCTTTCCCTCACTGCCACATTCTTCTTGCCTCTGTCTGGGATGTTATTGACCTTTTCGTAGATGGAGTTTCCTCTCCAGATATCTGATTATGTGAGTTGCTCTCAAGCCCGTTGGCCTGACCGGATAAAATTTACCTCAACAAGACACAACACAGAGGGAACTAAGCACAAATGTACTCACGACACCAATAACCCCAATATAAGTGACCACCTGAGAAAAGAGAGATAGGGCAGAGAAAAGAGAGCACAAATGCTATCAAAGAAAGAGAAAAAGATATGGGATAAAAGACAAAGGAATAAAAAGGAATATATATATATATATATATATATATATATATATATATATATATGTCATTGGCATTTTAAAAGGAATTGCATTGAATCTCTAGATTGCTTTGGGCAGTATTGATATTTTAATTATACTATTTATTCCAATCCATGAACATAATATACACTTCCCCTTATCTGTAAACTCCTCAATTTCTTTCTTCAATGTCATATTGTTTTCCCAGTACAGGTATTTTTCCTACTTAGTTACATTTAGTCCTATGTGCCTAATTTTTTTGGTTGCAATGGTAAATGGGATTGTTTTCTTAGTTTCCCTTTCTGATAGTTCATTATTGTTGTATAGAAATACAGATTTCTGAATATTAATTTTGTATCCTGCTACTTTGCTGAATTCATTTATTAGATCTAGTTGCTTTCTGGTGGGGTCTTTAGCGTTTTCAATGAACAATGTCATGACATATGAGAGTAATGACAGTTTTACTTTCTCTTTTCCAATTTTTATGCCTTTTCTTTCTTCTTTTTGCCTGATTTCTATGGTTAAGCCTTTTCACACTATGTTGAATAAAAAACAGTAGATACCAGACAGGAATAATTTATTCCTGATCTTAAGGGAAACCTTTAGTTTTTTTTTTTTCCCCATTAAGTATGATGCTGGCTGTGAGTTTATCATAAACTAGAGGCCCAGTAGATGAAATTTGTGCACTCAGGTTGGCGGTCCCTCAGCCCAGATTGTGCCCTCTCACATTCTGGGAGCCCCACAATTGATCGCCCCAAAGAAGTAGGCCCCGCCCACCTGCTGCAGGACCACCATATGGTAGCCTGGGAGTCAATCTTTAGAGCGATTGTGGAGGCCCCCAATTGATTGATCGCCCCACGAGCCAGTGGCCTGGGCCTCCCTCTGCAGGGTGATCATGGAGCGATGGCCAGGCCTCCAACTAATCGTATCACGCTTGTCTTGGCTGGCCTGGCACCAGTGGGTGTCATAGCGTAGGATCTGGAAGGTCTTCTGGATGGTCATTCTGTTCTTCATTCTTTTGGTCAATTTACATATTACACTTTTAGTATTATAAATGGCCTTTATTACATAGAAGTATATTCACTGTACTCATGATTTTTCTGAGAGTTTTTATCATAAATGAATGCTGGATTTTGTCAAATTCTTTTTCTGCACTACTGATATCATCATGTGGTTTTCATGCTTCATTTTATTTACATGGTATGTCACATTTTTTGATATGTGGATATTGTACCAACCTTGCATCTTTTGTTTTTGTTTTTGTTTTTATAAAATTTTTAAATATTTTTATTGATTTTTTACAGAGGGGAAGGGAGAGAGATAGAGAGCTAGAAACATCTATGAGAGAGAAACATAGACTAGTTGCCTCTTGCACACACCCTACTGGGAATGTGCCCGCAACCAATGTACATGCTCTTGACCAGAATCGAACCCGGGACACCTCAGTCCACAGGCCGATGCTCTACCACTGAGCCAAACCGGTTTTGTCTAACCTTGCATCTTTTGAGTAAATTCCACTGATTGTGGTATATGATATTTTCAATCTATTCAAGGTCCAGTTTGCTAATATTTTTGTTGAGGATTTTAGCATCTATGTTCATCAGGAATATTGGTCTATAATTTTCTTTTTTATAGAGTCTTTATCTGATTTTGGAATTAGAATTATTCTTACCTTGTAATATAAATTTGGGAATTTTCCCTCTTTAATTTTTTGGAATAGTTGAAGAAAAAAGGTTTTAGTTTTTCTTTAAATGTTGGGTAATATCCACCTGTGAAGCCATCCAGTCCAAGACATTTATTAGTTAGAGTTATTATTATTATTGTTGTTGTTGTGGTTGTTGTTACTAGAGGCCCAGTGCACAAAATTTGTGCATGGGGGTGTGTGCCCCTCAGCCCAGCCTGCACCCTCTCCAATCTGGGACACCTCAAGGGATGTCCAACTGCTCTTTTAGGCCTGATCCAGGTAAGATTGGGCCTAAACAGGCAGTCGGACATCCCTCTCACAATCCAGGACTGCTGGCTCCCAACTGGTTGCCTGCTTGCTTCCTGATTGCCCCTAACTGCTTTTGCCTGGAAGCTTGATTATCTCCTAACCCAGTGTTTCCCAACCTTCTCTCATGATGAGAATCACCTGGTGGAGTTGTTAAAACACAGATTCCTGAATCCCAACTAAGAAGTGCTAAACTAGAATTTTTGAGAACATATAGGTAAAATTGCATACCTAACTTAGTGCTCTGTATATAAAATCTGTCTTAGAGCACTAGTTAAGTATACAATTTTACCTATATGTTCCCAAAAATTCTAGTTTAGCACTTCTTAGTTGGGATCCGGGAATCTGTGTTTTAACAACTCCACCAGGTGATTCTCATCATGAGAGAAGGTTGGGAAACACTGCAACCATTCCCCTGACAGCCTGATTGATGCCTAACTGCTCCCCTGTTATCCATAATTGCCTTCCCCTGAAGGCATGGTCACCTCTAACTGCCCTCTTCTGCAGGCCTGGTCCCCCCAAACTACTCTCCCCTGCAGGCCTGGGTCCTCCCCTAATTGTCCTTCCCTGCAGACTTGTTCACCCCCAATTTCCCCTCTGCCAGCCTAGTCACCTCTGACTGCCATTCCTTGCAGGCTTGATCACCCCCAACTGCCCTGCCTTGCAGGCCTGGTCCCTCACAACTGCTCTCTCCTGTTGGCCATCTTGTGGTAGCCATCTTGTGTTCACATGGGGGAAGCTGTCTTTGACCTCATGGTGGCAGCAATCTTGTGTGTTAGAGTGATAGCAATTTGCATATTACTCTTTTATTAGATAGGATTACTACTACTACTACTACTACTACTACTACTACTTCAATTTCACTACTTGTAATCTGTCTACTTACATTTTCTGATTCTTCCTGGATCAGTTTTGGAAGACTATATGTTTTTAGGAATTTATCCTTTTTCTTCCAGATTTTTCTATTTTTTGGCATATAGTTGTTCATAATATTTTATTAATTATAACCCCTTGTATTTTGGGGGTGTTAGTTCTTAATTCTCCTCTTTTATTTCTGAGTTTATTTAGGTCCTCTTCCTTTTTTTCTTGATGAGTGTGATTAAAGGTTCATCAATCTTGTTTTTTCTTTTTAAAGAAGCAGCTCTTGGTATCATTGATCTGTTGTAAATTTTTTAAGAATCTGTTATTTCTTTTCTGATCTTTATTATTTCCTTCCTTATACTTACTTTGGGTTTTGTTTGTTGTTTTCTTCAGTTCCATTAAGAGTAAAGTTAGACTGTTTATTCTTTGTTATTTTTTCCTGATGTAGGCCTGTAACACTCTAAACTTCCCTCTTTAGATTGCTTTCCCTGTATCCCTTAGATTTGGGGTTATTTTGTTTTCATTTTCATTTGTCTCAAGGGATTTTTATATTTCTTCCTTGATCTTGTTGTTAACCCATTCATTGGATTGTATCATCTTTTTTTAAATATATTTTATTGGTTTTTTACAGAGAGGAAGAGAGAGGGATAGAGAATTAGAAACATCGATGAGAGAGAATCATCAATCAGCTGCCTCATGCACACCAACGTACATGCCCTTGACCAGAATCAAACCCAGGACCTTTCAGTCCACAGGCCAACTGAGCCAAACCAGTTTTGGCTGGATTGTATCATCTTATAGGGAATCCACATGTTTATGTACCTTTTAATTGTTTTTTTTTCTTCTTATAATTGACTTCTAGTTTTATAGTATTGTGGTCACAGTAGATGTTTATATTATTTAAATATTCTTAAATTTATTGAGACTTGTTTTTTGCCCTAATAAGTTTTGTATCCTAAAAAAATATTTCATATGCACTTGAAAAGAATGTATATTCTGCTGATTTGGGGTGAAATGCTCTGCAGAAATAAATTAAATCCATCATATCTAGTGTTCCATTTTAAGCCACCGTTTCCTTTTTTTATTTTTTTGTCCAGATGATCTATCTATGTATGTCAATGTGCTGTTAAAATCCCCTACTATATCTCTATTACGGTCAATCTCCCCATTTATGTTGATTAATATTTGTTTTATGTATTTAGGGGCTCCTAAATTGGTTTTATAAGTGTGTACCAGACTTATATCCTGTTGTTAGATTATTTTCTTTATCATTATGTAATGTCCCTGATTGTCTCTTGTTATAACTTTTGCTTTTTAAGGCAATTTATTAGATATAAGTTTTGCTACCCCAGTTTCTTTTTCATTTCTATTTGTGTGGAATATCTTTTTCCATTTCTTTACTTTTAGTTTGTATGTATCTTTTGTTCTGAGGTAGGTATCTTTTAGACAGCATATATCTTATTCATGCAACTATCTTATGTATTTTTTTCATGTGCCTTTTGTTTATTGATTAATGTATTACATATGTATCCTTATTCCCCCATGGACTCCCACCTCCAACTCATGCCCTCCCCCCACCCCAGTTTCTGTGTCCATTGGTTAGGCTTATATGCATGCATACAAGTACTTTAGTTGATCTCTCCCCCCGACCCCCACCCTCCCCTACCTTCCTTCTGAGGTTTGAAGGTCTGACTGATGCTTCTCTATATCTAGATCCGTTTTTGTTCAGACTTTATGTTGTTCATTATATTCCACAAATGAGTGAGATCATGTGATATTTATCTACCCTATGTCTTTTTTAAAAAACATATATATTTTATTGATTTGGTACAGAGAGGAAGGGAGAGAGATAGAGAGCTAGAAACATCGATGAGAGAGAGTCATCAATCAGCTGCCTCTTGCACACCCCCTACTGGGGGTATGCCCGCAACCAAGGTACATGCCCTTGACCGGAATCGAACCCGGGTCCCTTCAGTCCCCAAGCCGACGCTCTATCCATTGAGCCAAACCGGTTTCGGCTACCCTATGTCTTTTGATGGGATCATTTAAGGTATTAAAATATTATTGATAAGAATGTAATTAATGTCAGTTTTTTCCTTTAACTCTGTTCCTCTGTTTTTTTTTGTGGTTTTTTTTTGTTGGTTTTTTTTTTTTCTTTTTTTTTCTTTTTTCTTTTTTTTTGTGTGTGTGTGTGTGTGTGTGTGTGTGTGTGTGTGTGTTTTCCTCTTCTACTTCTTAAAGCAGGCCCTTTAATGTTTCTTGTAATACAGCTTTGGAGGTAAAAAAGAAACACAAAACTCTCTTAGCTTTTTCTTCTCTGGGAAGCTATTTACCTTTCAACTTTAAATGATAACCTTGAAGGGTAAAGTAGCCTTGGTTGTGGTAATTGCTTTTTATCACTTTAAATATTTCATGTCAATCCCTTCTGTCCTGAAATGTTTCCGTTGAGAAATTAAATGACTGTCTTATGGGACCTCCCTTGTAGGTATTTAACTCTTTTTCTCTTGTGTCTTTTAAGATTCCTTTTTGTTTGTTTGTTTGTTTTTAACCTTTGCCATTTTAATTATGATTTGTCTTGGTGTGAGTCTATTTGTATTCATCTTCTTTGGGGCACTCTGTGTTTCCTACAGTTGTGTGTCTTTTTCCTGCACTAGGGTTTTGGAAGTTTTCAGTTACTATTCAAATAATTTTGTGATCCCTTACTCTGTCTCTTATTTTTCTGGTACCCATATGATGCAGATATTGTTACATTTCGTGTTATCCCAATGTCCCCTTAAACTATCCTCATTTTTATTATTATTTCTCATTACTCTGGGTGGATTTTTGAGAGTTTTGTTTGTTTGTTTGTTTGTTTATTGCTTTGTCTTCCAAAACACAGATTTTATTCTCTGCTGCATTCAAGCTACTTTTGATTCCTTCCAGTGTATTATTTTTAAATAAAAATATTTTTTGTTGATTTCAGAGAGGTAAGGAGATGATGATAGAGATTGTTGAATCCAGCTATGATTATTGAGTCCAGCTATGATATTGTCTGATGCCGGCCACTTGCTATTTTGGTTCTGGGCTTCTTAGCTGGGACTCTGGTTCAGGCCAATATCACATGCTGTTTGTTCCTGGACCTCAGTAATCTGTTTGAAGCTACAAGTGATCCACAATTTGTGGCTGCCTCTGCTATGCTTGGGTGCACACAGGCAGGCCACCACAAGCCCATTTTTACTGGGCCCAGGGGCATCATCAATCTTCCCAAGGTACCTTGGGATCTGCCTCCACCTGTCGTGCCTGCTGGCTGCCTGTTAGGTTCAGTCACTGAAAGAGCTTCTAGTGGAATCAGGAGAATGTGGCTAGGACCTCCCATGAAGGTTAGGTGACATTCAGGCTTCAGGGAAGGTGGTGGGTGTTGTCCCTGCCCCACTGCCACAAACCTGAGTTGTATTCCCAGATTTTGCCCTGACCTTAGCAGAGCCCTTAATAGTCAAACAGGTGGGGCCTCTGGATCCCAGAGTTTGGGTCTGATGGAAATTGGGAGGGTGTTCTATTGAATATCCCATGTCAGGGAAACACCAGTCAGGTTCACAAGAAAGTGGAGTGAATGGCTGTATACCAAAGACAGTCATTGACAAGCCCTGAGTCTACCTAGTTATTTACACACCCGGCCTATGCAGGTCACTTTTCAGGAGGGGTTAAGTTCTACAGAGTAGGGTGAGAAGGATTATAGAGGGTGGGATAATTACTTTTTTTCAATATGGTACTAAAAAGGAAGTACATTGCCCAAGAAAGTTGGTGATTACAGTGTTGGAGAATGACTCAGTAACAGAATCCTGGCCATTGACCTCCCAGATTCCTCTGCAGAAACTCAAAGCCCATACTCTCCTAAGGGACTCAAGTCATCACTGTCTTCCCTTTGCCAGAAACCAGAGTGAGTGGCTGTGAACAACATATTGTGCATTGGGCATTTAAGAGGGTACCTGTATCTCTAGTGGATTCCACCTCTCTTTGGTATACAGAAACCCCACAGCTTTTCAAAGTCAGCTGCTCTGGGCTGGTGAGCCTGTCCTTGGAATTAGGCCCCATGTTTCTTGGGTGGAACACCTTGTAGTTGAGAGATCCCTCTGTAAAATCAGCCATTAGTTGGAAAGGGGCTAGCTCTTTTTAAGTGTCCACCTTTCCTATCAGTCTTGTTATGGCTTCTTCTGTCAATCCTTGGTTATAAGACTCTTCTTCAGCTAGACTTTAGTTGGTTGTGCAGTCTAAGTGTTCTTTAATTGTATTTCCAATTTAGTCCTGGAAGGAATTGATTATAAAAACCACCTACTTCACTGCCATCATGAAAGTCAAAATCTTTCATTATTATGAAGTTCAATTTATCTATTTTCCCTCTTTTTGCTTGTATTTTGCTGTCATATTTAAAAATCTATTGCCCAATCCAAGGTCACAAAAATTTACATTTGTGTTTTCTTCTAAGAATTTTTTAACTTAATTTAATTTAATTTCATTTAATTTTTTAAAATATATTTTATTGATTTTTTACAGAGAGGAAGAGAGAGGGATAGATAGTTAGAAACATCGATAAGAGAGAAACATTGATCAGCTGATCAGCTGCCTTTTGCAAACTCCCTACTGGGAATGTGCCCTTGACCTGAATTGAACCTGGGACCTTTCAGTCCACAGGCCGATGCTCTATCCACTGAGCCAAACTGGTTTCGGCAGAACTTTGAATTTTACCTTTTACATTTGTGTGGATGATCCCTTCTGAGTTGATTTTTGTATATGCCATGAGGTGGGAGTCCAGCTTTATTATTATGTTTTTAATTTTTTTAATTAATTTCAGAGAGGAAGGGAGGAGAGAGAGGTAGAAACATTGATAATGAAAGAGAATCATTGATCAGCATGCCCCTCACTGGGGATTGAGCCCACAACCTGGGCATGTGCCCTTGACAGGAATAAAAACTGGGACCCTTCAATCTTCAGGCCAGTGCTCTATCCACTGAGCCAAACTGGCTAGGGCCAGCTTTATTATTTTACATGTAGTATCTGCTGTACCAACATCATTTATTGAATAAAGTATTCTTTCTGTATAGTGATGTCTTAATATCCTTGTTGAAAAACAATTTGGAGTATATGAGCTTACATCTGGACTCTTAGTTCTATTCCATTGAACTATACTCTATGTCTATCCTTATGCAGCTACCACATTATCTTTATTACTGCAGCTTTGCAGCAAAATTTGAAATGGGGAGGTGTGAGTTCTATAAATGTGTCATAAATTTTCAAACAAATTTTGCTATTCTAGAATACTTGTATTTGTATATGAAATTTAATTACCTTGTCAATTTCAGAAAAAGTGACAGCTACGTTTCTTAAGAGATTACATTGAATTTGTAAGTCAATGTGGGGACTATTGTCATGTTAGCAATATTCAGTCTTCAAATTCACAAACATGTGATATCTTTTCAGTTATTTTGTTGTTATATAATTTTTCAATTATGTTATGTAGTTTTCAATGTACAAGTTCTGCAGTTCTTTTGTTAAATACATTCTGATTTTTATGTTTTTATAAATTGAATTGTTTTCTTAATTTTACCATGAATTATTCTTTGCTAGTCTACAAATAAAATTAATATTTGTATATTGATCTATTATACTACATCTTTGCTGGATTCTCTTATTAGCTCTAATACCTATTTTGTGTATTTTAAATAATTTTTATGTTTTTCTTTATATAATGTCATCTGTGAATAAAGAGTTTTACATCTCTCTTTCCCATATGCAAACCTTTTTTTTTCTTTATTGATTAAGGTATTACATATGTGTCATTGTCGCCCCATTGTCCCTCCCCCCATCTGCATACTTTTTGTTTCCTTTTCTTATCTAATTGCCCTGGCTAGAACATCCAGTACAATGTTAAATATCTATAATTGCTCGTCTTCTAATGGATTCAACTTGTTACCATTATAACATGTTTGTCTTTGTTCTCATCATAATTTTTGTCTTAATATCTATTTTGTCTGATATTAGTATAGCCACTTGAGCTCTCCTTTGGTTACTGTTCTCATAGAATATGTTTTTCCATTCATTTACTCTCAATGAATGTCCCTGAATCTAAAGTGTCTCTTGTAGAATAGCATGTAACTATATCTTATTTTTTAATCCATTTTGCAAATCTGATTTTTAATAGCAGGTTTTAATAAAATTACATTTAACATAAATTTTTAAGGTAGCATTTACTCTTGACAAATCCCATGATTTATTATTGCTGCTGTTTATTGGTACCAATTTTTAAAAATAATTTCAGATGCCCCAGAACATGTTTACTACAGTTATTATTCACCAGCTCAGCCAGCCTCAATGTTTAACATTTGCCTCTGATTATTTTCTACAAACTATCCCAGGAAGAGAATTTTTCACAATGGGCACTCTCAGCCTTGAGAGTGGAGTCTTTCAGAGATTACTCGTCAATAATTATAATTCTCTGAGAAAGAAGCTTTGAAGGAGTTTCAACCTCATTCTGCCTCTTCGAGTCATTACCAGGACCCTGGTGTTCACCATCATTGCATGCTGTTGATATTCATGGTTACTATGGAGTTAGGGAGAGGTTGAACAGAAATAGGGCAAGTTTAAACATAACTAAGCTTTGAATACATGCTCCCCAGATTGCTACAAGTATTTGGTTACATTTTCGACCTCTGAAAGTATTTATTCTGCCCATTTATTTCCAGTTTTATTATTTCTTTTGTGGAAGAAAGAATTTTAGAAGTTTCTCACTCCAGTATTTTCTCTGATATTATCCTACTCTAAGATGTTTTAATTGAGCACTCCCTAACCTTTAGAAAAGTGAATATCTAAAGTGTCCAGGGACTATTACCCGGAAACTTAATTAACTTCTCAGGATCCCTCTGCTGCTCAATTTGACAAGCAAGAGGAATGATATTGTTTTTGCGTGTTATTCATATAAAAATATAAGCCAGAATATGCTCCCCCTCTACTCAAAATCTCCAGTGTCTCCTCATCTCACTCAAAATAAAAATCATCATTTCACCTCTTTATGTCACCACCTTTATACGTCTCCAACAGTATTTGACACATAGTAGTATATTGTGAAATGAAGGATTAAAAATCACAAAGTCTAAAATTGACAACTTGCCGAAACAGGTTTGGCTCAGTGGATAGAGTGTCAGGCTGCGGACTCAAGGGTTCTGGGTTTGATTCTAGTCAAGGGCATGTACCTTGGTTGCGGGCACATCCCCAATGCGGGGTGTGCAGGAGGCAGTTGATCTATGTTTCTCTCTCATCAATGTTTCTGACTCTGTCTCTCTCCCTGCCTCTCTGTAAAAAAATCAATAAAATATATTTATAAATTTTTAAAAAACAAATTGACAACGTAAATCTAGGAACTATATATTTTATTAAAAATTTTTCTGTGTTTTTATTGTTGTTGTTCTCTCTTAATATTAATGAGAACTAATTATTCTTATTTAAAAAAAAGTCTTTGTAGCTATAGTGGTTTCTTTGCCAATCCTCAAACATGATAATCATTCTCCCATATTAAGGCCTTTATAGCAACTCTTCCTTCTGCCTCAAATGTACTTCCCTAAGATATCTCTGTGGCTCACAGTCACTTTCTCCCAATTTTTGCCATTTTTACCTTAATGAAGCCTGCCTTCATCATTCAGTTTTAAACTATTCTCCGAGAACTCCCATTCTCTTCACAATGCTTTTTTTTTATACCCATTGTTGCTTTCTAATATACTATTTCATTTTCAAATTTGTTTGGTTTAGTGTTTATTGTTTGTTCTCTTCCCTCCTGCATCTTTTCTCCATACACTTTAAATTAGATGTTAGTCAGAATAGGGATTTTTGATTATTTGTTATCAATATATCCTAAGCACCTAAAACAGTCTTAATATTGTTATTTATTTTATGGGCATAGAAAGCAGTGTCTAGTGTAGATTCTGACATTGAGTAGGTGTTTAGCAATTTTTCATTGAATGACATAATATAATGTTCCATTTCCAACACTTTATTTATCTGGTATTTTCAGGTAAATAAAAATTACAATTCTCTGAGAAAGAAGCATTTGAGCAATCATGCCTACTTTTACTAAACGAATTTCCTAGATAACTGATCTCCAGAAAGTCTAGGTTTTAATATTATATACACTGAGTGCATTCAGAGATCATAATAATCTGCCACTCAATATATCTCTATCTCTATATCTATCTCTATATATCTATTTCTATCTCTATCTCTATCTCTCTATATCTATATCTATATCTATATCTATATCTATATCTATATCTATCTATATCTATCTATCTATCATCTATATATCTATCTATCTATATCTATCTATCTATCTATCTACCTATCTATCTATCTATATGTATGTATTTTTTGTGGAATATGTAAAATGGTTTGCATGCCTTTCAGAACACAGAAGATTGACTGTAATTTAACTTTTTGTGGTATTTGAAAAACTATAGAGAAAAGAATGGGAATAAGAATCAGAATACTTGGTTGTAATGATTTAGTCTCTTAACTGTGTGAGCATAGACAATTCTGATGACTCTTATGAGCCTCAGTTTCCATCATTTATAAAATGATAATAATAGCTGCTCTTCAATTCATACATTTTTATGAGATTCAAAGAATATAATGCATGGGCATACTATCTATAAATTGTAAAGCTACTTACAAATGCAAGATGAAGATGATACAATGATTATTATTTGGAAAGACAATTAATACATATGAAATGATTCCTATCAATGGGAGTTTAGGGAACAAAGAAGGAGTGTACTAAATGTGAGGATGGCCAAATCTGAATAACTTTAGCTTTGCTTGTGATTACTTGAAGATAATTTTACATTCCTGATTTTGGAGTGGGTCTTTTCAAATCAGCAATTTTGCAAGTTTTCTTTCCCTGAATTACTAAGAATGATTGATGTTTTATCTGTTTGCGAGCCAAGGATGTTTCTTGTTTTTCATAAAAATTTCTTGTATCCTTGCTGCTGAAAATGTATTTCAAAATACATAGACCCTCAGTTACCTAGGGATCCTTGAGAAAGTGATGTCAGTTGATGTTCCTCAAGTTGGCCAGGTGTTTGTGGGGAATATTTGTTTGTGTGTGTGTGTGTGCATGCATGTGTGTGTGTGTGTGTGTGTGTGTGTGTGTGTGTATGAGTTTTCATTAAGGAAAGCCTAGCATCATGTATCTTTGAGTTATCCTGACCTTCCAAGTCACAAACACAAAGGAATAATTTATTTACTTTTCTTGGTTCCTATTTTATAGATGAATTTTAAAATTAATGAGATACTTCTAAATTTGTCAGTGTCTATTTTTTTAAAAATTTATAACTAGAGGCCTGGTGCACAAAATTAATACACGTGGGTGTGAATACCTCAGCCCAGCCTGCACCCTCTCCAATCTTGGACCCCTCAAGGGATGTCTGACTGCCCATTTAGGCCCGATCCAGGTATAATCAAGCCTAAATGAGCAGTTGAACATCCCTCTCATAATTCAAGACTGCTGACTCCCAACTACTCACCTCCCTGCCTTCCTGATTGCCCCTAACTGCTTCTGCCTGCCAGCCTGATCACTCTTTAACAACTCCCCTGACAGCCTGATTAATGTCTAACTGCTCCCCTGCCAGCCTAATTCCCCCAACTACCCTCACCTGCAGGCCTGGTCGCCCCCCCTAAACTCCCTTGTAGGTCTGTGTTCCCCCAAACTGCCCTCCCCTGCAGGCTTGATTGCCCCCAACTGCTCTCCCCTGCTGGCCATCTTGTGGCAGCCATCTTTTGTTCACATATTGGCAGGATCTTTGACCACCTAGGGGCAGCCATCTTGTGTGTTGGAGTGATGTTCAATTTCCATATTAGATAGGAAGGATAGAGGCCTGGTGCATGGGTGGGGACCAGCTGGTTTGCCCTGAAGGGTGTCCTGGATAAGGGTGGGAGTTCCCTTGGGGCATGGGGCAGCCTGGGCAAGGGTCCTGTGGTGGTCTTCAGGATGGCCATACCCCCTGGCAACCCAAAAGGAGGCCCTGGTATCTGGGATTTATTTATCTTCTATAATTGAAACTCGAGCAGAGTTAAGCCTCCTGCTTGCTCCATGGCTGCAGCCATTTTTGTTGGGATTTATTTATCTTCTGTAATTGAAACTTTGTAGCCTTGACTGGAGGCTTAGGCTGGCCAAGGTGTCTGGAAAGCTTGGCTTCCTCCATTGCCAGGGAAACCCAGGCCTCCTGCTCTCTTGTGTGGCTGCAATCATCTTGGTTGGGTTAATTTGCATGCTCACTCCTAATTGGCTGGTGGGTGTGACTTGTGGGTATAGCTGAGTGATAGTTAATTTGAATATTAGTCTTTTATTATTAGATAAGATTAAGTTGATAACAACATTTTTGGTGCAAATAATTTTTTTAGAGAATTCAAATGTATGGCAGGAAAATACATAATCTATATGGCAAATAGATGGTATGAATGGACCTTTCTCAATCAATGCAGTCTCCCTGGCTTCTTATTCTTTGACTAGAGATCCAGTGAACAAAATTCATGTATGGAGGGGCTGTCCTCTCGGTCTGGCCTACACCCTCAGGGGATGTTCATCCAACTGCTGGTTTAGGCCCAATCCCTGTGGGATCCTCTCACAATCCAGGACACTGTGTGCACCATTGAGCATACTTTTCATATAGGTGAAAGGTATCTTGCTATTATTGTATGTGCAGCTACATTATTTTTTGTCCTGATTATAAAAAGTAGTACATAACATGATCCTTCTGAGGCAGTAGTACCATTTTCCCCTTCTTATGGGTGGAAAAACTGAAGCAGAGAGAAATTAATTAATTGGCTTTGTCACGCAGTTATAAGTATCAGAATCAGGGCTGACCACAAAATGTGCAAGCCAGAGTTCTTGCATGTCAATGCTGTATCATCCTGTCTTTTTCAGTGTTAGAGTAGCCTTGCCAGATTTTAATTTTTAAATCTAAGAGACTGTTCCCAATATATAGGATAGGTTCCCTCAGCCTGGCCAATATGTGAGGTGACCAGTGGGCCAATATGTGGGGTGACCAGTGGGCCAATATGTGGGGTGACCAGTGGGCAGGGCAACCAGGCCCCCCCTGCTAATACCCACCTTGGCTAGTGGCCTGGCACTGCCACTGACCAGACCCACCACCAATCACTACCTCTGGTTGCCTCCCTCTCAGGAGGCAGATGCTTAACACAGGAGTGTCCTTCATTGAGGGTCTTCCCCCTGTTGGTCAGTGCACATTATAGTGACTGGTGCTTCCACTGGTCACTCAACTGTTTGGTCAATTTGCATATTAGGGTTTTATTATATAGGATGGTTGGAAGGAAACACCCAGGAGTGCTTTACTAAGCAGTCAGCATGCCGACAGTTTCTTCTATTGTCTTACTAACCTCCAGATGTCATTTTCCTGATCACTCCTATTGGTCATTTCCAGTAACTGGTCTTTCAGGTAGTAATCACCAAAATGCAGGGCAAATCAGAGGTTGTGGGAAGGAACAGTCAAGCCTGTTTGACTGTCCAAAGACAGTTGTAAAAAGGAAACCTTTTTTTTTTTTAGTAGAAAGTAAAGACACATGTATGAAATCAATGTATAGTCAAGACTCATGAATATTTTTAAGTTTTTAATAATCAACAAATCATTAATTCCACAGGCTGTTTTATGCGCCAATCTTGACTCTTTCCAACCTCCGTGCCTTTTCAAATACATCATCCCCTCTGCCTGAAATGCTCTTCCTGTGCTTCAGTTAGCAAAATTCTGATTCCATCAAGATATTCCTTCTATGAATGCAACTTCTCATAACTCTTCTTTATTTTTGTTTTATTTCCTGTTTTTTATTGAATTTATTGAGGTGACATTGGTTAATAAAATTATATAGATTTCAAGGTTACAATTCTATAAAACATCATCTGTATATTTTATTGTTTACCAAAGTCAAATCTCCTTTCATCACCATATATCTGACACCCCCTTTACCACCACCTCTACCCCCGCTTTTCCTCTGGTAACCACTTACTGCTGTCTGTGTCTCTGAGCTTTTATTTGTTGTTTTCGGTTTTATATCCCACATAAGAGTGAAACATATGCTTGAATTTTTCCTAACTCTTATTGCATCTTAGAAGTTTAACTTAACATTTGTAGGCTGTTTACATTTATCTTACTATACAAATTTTTCTCATATTATTTTGTCTTCTGATAACAGCAGTTACCCTCTCTTGCCTAATTCTTTTGTTGTTGTTGTCAATCCTCACCTGAAGATATTTTTCCATTGCTTTTTAGAGCAAGTAAAAGGGAGAAGGAGAGGCAGAGAGAAACATCCATGTAAGAGAGACATATAGATTGGTTGTCTCCTGCATCCTGACCAGGGCCAGGGAACTTGCAACCAAGGTACATGTCCTTGACCAGAATTGAACCCGGGATCCTTCAGCCCAGGGTCCAATGCTCCATTCACTGAGCCAAACTGGCTAGGGTTTGTCTAATTTTTTAAAATATATTTTTATTTATTTCAGAAAGTAAGAGAGAGGGAGAGAGAGATAGAAATATCAATGATGACAATAAATCATTGATTGGCTGCCTCCTGCATGCCCTCTACTGGGAATAAAGCCTGCAACCTGGGCATATGCTGGTATTGAACCTGGGACTCTTAAGTCCACAGGTCAGTGCTCTATCCAGTGAGCCAAACAGGCTAGGGCTTGCCTAATTCTTTATATATATTCTCCTAGGTCTTGTTTTTTTTAAGTCCTCACTCAAGTATATGTATTTTCTTTTATTATTGCTTTTTAGACAGTGAGGAAGCAGGAGGGAGAAACATTGATGTGAGAAAGAAACATTAATGGGTTGCCTCCCAGATGTGCCCCAGGAAGGATAAAACACACAACCTAGATATGTACCTTGATCTTAATCAAACCTGCAATTTTTTTTGGTGTACAAAACAATGCTCCAAACAACTGAGCCAACAAGTCAGGCTCCTAGGTTCTATTTTGTTTTAATTTAAATTCTTTATTGTTTAAATTATTACATGTCTTCTTTCTTCCCTCATTGGCCTCTCCCTGGATGCTCCAACCCCAAAGCACATGCTCTCACATCCCTACAGACTGTGTCTATTGCATATGCTCATATGCATGCATACAAGTCCTTTGGTTGACCTCTTACCCTCCCTTTCCCCGATGCCATGACTTTCATATTAGGTTGGATGGTATATTGGATACTTCCATGACTCTGACTGTATGTTTGTTCATCAGTTTGTTGTCCATCACATTTTACAAAGGAGTGAGATCATATGATATTTATCTTTCTCCAACTGGCTTATTTCGCTTAGCATATTGCTCTGCAGGTCCATCCATGCTGTTGCAAATGATAAGAGTTCCTTTTGTTTTACAGCAGCATAGTGTTCCATTTTGTAGATGTACCAAAGTTTTTTAATTCACACATCCACTGATGGGCACTTAGACTGTTTCCAAATCTTAACTATTGTAAATTGTGCTGCTATGAACATAAGGGTGCATATATCCTTTCTGACTGGTATTTCTAATTTTTTGGGATATATTTTTAGAAGTGAGATTACTGGGTTAAATGCGAGTTCCATTTTTAATTTTTTTGAGGAAATGCCATACTATTTTTCACAGTGGCTGCACCAGCCTCCATTCCCACCAGCAGTGTACAAGGATTCCTATTTTTCCAAGTCCTTGCCAGCACTTTTCCTTTGTTTATGACAGCCATTCTGAAAGGTGTGAAATGGTACCTCATTGGCATTTTAATTTACATCTCTCTGAATATTAATGATGTTGAGCATGTTTTCATATGTCTCTTGGCCTTCTGTATGTCCTCTTTCAAATAGTATCTATTTAGGTCCTTTGCCCATATTTTTTACTGGATTGCTGATGTTCCTTTTGTTAAGTTGTATGAGTTCTCTGTAAATTTTTTAGATTAAACCCTTAACAGGGATAACATTGGCAAAAATGTTCTCTTATGCAATGGGCTCTCTTGTTGTTTTGATAGTTTATTTTGCTGTGCAGAAGGTTTTTATTTTGATATGGTCCCATTTGTTTATTTTTCTTTTGTTTCCATTGGCCTAGGATCTGTATCGATAAGATAATGTGAGAAAATATGTCTGATATTTTGCTGCCTATTGAGTCTTCCAAGATTTTTATGGTTTCCTCTTTTACATTTAAGTCCTTTATCCATTTTGAATTTATTTTTTTTATATGGTATAAGTTGGTGATCTAGTTTCATTTTTTTTCATGTATCTGTCCAATATTACTAACACCATTTATTGAAGAGACTTTTTTTACTCCACTGTATTCTCTTGACTGCTTTGTCATATATTAATTGAGCATAAAAGTTTGGGTCGATTTGGGGGTTCTCAATTCTGTAATATTGGACTGTATGTATGTTCTTGTGCCAGTACCAGGCAGTTTTGAGAACAGTGGCTTTATAATATACTAGTGGCTTATAATATATTAGAGGCCCAGTGCACAAAATTTGTGCATGGGGGGGGGGGATGTCCCTCAGCCCAGCCTGCACTCTCTCCAATCTGGGACCCCTTGAAGGATGTCCTACTGTCCGTTTAGGCCCAATCCCAGTGGGCTGTTGGATATCCCTCTCACAATCCAGGACTACTGGCTCCTAACCACTTGCCTGCCTCTGCCAGATTGCCCCTAACCACTTCTGACTGCCAGCCTGGTCACCCCAAAATGTCCTGCCCTGCAGGCCTGCCCCCCAACTCCCCTTCTCTTCAGGCCTGGCCCCTCCCAACTGCCCTCCTCTGCTCACCTGGTCTCCCCAATTGCCCTCCTCTGCTGGCCTGGTCACTCCTAACTGCCCACAACTGCCTCTCATGCAGGCCATCTTGTGGAGGCCATCTTGTGTCCACATGGGGGCAGCCATGTTTGACTACATGGGGGTGACCATCTTTTGTCTTGCAGTGATGGTTAATTTGCATATTACTGTTTTATTAGATAGGACTTTGATTTATGGTATTGTGATCCCTCCTACTTTTGTCCGCTTTCTCAAGATTGGTGCAGCTATTTGGGGTCTTTTTTATTCCAGATGAATTTTTGGAGAGTTTTTTCTTGGTCTGTGAAGTATGCCATTGGTATTTTAATGGGGATTGCACTGAATCTATAGATTGCTTTGGGTCGTATGGACATTTTAATGATTTTGATTCTACCAGTCCATGAACATGATATATTCTTCCATTTGCTTATTTCTTCCTCTACTCTTTTTACAATGTCCTGTAGTTTTCTGAATACAGGTATTTTACCTCTTTAGTTAAGTTTATAACTAAGTATCTTATTTTTTTGTTGTTGTTGCAATGGTAAATGGGATTTTGTTTTGTTTTGTTTTGTTTCTCTTTCTGTGAGTTCTTTATTGGTGTATTAAAAAGCCATAGATTTATGTGTTTTAATTTTTTTATCCTGATATATTGCTGAATTCATTTATTAAGACTGGTTGCTTTTTTGGAGTCTTAAGTGTTTTCTACATACAATATCATGTCATCTGTGAATATGACAGTTTTACTTCTTCTTTTCCAATTTGGATGCCTTTTACTTCTTCTTCTTGTCTGATTGCAATGGCTAGTATTTCCAGTACTATGTCAAACAGGAGTAGCGACAGTGGGCATCCCTGTCTTTTCCTGTTCTTAGGGGAAATGGTTTTAGTTTTTGAACAATGAGTATGATGTTGGTGTAGTTTTATCATATAAGGCTTTTATTATGTTGAGGTATGATCCCTCTATTCCCACTCTGTTGAGAGTGTTTATCAAGAAAGGGTGTTGTATTTTGTCAAACACTATTTTAGCCTCAATTGATACGATTATGTGTGGTTTTTTCCTCTCAATTTGTTTATGTGATGTATCACATTTATTGATATGTGGATATTGTATCAGTCTTGCATCATTGGAATAAATCCCACTTGGTTATGATGTATGATCGTTCTAATGTAATGCTAGATCCAATTTGCTAGAATTTTTTTTTTTTTGAGGATTTTAGCATCTATGTTCATCAGGAATATTGGCCTGTAATTCTGTGTCTTTGTAGGGTCTTTAACTGGGGTTGAGGTTAGCATAATTTTGGCTTCATAGAAAGCCTCTTAATTTTTTTTTAAATAGTCTGAGAAAGATATGTTTTAGTTCTTCTCTGAATATTTGGTAAAAGTTCTGCTGGAAAAGACCCTGTGAATCTGTCGGGTACAGGGCTTTTGTTTCCTGATAATTTGTTCATTACTATTTCAATTTCCTCCATAGTTATTAGCCTATTCAGGTTTTTGTATTCTTACCAATTAAGTTTTGGAAACATATTTTTCTAGGAATATGTTCATTTCATCAAATTTGTTAGAATAGAGTTGTTCATAGTATTTTTTAACAATCCTTTGTAAGTCTCTGGGTTGAGTTATCTCACCTCTTTCATTTCTGATTTTGACTCTTTGTTTCTTGGTGAACCTGGCTTGAGGTTCATCAATTTTGTTTACCCTTTCAAAGAACGGTTTTATTGATCTTTGTGGGGATTTTTTTTTGTCTCTATGTCATTTATATCTGCCCTGATCTTTATCATTTTTTTTTTATTCTGCTTACTCTGAGCTTTTCTTATTGCTCTCTTTCTAACGCTTTAAGTTGTCAGGTTAGATAATTTGTTACATTTTTTTTTTAAGGTGGTCCTTTAGAGCTATGAACTTCCCTCTCAGGACTGCTTTCACTATGTCCCATATATTTTGGATTCTTTTGTTTTCATTGTCATTTGTTTCCAGGATGTTTTTTTATTTCTTCTTTGTTCTCTTTGGTAACCCAATCCTACATAATAAAAGAGTAATATGCAAATTAATCATCTCTCCCCTACACCCACCAGCCACGTCCACCAGCCAATCAGAGCAAATATGCAAATTAACCCCAAACAATATTGTTACAGCCACAGAGAGCAGGAGGGAGGCTTGGGTTTCTCAGGCAAGGAAGAAGCCAAACTTTTTGCTGGCCCTTGCTGGCCTAGGCCTCCACTCAAGGCTACAAAGTTTCAATTATAGAAGGTAAATAAATTCCAGATACCAGGGCCTCAGCATGGGTCACCAGGGGGTGTGGCTGCTCTGCAAATCACCACAGGCCCCTGGCCCAGGCCGCCCCATGCCCCAAATGCACCCCCACCCTGATCGGGGACACCCTTTAGGGTAAACTAGACCCCCCTCCCTCGTGTACCAGGCCTATATCCTATCTAATAAAAAAGTAATATGCAGAGTGACCATCACTCCAACTCACAAGATGGCTGCCCCCATGTGGTCATATATGGCTGTCCCCATATGGACACAAGATGGCAACCACAAGATGACCAGCAGGGGAGGGTAATTGGGAGGGTCCAGGCATGCAAGGTAGAGCAGTTGGGAGGCATCAGGCCTGCAAGAGAGGGCAGTTGGAGGTGATCAACCCTGCAGGGGAGGGCAGTTAGGGGTGACCAGGCCAGCAAAGGAGGGAAGTTGGGGGCAAACAGTCTGGCAGGGGAGCAGTTACACATCAATCTGGCTGGCATGGGAGTGGTTAGGGGGTGATCAGCTGGCAGGCAAAAGTGGTTAGGGGCAATCAGGAAGGCAGGCAGGTGAGCAGTTGGGATCCAGCAGTCCTGGATTGTGAGAGGGAGGTCCGACTGCCCGTTTAGACCAAATCTCTGTGGGATCGGGCCTAAACAGGAAGACGGACATCCCTCGAGGGGTCCCAAATTGGAGACGGTGCAGGCTGGGCTGAGGGACACCACCACCCCCTCCACCCATGCACAAATTTCGTCCACCGGGCTTCTAGTCATAGTATAATAGCATGTGATTTAGCCTCCAAATATTTGATTTTTTTCATTGTTTCTATTTCAGTTTATTTCTAATATTATGCCATTGTGATATGCAGAGATGCTTGATATGATTTCTATCTTTTGAGTTTGAAGAGACTTTGCCTGTGTCTTAATATGTGGTTTATCTTTGAAAATGTTCTATGCAGACTTGGGAAGAATACATTTTCTGTAGCAATGGGTTGAAATGTTCTGAAGACATCAATTAGTACCATCTGATTTGGTGATTTATTAAGGATTGCTGTTATTTTGCCAATTATCTTTAAAGAATTTATCCAGTAATGTCTATGTTGTGTTGAAGTCCCCTACTATGATTGTATTACTGTCAATCTTTCCCTTGATATCTTCCAGAATTTTTTTTAATGTATTTGGGTGCTCCTGTATTGGGTCCACATATGCCTACCATAGTTATGTCCTCTTGTTGAATTGCTCCCTTTAGTATTATGAAGTGGCCCTCCTTATCTCTTATTATGGCCTTCACTTTGAGGTCTATTTTGTCAGATATAAGTATTGCTACCCCAGATTTTTTTTTTCATTTCCATTTCCCTGAAAATATTCTTCCATGACTTCACTATCAGTCTGTGTGAGTCCCTTGCTTTGAGGTACTTCTCTTGTAGACAGCAAATATATGGTTCTGTTTTCTTATCCATTCTTTTTTTATGTCTTTTGATTGGAGCATTTATTCCTTTTATATGTAAGGTTATTATTGATATGTACTTGTTTGTCACCATTTTTATTCTTTATGCCTGTGTTCTTCCCTTCCTATTTCTTCTTTTTACAGCAGACACCTTAGCATTTCTTGCATTGCTGGCTTGGTGGTAATACACTCCCTTAGTCCTTCTTTGTTTGTGACGCTCCTGATTTTATCTTCAATTTTGAATGATAGCCTTGCTGGGTGTATGATTCTTGGATTTAGTCCCCTGCTTTCCATCATTTTGTATATTTCATTCCACTCCATTCTGGCCTGATGTGTTTCTGTTGAGAAATCATTTGGTGTTTTAAAGGGAGATCCTTTGTAGGTAACTTTCTGTCCCTCAGTGGCCACCTTTAAAATTTTTACTTTGTCGTTGCTGTTTGCCAATTTAATTATGATGTGATTTGGTGTCAGTCTTTTTTAGTTCATCTTGTTTGGAATTCTGTGTGCTTCTTGGACTTGAGTGGCTTTTTTCTTGCCAATATCAGGGAAGTTTTGTGTCATTATTTCTTCAAACTTGTTTTCTATTCCTTACTCTATTCCTCACCTTCTGGCACCCTTATTATGCAGATGTTGTTCTGTTTCATGTGGTCCCTGTGCTCCCTTCAGCTCTCCAATTTTTTTCCATTTAGTTACAAGTTGCTTCTGTGCTTACGTGTTTTTTTCTACCTTGTCTTTTAACTTGTTGATGCTGTTCTCATCTTTTTCTAGTCTAATGTTGAAACTTTCCAGTGTATTTTTTTATTGAAGCTGTGTTGTTCTTTATTTCCTTGTGATTCTTCTTCATTTCTTCTTGATTCTTACGCATGTTGTTAACTTTGTCTTCCATTTTCTTTAGCATCCTTTTAACTATTCTTCTAAATTCTTTCTCTGACAATTTGCTTACCTACATTTCATTTATTTCCCTTTTTTTGGGTGATTCCTCCTTTCCTTTGAATGCATGTTGTTTTTTTGTTTCCCTATTTGCTGTTTCTTTGTGATTAATTCTATGTATTAGGTCAAACGGCTATGCCACCCAGATTTTTTGAGTTTGTCTTATATAGTAGATTATTGAATTATCTTTATCACATTCTCTCATCATTTTAGATATGAAGGAATTGAGACTCAAAGGAAAGCAATGACTTGTCCAAAACCTTATGGTGAGCCATTAGAGTCAAGCCATGACCTATACCTTCCACATTTTAGAATTCTCCTTCACTTTTTCGTGTTATTGATGCTTCATGTGTATTTATATCCCACTAGATTGAAAGCTTCAAAAAGGCAAGAACTATTATTTATCTTTCTCCTCTGCAGATTTCAACACAGGCTGGAATTCTGGGTTTTCAGTAGGCATTTGTTTTTTTAACAATAGAAACTTTCTCTTACCCTATCATAAAAGCAGATTCCCAAATTACACCATATGGTGAATAGGCAACCACTTGTTGTGAATTCTGACTCTAAATTTGCAACTAGGATGTGCTAGGACTAGCTCTTTTGGTATCTTCTCTGAAATAGTATGGAGTCTGACCCCCTTCTTGTGTAGATGGGGATACTTAATCTCAGAGAGAGGAAAGGATTTGTCTCAAGGTCACAGTGACATTTATAACAGACCTTTAACGTAATGTATACATTAGAGTAAGCAGTGCATGCACATGGTACAAATTTTTAAAATAACAGAAGGTTAAAAAGTAAAAATTAATTGCACCCTTCCATCCCTTGGACATGCAGTTTTATTTCTCTGGGCAACCACTGATATTTGTTTTGTGTACTCATGTAGACATAGTATATGCATTTATAAGCATATTAGAAGCCCGGTGCATGAATTTCATGCATGGGGGTGGGGAAAAGAGGGTGGTGGTGTCCCTCAACCCAGCCTGCATGCTCTCCAATCTGGGACCCCTCTCACAAGCCAGGAATGCTGGATCCCAACTGCTCACCTGCCTGCCTTCCTGATTGCCCTTAACCTCTTCTGCCTGCCAGCCTGATCACCCCCTAACTACTCCAATGCCAGCCTTATTGATGTCTAACTGCTCCCCTACCAGCCTGTTTGCTGCCAACTTCCCTTCTCTGCTGGCCTGATCACCCCTAACTGCCCTCTCCAGCAGAGTTGATCACCCCAACTGCCCTCCGTTGCAGGCCTGGCCTCTCCCAACTGTCCTCCACTGTTGGTCATCTTATGGTGGCCATCTTGTGTCCATATGGGGGCAGGATCTTTGACTACATGGAGGCAGCCATCTTGTGTGTTGGAGTGATGGTCAATCTGCATATTACTCTTTTATTAGTTAGGATAGAGGCCTGGTGCATGGGTGGGGGCCAGCTGGCTTGCCCTGAAGGGTGTCCCAGATTAGAGTGGGGCTTCCTTTGTGGTGTGGGGTGGCCTGGACGAGGGACCTGTGGTGGTTTTCAGGCAAGCCATGCACCCCAGCAACCCAAGAAGAGGCCCCGGTATCTGGAATTTATTTACCTTTTACAATTGAAACTTTATAGCCTGGAGCAGAGCCAAGCCTTCTGCTTGCTCCATGGCTGCTGCCATTTTTGTTGGAATTTATTTATCTTCTATAATTGAAACTTTGTACCCTGGAGTGGAGGCCTGGGCCCACCAGGGTGTGTGGAAAGCTTGGCTTCCTCCATTGCCAGAGAAACGAATCTTCCCTCCTGCTCTCTGTGGCTTCAGCCATCTTGGTTGGGGTTAATTTGCATACTATCTCTGATTGGCTTGTGGGCGTGGCTGGTGGGCATGGCTTGTGGGTATAGTGGAGGTTTGTTAAATTTGCATATTACTATTTCATTAGATAAGATAAAGAAATAGATCAATTTTATTTTCAGAACTAGTATGTTATATTGTTTTAGATCTTGTTTTTCTTCCACTTTACAATGCATTATGGAGATTGTTTCATTTCAGTATATCTAGAACTGGTTCATTTTTTAATGGATGCATGGTATGACTATATCTATTAATAAACATTTATGTTGCAGTCTTTTGCTACTATAAACAATGTTGCATTGAATTTCATGTATATATCTCATGTCACACATATGAAAATATGTGCTGGCTCAAAGCAATGCAAATTTTAATTTTGCAACTTTTGCCAAATTGTCCTCCACAAAGATTGTAAAATGATTATTATGCAAATTTGGATTTCATAATATTTACAAAAGAAATAGTTAATGTTCATTTTACAAATGATTCTTGTCTTTATCTTACAGAAGTGCTCAACACAATTTCTTTAAATGGGCAATTCCCACTTTACATATAAATGAGAATTTATTTTAAAGAAATGTGACTTATACACTACTGTTCAGGAATGCACCTACCAAATAAAGTATGAGAAGATGGTAATATGTTTCTAAAATACAATTGAATCTATATAAGCAGGTATTTCAGTCATATTACCAAAGCCCACAGTATACTCAGAGGAAAGAAAAACAAGAGGATCAGACCCAGCTAGAAGGAAGTAAAGCAGAACCAATGCTGTGCTAGTAAACTGTGTTTCTGTCTTCCAGGAGCAGGGAGCAGTGGGGAGCCCTGATATTTGCTGTTTTCCATGGTGTTGATATTCTGATTTCAAGTTACTAATACAATAGCACTGGTTGTGAAATTGGGAAGTGATACTAAAAATCTGATTTTACAAGTCAATGTAAGCCAAATGAAGAACAATCACTGGACAGAACCTAAAGGAAGACAGTTTAAGAACATACAATGAGGGTGTGACCATATGTCAAATAACCTTATCAGAAGGGAGCTGGTTATTCCTCATAGAGTTTTACTTGATAAGATTGGAGCTTGTAGTTTTCCTTGAAGGTCTTTCCAAATTCCATCAAAAGAATATTATCTGGTGCTCCCCACATTACTCATTCGAATTGCTTCAAACTCACTTGTCTCCAAAGGAATTAAAAAAAAAAAAAGCAAGGGGCATTGCAGACTGTCAAAGGCTTTTGCAAAGTCAAATACTTTTGCAATGTCAAACATTCATCCTGTTAATCTGGTGTCAGCTGAAAACTCCATAAGCAGTCAACTCAAGTGCAAAATCCAGCATCAGCAGCTCTCACATCAGAAGCAATAGGGGAATATTGAAAACATCACAGTGCCTACCCTTTACCCCAGTAAATTGAATCAGAACTACTAAAAGTGAAACCAAGGATCAGTACTTTGTAATAGATACCCAGATGATTCTAACATGCAGTCAATAAGGAGAATGACTGCCTGGCACCACCTGGTTCTGCAATCCAGTCAATTTTTTTTACCCCCTCCCCTCCCTTATCTTCTGCCAGCGACACTGGCCACCTTTCTATTCCAAGAACATACCAAATTCATTCATGACTTTAAGCCTTTCATTTGCTGTTCCTTCTTTGAGAATGTTCCTCCACTGGTTCTTTAAATGTCTGGTTCATATTATTCAGGTCTCAGCTCAAATACCACCACATTAGAGAATATTTCCTTAACTGTATGTACCACCATCTGAAAATATCAAATTTATTTTTATAACTTATTTATCACTTGTATGTTTGCATCAAAAGATCACCAATTTGAAAGGCAAAGCCTTTGGTTGCATTATCCACTGTTGTTTCCCTGGTTTCCTAGAATACTGCCTAAAACATAGAAGATGTACATACAAAGACTAGTCTTTAACCATCATAAGATTAGTTATTAAGCTTCTGCTATGGCTGGATTTAATGACAGATTCAAATACTACTAGAACTAATACGTGAACTTAGTGATGAACAGGATACAAAATACATATTCAGAAATGGGTTTCATTTTTATACACCACACATGTCAAACACAAGGCCCGCGGGCCAAATCTGGCCTGCCAGGCCTTGCAATGTGGCCCGCACCGCGCTGTCATCACTGCACTCCGCTGCGTTCCATCACAATGACGCGCGGTGACATAGGAGGCTTGTGATCTCGCCGGCCGCCTCGCCGGCCGCTGTATTTGCTATCTATTACGCGTGCGCATAGATAACAAGTCACTCGAGATTCAGGAGGCATGACCTATAGTCCGGCATCCGATGTGGTTGTGCAGGTGGCAGAGCAGAGGAGAGAGTGAGTGTGCGGGCATAAAAAATACACAGCAGAAGCTGCCAGTTCCTGGCATAAAGTGCAGGCATAAAAATCGCAACAGAATCTGCTATCTGTACCCAGCCAGGCATTTATTGACTGACTTTTTTTTTTTCTCCACTCCATCTGCCAAATCAAGCTATCCCTGTGCAGTTTTCAACTTTTTCCTTCTAACGCAGATTTCCAATAAACTACATCTTTTACTGCCAATATTGATCCCAAAATGTCCAGGAAAAGAAAAGTTGACGGTGAAGGCAGACAATTTAATGACAAATGGGAAAATGAATACATGTTTGTGCTTAGAGAGGGCAAACCAGTGTGTATATTGTGTTATGAGACAGTGTCGGTGATGAAAGAGTACAATATACGTCGTCATTTTGACACCAAACATAATGTTAAGTATGGCAAATATACTTTGGAAGAAAAGCATAAAATTGTTAAAGAACTAAAAGGCAAACTACAATCACAGCAGCAAATGTTTACAAAGGCTACAGAGAAAAATGATGCTGCAGTGAAAGCAAGCTTTATAGTGGCTGAAGAAATTGCCCGTACTTCAAGGTGTTTTTCAGAGGGTGCCTTTTTGAAGCAATGCATGCTAAAAGTGTGTGAGCAAGTATGCCCAGACCAGATACAGAGTTTTCAAAATGTCAGTTTGTCAAGAAACACCATTGCAGATAGAGTTCAAGAACTCTCAGGAAATCTATCATCACAGCTGGCTGAACAGGCATGCAGTTATCTCGCTTTTTCACTTGCTATCGATGAAAGCACAGACAACACTGATACAGCGCAGCTGTCCATCTTTATACGTGCTACGAAGACCGACCTCTCTGTCACTGAGGAACTTTTGGATGTAGCTGCCATGCATGGGACGACGACTGGTAGAGATATATTTGAGGCTGTGGAGAAATCTATAAATAATTTTAAATTACCCTGGGAAAAGTTGGTGGGGCTAACTACAGATGGCGCACCTTCAATGTGCGGAGAAAAGAAAGGCTTGGTTGGACTAATGAAGGAAAGAATGCAAAAAAGTCACTGCCACACACCCTTGATTACTTATCATTGCATTATCCACCAAGAGGCTATGTGTGGAAAAGTTCTGGACATGAATGACATAATGACCACAGTCATTAAAACTATTAACTTTATACGGGCACGTGGCCTGAATCATCGCCAGTTCCAGCAGTTTTTACAGGAGGTGGGTGCAGAGCATGGAGACGTGCCATACCACACAGAAGTAAGATGGCTGAGCAAGAGCGCAGTCCTCAAAAGATTTTTTGAGCTCAGAGAACAAATTGCTCTTTTCATGGAAAGTAAAGGAAAGCCCTTGCCTGAACTGTCGGATCCCGCCTGGCTATGTGATTTTGCTATGATGTGTGACATATGCGAGCATCTCGCCCAACTGAATCTGAAGCTGCAGGGACGCAAACAAGTCATCACGAAGATGTCTGACATGATCACAGCATTCCAGCGTAAACTTCAACTATGGAAGTCCCAACTGGAACAGGACAATCTTGCCCACTTTCCCGTTTGTTTGAGTATCTCAACCACTATTTCTGGTACTTTTCCTTGCAGTCGGCTGGCTACCAAAGTTAGCCGTTTACTAAGTGAATTTGAGTGGCGCTTCTCTGACTTTAGAACACAGCACTCAGGCTTTGACATCTTTGCCAATCCTTTTACAGTTGATGTCAACAATGTGCCCCATCACCTTCAGATGGAGATAATCGAGCTTCAGTCTGACAGTGGCCTGAAATCAAGGTTTCAGGATGTTGAAATTTAGGACTTCTACCCTCTACTACCCCCTGACTCAATGCCAGAGCTCCGACTTCATGCTGCCCGTATTCTATCCATGTTCGGGAGCACCTATCTTTGTGAACAGATGTTTTCAATAATGAATCTGAACAAAAACAAGCACAGATCAAGCATTACCGATGACAACCTCCATGCTGTTTTGCGGGTTGCTACAGCCCAAGAAATAAAACCGAACATTGACTCATTGATCCTGGGAAAACGGTGTCAGACATCTAGCCAGAAAACAAAACAATGAGCATTTTAGGTACATTCCAATATTACTGTTTTGCTTGATACCAATATTACTGTTTTGCTTGATAGCATGTGAGTTGGTTAACAGCACTGTTAAGGAAAAGATTGTTCCACTCATTTTAAATTCACATTTCTGGTTAACATTGTCAGTTTATGACTGTTCAGTAAACCATTCGGCCCGCGATTTAGGCTGGATTTTAGATTTTGGCCCCTTCTCTGATTGAGTTCGACACCCCTGTACACTAATAATGAACCATGAGAAAGGGAAATGAAAAGATAATTCCACTTACAATTGCATAAAAAGAAGTAAAATATCTAGGAATAAATTTAATCTAGGAGTTAAAAGACCTGTACTCAGAAAATTGAAATATACAGAAGAAAAGTTTGAATCTTTAAACAAATGGGAAAATATACTGTATTTACAGATAGGGAAAATTAACATATTTTAAATGGCCATATTACCCTAAGTCACTGGTTCTCAACCTTTCTAGTGCCGCGACCCTTTAATACAGTTCCTTAGGTTGTGGTGACCCTCAACCATAAAATTGTTTTTGTGCTACTTCATAACTATAATTTTGCTACTGTTATGAATCGTAATGTAAATATCTGTGTTTTCTGATGGTCTTAGGTGACCCTGCTAGCGGTTCTCAACCTGTGGGCCACAACCCACAGTAGCAAAATTACAGTTTTGAAGTAGCAACGAAAATAATTTTATGGTTGGGGGTCACCACAACCTGAGGAACTGTATTAAAGGGTTGCAGCATTAGAAATGTTGAGAACCACTGCCTAAGTAGTCTTTAGATTCAGTGTAACCCATATCAAAATATCAGAGGGAAGGCAGGGAAGGGTGGCAGTAAAGGGGAGAGATCAACCAAAGGACTTGTATACATGCATATAAGCCCAACCAATGGACACAGACACCAGGGGGGTGAAGGCATGAGTGGAGGTTGGGAGGTATTGGGGGGGATAAGAACACATATGTAATATCTTAATCAATAAATAAATTAAAAATAACTAATTAAATAAAAAGCATTGATGCATACATACACAATGGAATATTACTTGGCCATAGAAAAGAAAGATATCTTATCATTTGGAACCACATGGGTGGACCCTGAAAGTATTATGCAAATGAAATAAGTCAGTAAGAGAAAGACAAATACCTTATATTTTAATTATATGTAGAATCTAAACATAATAAATGAAAAAACAAATTAGAAACATACAACACAATATACAGATAATGTATTATAGAACTGTATACTGAAACCTATACAATTTTATTAACCAATGTAACTCCAATAAATTCAATAAAAATAAACAAAATTAAAACAGACTCATAGATATAGAGAACTGACTGATGGTTGGTAAAGGAGGGAGGTTTATGGATTGGGTGGAAGGGATTTAGGGGGTACACTTTGTAAAGTATACTGTTGTCTAACCAAGATGCTGTGCACCTGAAACAAATACAAATTAATACTGAATATAAACTGTAATTGAAAAGTATAATTAAAAAAGAAACCTAGTACAATGCCTGGCCCATAATAGAGGCCAAGTAAATTAATATACAATAGCATTAGTCATACTGAGGTTTGCACTTCTTTCTGGATAAATTATAAAGGATATTTGTGTTTTTAAGTCACCTTATTTTAGGCTAAGAAGTGCTTTGGGACAAAGTAAGATCTATACCTAAGGAAACTATCTGAGCTCCAAATTGGAAAAAAATTAAAAAAAGCAATTTTATTCTTTCCCACTGTATTCTCTCTCATTAAAAGGATGATTAGCTTTTAGGAGTGGAATTTAAAACTCCTTTTGGAGCCCTATTGCATTGGCTATGCAACCATTCCTTGGCAAAATGTGGTCTAGTAGCTAATATTTTTCTTGGAAGTAGAGATTCCTCAAAGTAGTCAAGTACTTCTGACTTGACCTTATTTCAGATATCAATGTAATGGACTAGTCTTGAGGTTTGCAGCAGCACTATTACTGTAAAGAAAACCCAGTTCTAGAACACCCATGGCTCTGGAAATGAACTCACTGGATACAGACCCTGAACTCTTGCAACTAACACTCATTAATAAACTGAATGACACTCGTAGCACCATCCTTTCTGTGTGCACATTGCAATCCTCAGTTTGCAGCAATAAAAAAGCTATCACCAAAGTATGTTCTATTTATATGCATAAAGTTCTGTGTTATAAAAGAGTACTGGCTTAGAAGACTTAGATTTTCCCATCTGCTAAATGAAAGTAATGATAATACCTACCTCAAAGAATTACTGAGGTGCTTCATTTACTAGTAAATAATATATTTAAAAACTCTAATACAAGCCTTATTCCTAATAGATAGGTTTACTTATCCTTTTGGGTGCCCCCAATTCAGTATTATAGTGTTTTTCAGGCAAGTCACAACCTCTCCAGAACTCATCCTTGTAATGCAAGGGTTATACTGGGGTGATGTTTTTAACCTCAAATTTTTGGATTCTTTTGACAAAGGAAATTAAAGGAGGGAAGGGAAGGGATAAGAAGGAGAGGTGAGGGGAGGAATAGAAAAGGAATTTTTTTTTGCTGATCTGGTTATAATGGACTCTCATATATGAAATAACATATTATAATAGATATTTTATGTTTCTGATATATGCATTTTAGACTAAGTGAAAGGAGAGGAAATCCAAGCTGTAAATTTGTGGCCATTTTTTTCCTGCTGTCAAATAGCCATTAATCTTCTATTTCTTTTCCTTTTCCTAGCAAAGACAACCTTCCTCTGCCAAAAAAAAAAAAAAAAAAAAAAAAATCATCCCTAAAATCCCAGTCTATCCTATAAACTAAAGAAATACATCAGTAAATGATGAGAGAAAACAACCAAGGACTTGGAGAAAGTAAGGGTGGAGGAAGGACATGCTCAAGCTCAGACTGGGGCAGGGCTGGAAAAGTTCTCTGTGTTCTAGAGCTTTTCCATCTCTATTTCTGCAGGTGACTCTATGATGGTGGATCTATCTGTTCCACTTGTGTATTCATTCAGTCAATTTTTTATTGAGGTCCTACTGAGTGCCAGGCCTGTGCTATGAGCAAAGAGGGAAAGTATTGAATGAAATGTGTTTTTTTTTCCCCAGAGAGATATGAATTTTATTCTATTGACTTAATATTAATTTTATTGTTGAAACTATTACACATATCCCCACTTTCTCTCCTTTTGCCCACCACCACCCAGCCCCTGCCATCCCTTCCCTCTGGCCATCACAACACTGTTGTCTGTGTCTACAGATTATAGACATATGTTTTTGGCTAATCCCTTCACCTTCTTTCATCCAGTTCTTCCTCCCCCCAGGACTCATCAGGGATGAGTATGGACTTGACTAAGAAGGGTTACACAGAGGACATAATGGTACTAGCCTTATATTGTTAAATGATGGCTAGGATTAGAGAACTAATAAATTCAGAACAATTGCAGGTGCAGGATGACCCAGGCACAGGCTGGCCTTGAACACCCAAGAATATCCATCAGTTAACTGCTGCCAATATTGTAGGGCTGGCCACCTGGAAAGAGAAGCTGCTTTTCTTTGGAGCCTATGACTAAGCTGCCAACCAGAGACAATTTCCTATCCCACACCTCCTAGGGATGAACAGGCCTTTTAATCATTTCCTTTTCCTTGCAAATCTATTGATCATTTCCAAAAGTATATATTTCAGTTGCACAGTAGCTTGACAGAGGTAAGATATAGCTTTTTCAATGACGACTCCCCATCATAAGGTTCTCTGATAGCTATCAGAGTGTTACATGTATCTTTATTTCTGATTCTGTTTTGTTTTTCAGTTTATTTTGTTCATTAGATTCCACATATAAGTTAGATCATATGTTATTTGTCTTTCTATGACTGGATTATTTGGCTTAGCATAATATTCTACAATATCCATCCATGCTATCACAAAAGATAAGAGTTCCTTATTTTTATAGCCACATAGTATCCCATTGTATAAATGCACCACAGCTATTTTATCCACTCATCTATTGATGGGCACTTGGGCTATTTACAGAGCTTGGCTATTGTAAATAACACTGCAATTAATATAGGGATGAATATATTCTTTTGGAATTAGTGTTTTGGCATTCTTAGGATATATTTCTAGAAATGTGATAGCTGGGTACAAAGGCAGTTCCGTTTTTAATTTTTTGAGGAAACTCCATATTGTTTTCCACAGTGGCTGCACCAGTCTGTATTCCCACCAACAGTGCACAAGGGTTCTCTTTAACAGATGGCTTAATAGACATATGGAAAATGCTCAACATCACTAATCATCAGAGAGATGCAAATTAAAATCACAATGAGATATCACCTCACACTTGCCAGAATGGTTACCATCAATAAACCAACAGCAAGTGCTGGTGAAGATATGAAGAATAAAATATGTTTTTGAGTGAACCTCCATGTCTTTCTTTGAGCAGCAGTGATTCTGTTTCCTTGTATCTATGACAACTTAAGGTGTTCATGACAGTGATAATTTCTCTTGTTTTGGCTTCGGAGGACTTCCTTTCGCTTGCTGTGATTCACTTCACAAAGAATGAACCTTTCTGTTTGATTATTATAACCTACAAAACTGGGGGTATGATCGCTAGCAACTTAAAAACAAATAGAAATCCTATATAAGTGTTCTTTTGTAAAAGTTCTACCTGTATTTTTATTGTTAAAATAACATGTTGCTAGATGGCATGGCTCAGTGGTTAAGCGTCAACATATGAACCAGGGGGTCACAGTTCGATTCCTGGTCAGGGCACATGTCTAGGTTACAAGCTCAATCCTGAGTGTTGGGTGTGCAAGAAGCAGATAATCAATGATTCTCTCATCATTGATGTTTCTGTCTCTTTTTCCCTTTTCCTTCCTCTCTGAAATCAATAAAAATAGGAAAACATAAAAATAGGAAAAAATAACATTATTAGTTCAAGCATGATTACAGGAGTCAGGAAGAGGAAAAGTGACAATTTCCACTAATGACCATTTTCTCATTATTGGGCATTATTGGCTTTTAGTAAAGGTACATAGATAATTTTATTGAACATACCAGTCAGTAATCCTAATAAAACAGATATCATCAGAACCTAAATTGTTCATTCTTATGAAAACAAAACAGAATAGCATTGAATTAAACTAGCCTAGTTTAATAGATTCTGTGTGATCAAATTGTTTAGGGCCATTCTCTGTCCGCTTAGCTCATCTGGCAGGATATATCTTTATACCCTTTCTGCCTATAAATACTTAAGGAGAGAGACTCTGGAAAACCATTAACAGGTCTGTCTACTCATATTTATTCTTCCAGGGAAACAGAAGTACCTTTGTGCCAGCAGAAATGATTGCACCATCGATAAATTCCGAAGGAAAAATTGTCCATCTTGTCGCCTCCGGAAATGCTATGAAGCAGGGATGACTCTGGGAGGTATGATACTTTTATTCATTTATCTTCTCTTCCCTTTCTCTCCATAATTCTCTGGTTCTCTCTTTAAACCAGAATTCCCTCTTTGCTATACCCCACTCTGGGGCTAAGCATGAGACCAGGAGGTGTGAAGCAAGAATCAGGCAGAACTCATCAAGGATGAGTATGTACTTGACTAAGAAGGGTTACACAGAGGACATAATGGTACTAGCCTTATGTTGTTAAATGGTAGCTAGGATTAGAGAACTAATAAATTCAGAACAATTGCAGGTGCAGGATGACCCAGGCACAGGCTGGCCTTGAACACCCAAGAATATCCATCAGTTAACTGCTGCCAATATTGTAGGGCTGGCCACCTGGAAAGAGAAGCTGCTTTTCTTTGGAGCCTATGACTAAGCTGCCAAGCAGAGCCAATTTCCTATCCCACACCTCCTAGGGATGAACAGGCCTTTTAATCATTTCCTTTTCCTTGCAAATCTATTGATCATTTCCAAAAGTATTTATTTCAGTAGCACAGTAGCTTGACAAAAGTAAGATATAGCTCTTTCAATGGGGACTCCCCATCATAAGGTTCTCTGTTTCCTAGTCTGTGTCTATCATAAGCACTAGCACCATTCCAGAAAGGCTTAGCTGACACTCATAACCCCCCCCCCCCGCCACTAATTTCTCATCTCTTCGTGTTCACATCTCATTAATGCCAGAGTCAGCTCTGTTGCCTGCCACTTCCAGAAAGATGCATCTTTCATGGGTAAAGCAAGATAATTAGTCTATTTCTATTTCAAAGTGGAACTTGAGGAAAGACAAACCTACTTCTGAATGCCTAAAACTGTAGTTTCATACCCAAATACTCCTTATCAGTATATCAGATTCTAGGAAAACCTATGCTCCTAGAATCCTTCCCTCTCCCCTCCCCTCTCAAGGATAATTTGAAACACTTGACCATCTTTAGGTGTGTTTTTGTTGTTGTTGTTGTTGTTTGTTTGTTTGTTTGTTTGTTTTACATGCTCAATATCTTGTCTGCTTATGTGAATATTTATAAAAACCAACTTGTTTTCTAACCATGTGTGGGTCTTCATGTGGATAACTCTATACTTCCTTTCTTATAGGCCAGTATTAGTCCTTAAACAGACAAAAGTACTACAAATAAATTGATCCAGGCTCAATATGAGATGGTTTCAAAAGAAACCTTTCAACTAGTGTCTACTATTCCCAGAAATCATAGGTAGATGCTCTGGGAGTTGTTTTCCAGGCAGTCACATCAAATGAAATGCAAATATTTAAAAAATCAACCTTGTTTTTGTTTGATTGGCTTCCCCAGATAAACCTCAATTGTAGTAGGGAGGAAGAAATAAGACTGTGATGTGGAAGTGCAGAAGGAAAACAAAAGGGAAGTGTTTTCCATGTGAATTTTATTATCCCGTGTGAGGTTTCTGATACACTGAACTCTCATTTAGCTGTCTGTGAATTGTGTGTAAAAAATGGGGCTTGCAAGTTTTCTGTCTGTTGATATGCCCACTTTTATGAAGGTAAAGTCTAATGGCAACCAAAGCCCTTGTACATTTGGCTTCTAATCTTAAATTAGTGTCATGTCTCAGGCAACATCCTCTATTACAAAGCAGTTTATGGTATGATTACAGTGAATCCCTTTGAAAAGGAGTTTAAGTATAACAGATCATTTTACTACTCCTTATACAATATAGACATAAATCTATAAATTTTTTGTGAGAGGTATGGTAAATTTACGAATTAACTTTATACAGTTGATCAAGTTAAACTTTGAATGGGTTTGGTCAACACAATGAAAATAAGCTGAAAAGTGCTGTGGTTGACTTTATTTCACTTGCATTTCTATAATATTTACTGTGTTTCTACTATGTACAAGGGACTATGCTAAGCAATAGAGCTTCAGGCAGGCATATTTCAAGAAATGTCTACAAGATAAAGGATTTTTATGTCATCTAAAAAGTCTTGTCTTTGGAATCAGGAAGACCTAGGTTAAAGACAAAGCTCCATTATTTATTGCGCCCTGTCTATGTCTCAATTTATTCATCTATAAATATCACTCTCATGGAGCTAAATGGGAATCATATGATGTGAAAAATGTGAACATCTTTGATAAATGGCAAAATGTAAGAGTTTATTATGACAATGAGGTTACTAGTAATTTATCTGGTTAGGATGGTCAAAACACTTCCCAGTTGGCTCTTATTCTGAGTTACTTGGCATGTCCTATGATAGTAACAGCTCCAACAGGCAGGGCGTCACCAGAAATCACTCTTGATTACCTCAAACCAAAAATACTGTCAAGATCTTTTTGGAGATGATTCTAGTCACTAAGATAATTATATATTACTAGATGCCCATTGCAGAAAGATTCCTGCAATAGGGCTTCCTGCTGTGGTCACTGCCCTGCCTGCTTTCCTTCCTTTCCCCTGTCCAGCCTGTTTCTCTTCCTTCTCCGCCACCCTGCTTGCTTGCTTGTCTGCAGCTTCACTCACTTCTGAAGCACTTAGCTTCTTTCTACACTGTCGGCAGTCTTTGCTCTGGCCTGGATATCCATATTAACTGCCATCTTGGTTGGATTAATTTGTATACTCACCCTAATTGGCTAGTGGGCTTGGCTTTGGGTATAGCAAAGGTGAGGTCAATTTGCATGTTTCTCTTTTATTAGGTAGGACTAGATGCCCAGTGCACAAAATTTGTGCACGAGGGCCGGGAGGGAATGATGGTGTCCCTCGGCTCAGCCTGCACCCTCTCCAATCTTGGACCCTGGGGATCAGGCCTTAATGGGCAGTCGGACATCCCTCTCACAATCCAGGACTGCTGACTCCCAACTGCTTGCCTGCCTGCCTTCCTGATTGCCCCTAACCACTTCTGCCTGCCAACCTGATCACCCCCTAACCACTGCCATGCCAGCCTTATTGATGTCTAACTGCTCCCCTGCCAGCCTGTTAGCCCCCAATTTCACTCATCTGCTGGCCTGGTCACTACTAACTGCCCTCCCCTGCAGGGTTGGTCACCTTCAACTGCCCTCCCTTGAAGGCCTGGTCCCTCCCAACTGTCCTCCTCTGCTGGCCACCTTATAGTGGCCATTTGTGTCCACATGGGAGCAGGTTCTTTGACCACATGGGGGCAGCCGTCTTGTGTGTTGGAGTGATGGTCAATCTGCATATTACTCTTTTATTAGTTAGGATAGAGGCCTGCTGCATGGGTGGGGGCCAGCTGGTTTGCCCTGAAGGGAATCCCGGATCAGGTGGGGGTTCCCTTAAGGCATGGAGCGAGGGTCCTGTGGTGTTTGCAAGCCAGGCCTTGTGACTCAAGTAGAAGCCCTGGTATCTGGAATTTATTTACCTTCTACAATTGAAACTTTGTAGCCTGGAGTGGAGCCAAGCCTTCTGCTTGCTCCCTGGCTGCAACCATTTCTGTTTGAATTTGTTTACCTTCTATAATTGAAACTTTGACTTTGTAGCCTTGAGTGGAGCTTAGGCCAGCAAGGGCAGCCGAAAGCTTGCCTTCTTCCATTGCCAGAGAAACCCAAGCCTCCCTCCTGCTCTCTGTGGCCACAGTCATCTTGGCTGGGGTTAATTCGCATACTCACTCTTATTGGCTGGTGGGCTTGGTTGGTGAGCGTGGATTGTGGGTATACTGGAGGTATGGTCAATTTACATATTAGTCTTTCATTAGATAAGATGTTCAAGTTCCATGTCAGTAAGAACCCAAATGTTTACCCTCTTAGACATCATTGTTTGAAAAACAAACCTTTCCATTTTGCTAAATTTAAGTCTCCATTTCTTGTTTCCCTGTTGCAAACAATTGTTAAGTTTGTTGTTAACTTTCAAATTCAATATATATCACACATTTATTCAAAAAATGGAAAAAGAAAGAAAACATCAATACAGAGTAGCCCTTCTGAATACTTTATTATTAGACTTCCCTTTTCATAATATTTGTGTTTAGCATAGACATTTTTATCAACTTGAAAGAGAATTAATATAATTTTGTTTATCCTTCCCATCATTCAGCTCTATATTGCATAATCTGTTCCAAAATGGCAACTAAGAATGTGGCCTTACACAAGTCTCTTCTTTCTTCTGAGGTTCAGTTTTCCCATCATAAAATTGACATGGTGAGCTTCACCAAGAACCTGTGTGGCACTACCATTTTGTGATTTTATATCTAAAGCCAAACAGAGAGAGTTTTATCAGCTCTTTTTTTATATTGTCTATCTACTTCTTTCTAAATATACAATAGTTTAGACTTGATTGCCTTGACCTGCACAGTAATTTTAGCAACCTTATATCACATCAAAGTAAGATATATTGTGTGTCTAAAAGTAGACTGGATAGATAGATTAGTGAGGGAGTGGAGAATAGAAGGGCTGCATTTGTATATCAGAGAATCTGGCACCCTACAGTTGATGACTGCTCTGTATTCAGGCCTTAAGATCTCTAATTTGTGTCTTTATTTTTCTATAGTGTACCATCTACTGTTTGGTACAATTCAGAGGTACTTAAAACACACAGGCTTTTCTTTCTGATTCTAGTCCTATCTACCTACTCATAGCTTTTTCCATAGCAGCTCTTGGTGTTTATGAAAGGATACTGGAGGTGATTGGATTCTCAGGGTTGTTTCTTAAAGACTACCTCCAGGCTTCCAGCTACCCATCTACAACAAAGATAGGACTTTCTTTGTACATGGTTAATTTCTGTCTGCTTTTGAAAAATCATATATTGAAAATTGCTTCCAAAATCTAACTCTCTTATCTACTTTTAATTTAAAAAAAATTATAATCATAACTGTCTAGAAAGGGACTTTCTCTCCAGTGAATTTGATATGGTTTCTCACAGCCCATGTTTAGAATAAATATACAGCCACTTCTAACTTTCCTCTGCACTTCTCAAGGATGTGCTCTAAGTTTCCAAGATGGAATGATAAAGAATGAATTGCTCTTATCTGCCCTCTTCTCCCCTGACCCATCCCCCTTTTCACTTTCCCTCTTATTACTCCCCAGACATTACTTCTTTTTGTGTTTTGCAACACAAAAAGTTCTCAGCCTTTAATAAATAGTATTGAAGCCTGCTACTCTCTCCTTTCTTGGACCAAGGAAGATGGTAGACCTTCAAAACTTTCAGGTAGCAGCCAAACCTCAAAAGAGTAGAAGAAACATGGAACTCTAAAACATGTAAGACTCTGAGGTGTGTACCATTTTCTTCAGAGGTTATCTATAATTGTCTTTTTTACCAGGAACCTGAACTCCACATCTGAGACTTAAACTTGTTAATAGATCTGCAGGTTTTAACAGTCTTCATAATTCTCTAGTTGGGAGGATTGCTCAGGGAACCTCTGATCATGGTCTGATGTTGTCATGGATACTTTAGTTTCTAATATTGAAGACAGTCTTGATGCCAGACTTTTCATCATTCTTCATGCTTAATAGCAGCCCAGTATTGATGCTTCTGTCCTGTGTGCAACTGATGTTGACATGCTACTCATGGAATTGTCCTTAAGGAGACAAATTTCACAGCATTTATTCATTCATATATTTACTCATCCATCCTTCTAAGAAGCCATCTAGATAGTCCTCCCATCTTTCCACTTATTCATTCACCTATTTATCTGTTTAAAAATATTTATTGAGTTTCAACTCTGTGCCAAACACTATAGTAGGCATTTTAAAGAAACAGAGATTAATAAGATATGATCCTTGCCCTCAAAAAGTTAAACAAGGGGAGAAACACAGTAATAATGAATAAATCTTCATCTTAAACTATAAATAGGAATGACTAGAAAGATATTGACTGAGATAAATAAGAAAAGGAATTCCAGGCAAAGGGCACAGGTTAAATAAAGGTGTAGAGACATAAAAAAGGCATCAAGGATTTGAGGAATAGCAAGTAGTTTAATCAGGTTAGATCTCAGTAGATGGGAAAGACAAGCTAAAATCACATTGAAAATGGATCTGATTATGCTTAAAGGTTTGGACTTCAGACAGTTGAATATTTGCATAAGTTCACTAATGTTTTTGTTTATTTGCTTGTTTTTCTAAGACAATTAATGATAGAGTTAAATTTTAGAACATTAAATAGTAGGTCGGAAAAGGAAGTGGGAGAGAGAGAGAGAGAGAGAGAGAGAGAGAGAGAGAGAGAGAGAGAGAGAGAGAGAGAGAGAGAGAAAGAGAAATTTGTAGCATTAAATTTTGCTGAACACCTGAGATTGCAGCCTTGGTTCCTGGGGTTTGGTTCCTTTTATTTGTGTTGATACCTACAAGTACTGATCATTTACATAAGTCCCTAACTTATATAAGCATGTTGTCTTGATATAGACCAGTTTTTCTCTGTGTGGGTTCTGAGAAAATTAGTTCCATGGTGTAGTCCATGAAAAAAAGATTTATATGGTCAAATAACTTAGGCAAAGTTGCATATTATGGTCTTTCTCAAGAAGATTTATTGTGTGTGTTTTCATTTCACAGATCTTGCAAGTAGTGCAATAAGGTAAAGTGAGGAGCTTAGCAACTCAAGATTCCCACATTTAATTTATCCACAGTAACCATTTTTTTCACTTAACGCCTGTTACTATCCTATAAAACTACTGTATTTTGGGATACATTTTGGAAAACTTGGATATACACCTATTCCAAATCATCTATTTTTTTAGATGTGCATGTCAAAGAAGGAAAATTTGCCTTTTGTGACAACATGGATGAACTTATAGAGTATTATTCTAAATGAAAAAAGCCAGTCGTAGTAAGACAAGTACCATATGATTTCACTAATATGTGGAATGTAATGAAGCAATTAAATTAATAAACACAATAAAAACAGACTCATAGATAGAGAACATACTAATAGCGGTCAAAGAGGAGGGGTGTGTGGGGCTGGTTGAAAAAGGTGAAAGTATTACACAAAACAAAATGGTGATTACCAAAGGGAAATGTGATGGGGGGGTACAAGAGGGTAAAGGGGGGAATAAATGGTGATGGAAGGAGACTGGTGGGGTGTTGAAAACACAGTACAATATATAATTGATGTGTTATAGAATTGTACATTTGAAACCTATATAATTTTATTAAGCAATGTCACCCCAATAAATTCAATTTAAAAAAGAGAATGCCTTTAGGATGAGGAGTAGACCATTCTAGCCATGTCTCAATGAATATACACTAGAGGCTATTAAAACCACTAAAGTAAAACATGTTAGGTCTGTATTATTTTTATACACAAAGGATGAGATGCAATCCAGGCAAAAACAGAGTTATTTCCAAAGTCATCTCATAGGTACAGGTACATATTTCTGACCCAAGGAAATTGCTAGACAAATTATTTTTGAGAAATATGACTTCCAGTGTCCTTCAGAGTAATTACTAAATATTTTGGATATCTATAAATTCTTCATTAAAGTTTAACAGTTCTTAACAGTTCTTTTGTGTACTCTTTGACCAGAATTATAATATCTACCTAGATCCTCATCATGGAGCTACCACATAATCTCATTGCTAAAGTAAGAGGCCTAGAAATCACATATTTGTAGAGTTTGAGTACCACTGCCTACCCAATGATTGAATCCTCTCTACCTCCAGTGCAGCAGGCAGCAGATTATCATAAAAATCAACAATGTGGGACTCAGTTACTTGGAGTTTCTCCTTTGACTCTTAATAATAGAGCCCTATACGTTTTCAGGCTGGAGATGCAAATGATAAATCTCAATTGTGGCAAGTGCTACCTTACCCCTCCCACAGGTCTTAGCTGAGTATTCCTACAGATATGCACAACTGAGGTATGCACAAAAGAGCAGAATAGCCCAATAAACTTTGAAATCAACATGCACAACTTGTGACAGCGCTTGTAATCTGCCCCCCCCCCCAATTTCATTGAAATAATGACATATAATATTTTATTAAAAGTGTGCAACAGCCGGGACCGGTTTCAGTGAATAGAGCGTCGGCCTGCGGACTGAAAGGTCCTGGGTTCGATTCCGGTCAAGGGCATGTACCTTGGTTGCAGGTACATCCCCAGTAGGGGGTGTGCAAGAGGTGGCTGATCAATGATTCTCTCTCATTGATATTTCTAACTTTCTATCCCTCTCTCTTCCGCTCTGTGAAAAATCAATTAAAAAAATACTTAAAAAAAATAAAAAAATAAAAATAAAAGTGTGCAACATAGTAATTTTATATTCATCTCTATATAATCACCACAACAGGTTTAGTTAACATCTATCACCATACATAGTTACAATTTTTTCCTTGTGATGAGAACTTTTATGATCTACTCTTTTAACAACTTTTAATACACAATGCAGTATTATTAACTATGGTCACAGGCTGTACATAACACAACTAAATTTTAATTATTGTTTAACTCTAAGTTTGTAAGTTTTAAAATATATATTTTATTTTATTGTTGAAACTATTACAAAATGTCACACACTGAACTCATAGTCTATACATTTTGACCACCTTCAACCATTTACTCATCCATTAACCCCCACCTCTGGTAACTATAAATTTCTTCTCTATTCCTATGAGTTCAGTGTGTTTTTAGATTAAACATATAACTGAGGTTCTATAGTATTTGTCTTTCTCTGTCTTACTTATTTCACTTAGCATTATAGTTCCAAGGGTCCATCCTTATTGTTGCAATGGCAATATTCCCTTTTTATGGCCTAATCAGCCTTGAATCAACTGCCAATCACCATCTTCCAGTTTGTGACATACATATATGGTGACACATTCTAGAGAAAATGGTATATTTATCTCTAACTGTAGTTCTCAAGCAAACCTGTTGTATGGCGAGACAGAGACTGTATCTCTTAATTCCTCCAAACTAAATTACCTGGGACAGCATATATATTTTGTAGTCTATCTTTGAGAGTGTGCTTTAGAGAACTATAGTTAAGGGTAAATAATTTTTTCTAATAATCAAAATTGATGATACCCCATGTTGTGTACTTGAATGAGTATCTCAATTGCAAAATTTCCACTTAAAATCCTCGAGTTTTTAAAGTGTAATTGCAGCAGAAAGATTTTATTGTTGTTTACTTTTGCTGTGAGTGCTCCAAAATCCCTCAGTTGCTCTTGAAAGAGTAAAATGATGTCATAAGCAATATTTTTCAAAGGTAGTAGGCAGAAAGATAAAAGTACACAGCACACAATAGGTCATATGTACAAAGGCAAGTATTTTCCAAATTTAACAATTCAGGAAAAATGTTTTACTTTAACTTTTAAAAAACATTTTACTTTAATTTAAAAAGAATATCATCTGTTACAAATTGTAGGATATATCCTTTAGATCTCAGAAGTGTTTAAAATATTTTCTTATTATACTGAACTTATAAATACACAATTTTCCCTAGGCAAGTTGCTTTTATAGAGACTTTTACACATTCTCTGGGATTATGTTTGTATGAAGTAGAACTGAGAGGGAAAATACACAGCCAGAAACCAGAAAAGCCTTCAGGTTGTTTATTGCTGATAATATTTCCATGACAAAATAAATCTAGGAATTAAATTGGAAATGTCATTGCTACCTTGGATCATCTCTTTTGGAATCAGGTTCCATTCTCCTCAGTCTAGTTAATCCTTACTATACTTTTTAGATCTCCTTTTTTTTTTCTATTCTAAGGGAAATTATTTACTTATTTTTTTTTTAATTTCTTTATTGATTAAGGTGTTACATATGTGTTCTTATTCCCCTATTACCCTCTATTTCCCCCACTTAGATCTCTTAAACCAGGCATATATATGCCTTCCTTTTTCCTGCTTAATACCCTCCCATTGGACCAATGATTTTGTGGCTGAAGTGAAAATTAATTGTTGAGGGACATTTCAGCTTTCTAGCAATCAGCAATTTTAAAAATTGTAAGCACCTGCAGGAAATCACCTGCAGGAAAGTTGGAGTGACATTTGAAATACGAAGAAAATCTGGATCTTGGCCAAGACAAAAGGTCATCAGTCCCAGCTTGCACTGTGTGGTATGTCATGCTGGCCACAATAAAAATGAAAAAGACTGAGAACTCTCCTCAGGGTGGAAAATGAGGCATGGAAGCTTTGATTAGTGAGCTGTAAGGCACATAGACATTAATTTTGAAGCATTCTCTTCTCTAAGCTGAGTAATAATGCTTGTAATATTATGGGGTTATTTGGCTGCTACAAGAAATTCAGAAGACCAAATAGAGAGTTTTTATTGGTCTCTGAGTGTCTATTGAGACTGTTAAATTCCATCTCTCTTCTTTTCCTCCACATCCTCCTTCTCCACATCCCCTGCCTAATCCTTTACACATTGTGTACAGAGAGGCAAACACCCAATATATATATACTAGAAGCTCAGTGCACAAATTCGTGCATGGGTGTAGTCCCTCTAGGTGGCCTGCATGGATCTGCTGAAACCACTGCAGTCCAATGCTGCCTGCAGCTCCTACCTGCCACTCATGCTCACTCAGTCCCCACTGTGCCTGCCCCGGGCTCATGCCCAATTAGTCCCAATCTTGGGAAAGGCTCCTGCTGCTGCAGCAGTGCTCATGAGCCATGAGCCCTGTGTCTGGCAACCTCCAAAGGGGAGTGGCCTGAGGGATCAGGCTGAAACCAGCTCTCCAACCCCTAAGGGATCCCAGATTGCAAGAGGGATAGGCCAGCCTGAGAGACCCCTGTGCATGGGACAAGGAGGGACCGTGGGAGGACTTCAGGGTGTTTCCTGCCCATCTCACTCAGTCCTGATCAGCCGGACCCCAGCAGCAAGATAATCTACCGGGCAGAACATCTGCCACCTGGTGGTCAGTGCATGTCATAGCGACTGGTTGACCAGTTGACCATCTGCCTCTTGGTGGTTAGCGCACATCATAGCGAGCAGTTGAGGAGCCTTAGCATATCATTAGCATATGCTTTGATTGGTTGTTCTGCTGCTAGTTCTACTTGCATATTACCCTTTTATCGTATGGGATATACTCCTTAGTATATTTATCAATAAAGCAGAAAAGAAGGGACAAAACAATAATTCCAAGTAAAGAATTTTCCATACCACATTGCACCTCTGTCATACAGGTGGGTAAAGAAAAAGAACAGAAATCACCAAATCCAAAATGGTAGCAGTCTGTTTTTCCCAATTTTGCATGCTTCCTCTTATTCAGAAGATCTGACTCAGGCATCTGATTATCAGGCCTGCTAAGTGCAAGCCCATCTTTAAACTGCTATATTCAACAGTATTTTTTTTCATGGTAGAAAAATTCCTGTTTGACAACTACAAGTATCTCAAAATGACCAGACACTGGAGAAAGGCTGACCTGTCTCATTCAGAATGAGGATTCTAGGGTGATATTGATTAGCCCAGAAACACCTGAAATCTTAAGGGCTAAAGCCCCTGCTCCTTAACACAGACTCTGATGTCAGGGATGGGGGCTACTCTCCTAGTTGATGATTCTCCCCCATGGGACTGCTGGTGTTTTTCATAACTCACAGGCATGTTGTAAGGATTAGCTCTAGACGTAGTAACAGTTACCACTTATGTAGTCATATCATGAATGATGTTTTCTATAGTATGATGGTGTTAGAAGAATGCTTTCTAATGATTGATTTTAGGGAGAGAGAGTAAGGGAGGAAGGGAGAAAGAGAGGGAAGGAGGGAGGGAGGGAAGGAGGGAAGGAGGAAAGAAGGAAGGAAGGAAGGAGGGAAGGAAGGAAGGAAAGAAGGAAGGAAGGAAGGAAGGAAGGAAGGAAGGAAGGAAGGAAGGAAGGAAGGAAGGAAGGAAGGAAGAAAGGAAGGAGGGAAGGAGGGAGAGAGGGAGGGAGGGAGGAGGGAAAGGGGAGGGAGGGAGAAAGTGAGTGGAGAGAGAGCGAGAGAGAGAGAGAGAGAGAGAGAGCGAGCGAGAGCGCGCTTTGGAGTTCTAGTCATTTATGCATTTATTCGTTGATTCTTGTATGTGTCCATGTATCCTGTATAGGGATCAAACCCAACCTTGGCATATCAGGACACTCTAACCAACTGAGCTAGCAACAGGGCAAGCAGATTTTTTTATTTTATTTCATTGTTCTTGATCATATGTGATAGCAGCCAGGCACTGGTTCACAACTGCAGCTGTAGTTCAGTTGCTTGTTTTCCACAGTATGTTGCTGGGAAGAACATTTGCTGATGGAACTGAAGGTGCTACTTTGAATAAAAGCCACTGTACCTATCTGAGGCTCCTATAGTCATTTCCACTTGGTTAGTAGGCAATTCATTAATTTATCCTTACCTCCTTCCTGCTGGACCTCTTCCAAGGACCCATATCTGAAATTCAGGCCCCATCACTGAGATGAAGGTAATATTAGCTGTCCACAAAGTTGAATAAATAAGAACCTCATTTATGCCTCTCCTGAAGGAGCTTCCCCAAGAAACCAGCCAAATGGATCAGGAGACTAGAGCCAGACAAGTTTTGTTTTTTTGTGTGTTTTTTTCTCTCTCTCTCTCTCCACACTCTTAAAGTCAAGGTGACTCTGTTTTCAAGAACACAAACACACTTGAACCTCTCATAAAGAGGTGGCAAAATCCATGAACTAGTGCCTACTTCTCTTGTTTACTATTGAAATTAGAATCAGGCTTTACTTCTTCCTTCTAGCTGTAGTGTACTCACACTCTTCCACCGCTCACTCATGACATACGCTCGCCTCTCCACCAGTTGTGCGGCTTTGTTCTTCTGCCAAGCCAGTGTCAAATTTTGCATTGATATAAGAGAGGAGGCACTTAGAATTTGAAATATTTTGCTATGCTGCATCTGTCCAAGAACCTTCATATTAAAACCACTTTCCTTCTGGTGTATGTGGAGTCTTTAAACCCAGGAGTAACCAAATATGCATGTATATTATAAATTCATGTAGTTACTTTTTCCAGTGGAAAACCTTGGTATGTGAAAGCATTTCTAAGCTTTTTGGTAATGGCCTTATACCCCTCACTCAAGATGGCATCAGGACAGAAGCACTCTCCCTGACTTGCCCAGGGCTTGCGTTTTTCATCTTCTTCATTCTCCAGATTATACACACACACACACATACACACACACACACACACACACACACACACACACACACACACACCTCTCTCTCTCTCTCTCTCTCTCTCTCTCTCTCTCTCTCTCTCTCTCTCTCTCTCTCTCTCTCTCTCTCCTTCTCTTTCTCCCTCTCCCTCTCCCTCTCCCCCTCTTTCTCCCTCTCTCTCCCTTCCTCCCTCTTTCCCTCGCTCGCTTCTTCCCTCTCCCCTTTCTCTGATTCAACAACATTCTAGAGAGAAGCCAAGAAAAGACTTCAGGAGGGAGGGGAGTTCCTCTCTTTGGGGCACAGTTTTAATCTCCAGACAAACAATAGTTCCTTAAGGTGGATTGAAAGGCTAATGTGTTTTATTTGTTAACTGCTTTCTATTTGTTTAAATGTTGCATATTTCTGTTAGTGGATTTTCCTTTAATAAAACCATTAATGCAGCAATGGTATTTTCTTATTTACAACAGACTGACAGAATTAATGCTGTTAACATTGGGCCTTTTTTTTTCTTTTTTCTTTCTTTTTTTTTTTTTCTCTCTCGTTTGCTTTTCAGGTCATCCTGACCTGTTCAGCTTAGACTGTTTCACATTTGTTTTTAATGTCAGTTTAAATGTAATTGTAAAAGCATGTATGCTCTAAATTCATGTAGTTAATTTTTCCAGTGGAAAAGTTTGGTATGTGAAAGCATTTCCAAGCTTTTTGGTAATGACCTTATGCCCCTCACCCAGGATGGCATCTGGACAGTAAGCCCCTTTCTACTGGCTCTGTAGTAGAAACTTGGAAATAATTTCTGCCAGATTCTGTGCTTTGGCAAGGATACGCAGCATTGCATATCATTCTGTTATTAATTACATTTACTCCTTCATGAGCTAAAAACCATTAGACTAAATAGTCCAACATAAACCTTGAAAGATAAAATTTGATATTCCTTTTCCTGAGTATCCCTTTGACTCAGAATTGAGACTGGGAGGAAAATGGGAGTGTGAGGGGAAGACCAAGGAACCTTCTTGTCCAAGGGAATTTTACTTACTCTTATTAGTGCACATGTACACTTGGATGCACCCCCAACTAATGTCTCATTCCATGCATGCCAGGAACTGGCTCTGTTCTTGGTCTCTTGTCACTGTCCTATTTCTTCACCACTCATTTCCAGCTGACCCTTTTCCCACTAACATGCTACTCAACCTGATTAAATAGAAGCAATATAGCCTGAGAAGTCAGGATAGCTGATTCTAGTCCCTGCTCTGCTACTATTGTATATAGCTGTGTTAACTTGGGCAAGACTTACCATTGACCTTCAGTCTACTCATTTGTTTGTTTTTAAGAATTGGTTTGAATGGGAGATCTGGGATAGACAAGATTTGGGGCCTTCAAATATTTTCTTGGCAATCTAACCTATTTTTCAAATAAAATCTGATATTCCCAAATATAAATATAGAATAAAGCCCTGCTGCTCTGGTTTGAAACAAGGTGTGTGTGTGTGGGGGGGGATTATTGGAGCCACATGTTCAGGCCCATTTTATCTCTTATCAGGAGCTCTCAAAGAAACTTGTATTGTAGAACTCTTAGGGCACTACTACTATATTAGTTTGATGTCAGGAGACTCTTGCCATTCTGATTCTCAACCCTAAATAATTTTCATCCTTGTGGAATTGATGTTTCATTGGTTACCTTTTCCAGAAAGATATATACTTGCTGGTGGTAAAGGGGATGAAATGGAGCAATGTGGGGCTTAGTGACCAGCAAGAGTAAGATACATCATTTATTGACCTACAGAATTTGCTCCATGTTAAGTACCTAGTATACATTATCTTTGGGAATATTACAACAACTCTGCAAGGTAGATCCTATGATTATCTTAAGGGTCCCTCAACCTTTGGCTTCAGTCCAGTTGCCTGAGATTGAAGATAATACTTCTTAGAGGTTGCTAAAGCAGGCATTTTTTCATTTTTATTTTTTTTAGCTAGATATCCATTTTTATTCTTAGAAAGTTTCATAACCTTCCCATTGGCATGCACCTCTACAGAATTCAGAGCATTTTAACTAAAATCATCTAATTTCCTTCTAATAATAGTCCTATGCAGCAGTCAGGCCACATTGTCACCATTATACAGAGGAGAAAATGGAGGTTTATGAGAAATTAAGGGAACATGTCCAAGGCCAAAGATGCAATAAGACTCTGAATACCACCACCTTTTCTTTATTCTGAATAACATTTTAGAACTTTGATGTTATCGTTGCATTTTGCCCCCATAGTCTCAGTATATTTTTCAATATGTTTCAGTTTTAGAAGGCCCTTTTAGTAGTATAGAATCTTCCTTCTACTTTTAGACACCATCATGTTTTCTATATTCCTTGTTAAATACCTTATTAATTAAATATTAATGTTATACCCACTTTTCAAATGAGGAAATTGAGATACAGAGAGACTAAATCTTGCTCAAAGTCTTACAGCTAGTATGCAATAGAGCCAAGCTTACAACTAAGACAATTTGATTTCAAATTCTGCTTTTAACCCTTTATAAATATACTAGTTGCCTGGTGCATCAAATTAATGCACATTAAAAGGTAATTAATTAGAGGAAATATTTTAATATTGCTATTTGCCCTTTCTCCATAATAGAAGTGTCAGAGATGAAAGAAAATTAGTAAAATGTATATGAAAATCTCCCTCCTGTCAGAGTCTGAGGCACACCATGGGACCCAAAGTCAAGTCCCTGCCCACCTGCTCATGCCTCAAAATCTCGCAAGACCCAGACCTGGCCAGCCCCTCTCCCATTAAGCCCCACAGGGCAGGGGGCACAGCCTCAGGTCTTCTGTCAAGCCCCACCGGGTGGGGGGGCACAGCATCAGGTCCCCCATAAAGCCTCACTGAGCGGGAGGTGCAGCCTCAGCTTCCTGGGCCTGGCGCCAGGCAGGGGGTGCGGGTGCGGCCTAAGGTTCCCCAGACTGGCCTTAGGTCCCCCAGGACCAGTGCTGGGTGGGGGGCACAGCGTCAGACCCCCAATCAAGCCCTGCCAGGTGGAGAGCACAGCCTCAGATCACCCATCAAGCTCCACTGGGTGGGGGCATGGCCTCACGTCCCCTGACTCCAGTGCTGTGGCAGGGTGCACAGCCTCAGTTCCCCTGCAAAGCCCAGCCAGGAGGGGCATGCAGCCTCAGCCCCTGGCCCTAGTGCCAGGGTGGGAGGCGTAGCCTCAGGTCCTCTGGCCTGGCCTCAGGTCCCCTGGCCCTGGCATCAGGGTGGGAGGGTGCAACTTCAAGTTCGCCATCAAGCCCCACTGGGCAGGAAGCACAACCTCAGGTCTCCCAACAAGTCCAGCCAGGCAAGTGCGCAGCCTCAGATCCTCTGTCGAGCCCCACCAGGTGGGGTGGGGAGGTGGGGTGTGCAGCCTCAGCCCCAGCCCCTGTGCCTGGGCAGGGGGATCAGCCTCAGGTCCTCTGGCCCAGCATCAGGTCCCCCAAACCCAGTGCAAGGGTGGGAGGGTGTGACAACCATTTGCATATTAGCTCTTTATTATATAGGATTATATAGGATGAGGAAACTATGAGCAAAAGAGGGAAAGAGATGATTCTGAGTTCATGCAGTGAGGTCACCTGGATCCTTATTCAGTGTTTCTCTGACCTTCCAAGCCTAAAGTCAGTGACATGCCCTGAGTCTATTCCTAGTAAATGGAAAGATGGCTGGCATGATTTAAACCAAAACTGTATACTGAAGTTCCCCAGACAAAAATTCTCTTACAGAATTCTGTTTGTCCATCACAGTCTTTGTTTAGAAAATTGATGTAGACTGCTCCTAGGCAGGGTTTCAATCACTTTTACTGTCCCAAGCTCACTCTGTGTTCACTAGGCTGTTTTATTCATTTACATTTATCTGCCCAACTAGTGAAGGTGTTTGAGCACCTAGATTTAAGCATTATTATATATAAGCATCTGCACACACACATACTCACATAATCACAGTCTAGTCTGTTTCAACAACCGATTTGCAGCACGGCACCACACATACCTTCATGTTTACTTAGTATTTAGAGTTACACTTAAGATCTGAATTCAGTTTTATAGGTAGCTATATCCAGAAGAAACTCTGTTACTGTTTTTCATTTCGTAACCTCTTACTTTTCCCTTCCCTTCTCTGTTCTATCTGGTTTTCTGTTAATTTTGCTGTCCATCTTCCCCCATGCCTGAGTTAGGTCACCTGCAAGCCATTCACTCTCTACTCTTTAGAAATGGATAAAGAGTGAAGAAACCATTTTGAAGGCTCACTGTCTGCCAGATATTCTCTTTTATTTCATTCTCCAAATTATTCTAAGCACTAGGTCAGGGCATTCCTGTTTTACAAATGAGGAAACTAGATCTCAAAGAAGCTAAGCAAAGGAGTCAAAGTTATTAAACTAGTTAATTGACAGAGCTGGGATTTTAACACAAGATTGACTCCAAAGCCTATTATCTTGCCCTACACCACACTTCTATAATGAAAGTGTATTAGTTTTCTATTGCTGCATAGTATTTGACCACAAATCTAGTACTCATTTATCAGCTCACAGTTCTGTTAAGTCAGAAGTCTGTCACAGCATGACTAGATTCTCAGCTCAGTATCTCACAAGGATGAAAACAAGGTATTGGCCAAACAGCATTCTAATCTGGAGCTCAGTGTCCTCTTCCAAGCTCATGTTATTATAGTAAGATTTGGTTTCTTGAAGTGTAGGATTAAAGCTCCTGTGTCCTTTCTGGCTGTCAGCAAGAGGCTGCTCTCAGCTACTCAAGGCTGCTCTCATTCCTTCCCATGTATACCCCTACCTTCAAAGCCAACAATAGGGAATCTTCCCTCTTTAAATACCCCCAACTCCATGAAGGTCTTTCTAGAAAGAGACCAATGTCTTTTAAAGGTTCATTTGATTACATCAGGTCCATCAAGGATAACCACCCTTAAATTCAACTAATTGCAGCCTTAGTCACATCTGCTCATTCTCTCATGACAGCAATTAGATTAGTGTTATCTAAATAAATGAAAGAATGTGTCTACTCACCAGGGGTTGGGAATATTGGGGGCCATCTTAGAAATCTACCTACCACAGGAAGTGTGCTCTAAATGAGGAAGAGGAACATCCTTGACTTAGGGAGAAGGATTCGAACTTTGTAAGGCTTTGGAAACTTCAACTCACCATGCCTCTCCCATGCCCATGGATGAGGAAGCCTCTATCTTGAGGTAGCAGGGAATGAAACTGCAAAAGTGCCTAAAGGTCACAGTGGCTATAAAAGCTACATATTAATCACATCTACCTTTCCTTAGGCATATTTAATAATTTCTGGTTTGAAAAATCTTTCTCTGGTGCTGTAGAGATTTTTCAAAGAAATCTAATGCCACCAGGCTGAAAAGTGAGTTCCCCATAGTATCCAGGCACCATGTCAAGTGCTCCAATACCCTAAAGAGCCAGTAGGGACAGAGAAGTACGTTCCAGTGGCCCTTTCTCATCTCTGTTCTGAAATTGAAAGACAGGGAATTGATGCAAAACAACTCACAACACTAAAACTATCCACCTTTACTGTCTTCTTTCTCCTTACTTCATCACTCCATTTAAGTAAACTATGTGTCTCTGCAATAACACAGGGGCCAGAAGGCCTGTACTTCACATGAAAGAATTAGATATGACTCTGGGGCTCAGGTGCAGGAGGCAGGAGGGGTGTGGGGTGGCCTTCATGAACGAAAACAAGCCCTTGGGCATTGACTAACAGCTGAGACTAGCAAGCTTCATTGCCCAGCATTCTTAGTCTAGCAACATGCCAGCCTTTACTGTAGAGAGAGAACAGAAGATCCCCAGCAGAATGAATAGAATCTGATTTCATTTATATTCAGTACACTCACCCTCTTCAGGCAGAGAGGCCAGAACACCTGGTGCAGTTTGAGCCACTGTGGCCAGGGACAACACATTAACCAGGTCCTGGACGCAAGTAGGAATGTGGCTTCTCTTCCTCAAGCAGATGCTACATAGGTCTAGAGGAGCAGGATGTAAAAATACCAACCAAGTTCTCATTAGCACTACACAGGGAAGGGAATTATTTCATATTGATGGATTCTCCCCACAGTCTCTGCACATATTGGTCTTGCTTGTAATGAATTTGTTTAGGTCCACAAGTCATCAACTCACTGATATCTGAATTACTGTTGGTACGGGAAATGTTGCAGAGCATGCCTCACTAACTGTACCACCACCAATTGCTCTGTGTGCCCCTTCACTTAAAAAAAATGATAGATATATCTTTGTAAAATTCTTTGGCTGTTTTTCTTCTTTATCAATAGCATGAATAGGGCATGATAAATGGGACAGCTTCCTCAGAGAACAGTTTGATCCACAGCACTATTCCATAGAACTTTCTGTAAAGATGGAAATGTTCTATATCTCTGCTTTCCAATATAGAAGGCACTAACCACATGTGACTTTTGAGCACTTGAAAAGAAATGTGGCTAATTATATTAAGAAATTATATTTTCATTTTTTAAAATATATTTTATTGATTTTTTTATAGAGAGAAGGGAGAGGGATATAGAGTTAGAAACATCGATGAGAGAAGAAATATCGATCAGCTGCCTCCTGCGTACCCCCTACTGGAGATGTGCCCACAACCAAGGTGCATGCTCATGACCGGAATTGAACATGGGACCCTTCAGGCCACAGGCCGAATTTCTATCCATTGAGTCAAACCAGTCAGGCCTATATTTATTTTTATTTTTTATTTTTTAAAAATATATTTTATTGATTTTGTACAGAGAGGAAGGGAGAGAGATAGAAAGCTAGAAACATCGATGAGAGAGAGTCATCGATCAGCTGCCTCTTGCACACCCCCCACTGGGGATATGCCCACAACCAAGGTACATGCCCTTGACCAGAATCGAACCCGAGTCCCTTCAGTCCCCAAACCGACGCTCTATCCATTGAGCCAAACCGGTCTCGGCCAGGCCTATATTTTTAATTTTAATTAACTTAAATTCAAATAGCCAGATGTAGCTAGTGGCTATCCTATCTAATAAAAGAGTAATATGCAAATTAACCATCATTCCACTACACCCACAAGCCATGTCCACAAAACACGCCCACCAGCCAATCAGGAGTGAATATGCAAATAAATGCAACCAAGATGGTTACTGCCACAGAGAGTAGGAGGGAAGCTTGGGTTTCCCTGACAATGGAGGAAGCCAAGCTTTCCACCTGCCCTTGCCAGCCTAAGCCTCCACTCAAGGCTACAAAGTTTCAATGATAGAAGGTACAAAAATCCAAACAGAAATGGCAGCAGCCATAGAACTGGAAAGAGCAGGAGGCTAGGGTTACCCCCAGTGATGGAGGAAGGCAAGCTTTCCATACACCATGGCTGGCCCAGGCCTCTGCTTAAGGCTATAAAGTTTCAATTATAGAAGATACATAAATCCCAACAGAAATGGCTGCTGCCACGGAGCAAGCAGGAGGCTTGGCTCTGATCCAGGCTGCAAAGTTTCAATTGTAGAAGATAAATAAATCCCAGTTACCAGGGCTTCTTCTTGGGTTGCTGGGGGGGTGTGGCTGGCCAGCAAATACCACAGGACCCTCGCCCAGGCCACCCCAAACCCCAAGGGAACCCACACTCTGATCCAGGACACCCTTCAGGACAAACCACCTGGCGCCCACCTGTGCACTAGGCCTCTATCCTATCTAATCTTACCTAATAAAAGAGTAATATGCAGATTGACCATCACTGCAATACACAAGATGGCTGCCCCCATGTGGACACAAGATGTCTGCCACAAGATGGCCAAAAGGGGAGGGCAGTTGGGAGGGGCCAGGCCCACAAGGGAGGGCAGTTGTGGGTGATTAGGCCAGCAGGGGAGGGAAGTTGGGAGGGACCAGACTTGCAAGGGAGGGCAGTTGGGGGTGATCAAGTCTTCAGGGGAAAGCGATTAGGGGTGACCAAGCTGGCAGAGGATGGAATTTGGGGGTAGCCAGGCCTGCAGGGAAGGGCTGCTGGTGGGGACCCAGGCCTTCAGGGGAGAGCAATTGGGGAGAACCAGGCCTGCAGGGGAGGGCAGTTAGGGGTGACCATGTCTGCAGTGGAGGGCAGTTAAGGGCAAACAGGCTGGCAGGGGACCAGTTAGGCATCCATCAGGTTGGCAGGGGAGTGGTTAGGGTTGATCAGGCTGGCAGGCAGAAGTGGTTAGGGAAGTCAGGAAGGCAGGCAGACAAGCAGTTTGGAACCAGCAGTCTTGGATTGTGAGAGGGATGTCCGACTACCCGTTTAGGCCTGATCAGGATCAGGCCTTAATGGGCAGTCGGACATCCCTCGAGGGAGTCCAAGATTGGAGAGAGTGCAGGCTTAGCTGAAGGACCACCCACCCCCCATGCAAAATTTTTATGCACTGGGCCTCTAGTTGTATTATATAGTGCAAATATAGAAGGAGCTCAGAGAGGCACGTACTGAGATAGAGTAGAAATTAGCCAAAAGAGAGCTGTTGTGGTACAGCAACCTTGCTCTTTCTGGCTTCAGCCACCCCCCCCCCCCCCAATCTTTGACTTGAAAGTTTCGATTAATGTCAGAAGTCCCCAAATTGTGACTAAGAACTAAATTCAATTTTGGAATATAGATTAGTTTCAGTAAATATTTAAATATTATATGAATGCCTTCCAGGTGTGTGTGTGTGTGTGTGTGTGTGTGTGTGTGTGTGTATACAAGAACATGCAAGGGCAGAAATGTGTCCACCATTCTCTCTCTCTCTCTCTCTCTCTCTCTCTCTCTCTCTCTCTCTCACACACACACACACACACACACACACACACACACACACCACTGCATTACCTGTATAGATCCCGTAGGTATATTGAATCTGTGACCCCATAGATGAGATGATTTCTAAGGACCCTTCCTGTTTTGTATGCTGTGAATATTTAGGCCTCTTATAGTACCCCAAACCTGTTTTGACTTTGGACATATGACTAGAGTATTCTTATAGTTTTCTGCCTCTGCCCTCCCAGATTTAATACTAGTTAATTAATTTTTGAGTAAAAGATGTGGATAGAATGCAGATAAGATACAACCCCAGCCCTATTATTCAGTTCTTTTATTAAAGCTAGAGATAAGGTTCAGGATTTCAGACACTTTGGTCTGGCAGCTTGATAGTAAAAAGAACATGGCATTTGTAGTCAACAGACCAGGTTCAGATTATTAGATTAAAAATTTTACTAGCTGTATTAACCTCAGTTTACTTACTTGCAAAAAAAAAAAAAAAAAGACTTAAATATTCCTAACCTTCAAAGATTATTGTGGAATTAAATGATGTAATTTGTGCATGAAGTGAGAAGGCCCTGAAGAAAATAGTTATCTTTATTTCTCTTTGTTACTTCAGGCATGGAGCTAATTATATCTGTCGTCTTCCAGGCTTGAAGAGGACTAAATGGTCTGGCAACTCCTGATCTCAAGGCCATAAAGTGCCAATAATGGGGACAAAGAGGGTCTACAGCTAGAACATCTACCAGGGGAGCAGATCCAGTAGGAACTTCCAGTCTGTAGAGCTGCCTATAAGAACTCATGTCAGAAACAGGTTCACTAGATGACAAGATATTATGGAGTCCAGGTCTCAAGTTCTGGAAGAAGATAGATTTAGCCTGGACCATACCTTCCAGCCTATTCTGTGGGTGGAAAGTGGGAGTTGGCAATGGGTGTACATATATTCTTACTGTTGAGTGTGCCCGAGCTGGACAGAAATTATTGTTGAACAAGGTCATCTTACCAATCTGGATTGATTTTTCAGACTCCCTTGTTATTTTACCCTGAGGTTCTTCTGTGCTCCTCTTGCACTACCAACCCCTCTATTATTCTTCTATTCTAGTTGTTGATCCAAATATGTGATGCATTCTTGCATTGAGTTACACAAAAGAATCATGCATTTAACTGATTAGAATCTCCCAGTTAACTAGGAATGATTAGAGTTTGCATTGCAGGACTTATTTTTCTAATTAGACCTGAAAATTTGTTTCAGATAAGTAAGAATTTCTGCAGATGCCAGAAACAGATCAGCAGCAGGTTTTGTTGTATTTATCCATTTAAATTGAGCAATCCACTTCTTTCTTTGTTTTATACCTTTTAAAATTTATTATTGCAACTTTAAATAGATTAGAGATAAAGTGGTTTATGGTCTACCTCAGTGTATCTGGCTATACTAGGGCTCAGAGTAATAACATCTTCAATTATTTATATTTGTGCCAATATAAATCTTAGGGAAGTAAACATTAGGATGCCCAAAGACCTCTAAATTGTGTGCATGTGAGCATGGGGAGAAGATGGTTCATAGGCTTGAGGTTTGGATTATTGTTGTTTTAAATAGTGTTATTTTTATCATTTTTTTCCCTATTGGCTGCCTCCTAGCATGGTTCCTATTTTACAGATAGATGAGAAACAAGGAAATTCTTTTATTTGTTACTATTGGGTATTTCAGCCCTTCAAATTCCTCTTTGATAAAAAAAGAAAATCAACCTGTGACTTAGAGTGCATATTCACTATAGGTCTAATATCTCACAATATCTGAAGTTGTTATGGTGTTCAGTGGCAAATGTTGCAACACCAGAAAATTGCTATTTCTTTAGTGGAAATTGAGATGATAGAATTTGGTAGTCTGAGGATGAAAAAGGACATTCAAAGACATTTTTAAAAATTTCCATCTGATGCTTTAAGCTTGAATTATTTTTTAACTTTATTTTAATTATTAACACTATTAAAGATGTCCCCATTCCCCTTCTCATTTACCCACCCCTAGTAAGCCCCTACCCCCTTTCCCTGTAGCCATCACTACACTGTTGTCTGTGCCTATAGGCTATGCATATATGTTCTTTGGCAGATACTTTCATCCAGTCCTCACTCTCCCCTCTGACAGCTGTCAGTCTGTTCCATGTATCCATGACTCTGTTTCTATTTTGTTTGGCAGTTTATTTTGTTCATTAGATGCCACATGTAAGTGACATCATATGGTATTTGTATTTCTCTGACTGGCTTATTTCACTTAGCATAATAATTTCCAGGTCCATCCATGTTATCTCAAAAGGTAAGATTTCTTTTTATGGCCATGTTGTATTCTATTATATAATAGCATTTTTATCCACTCACCTACTGATGGATAGTTGGGCTATATCCAGATCTTGGCTATCTTATATAATAAAAGCCTAGCAACCATAATGGCAGAATGACCAGAACGACTGCTCAACAAGTCACTATGGGGTGCACTGACCACCTCTTGGTCCGTTTTCCTGGCCAGCAGGCTCCCATTGCCCAATGCCAAACAGGGATCAAGAAGTGAGTGGTATGTGGGTGGCACCAGGCCAAGGCCCCCACCCTGCCAGTTTTCCCACACATAGAGGGTGACCCACAGTAGGGGTGTGGCCGGCAAGAGGGCAGGAATGGCTGACTTCTCTGTCCCTCCCCTGGTGATCAGGCTCTGATCGCCTGATGGTAAACAGGGAACCAAGGTGGGTGGAGGGGATGTGGGTGGCAACAGGACAACGCCCCCATCCTGATAGTCATCCCACATACAGAGGGCACCTATGGCAGGGGTGGGGACCGGTAGACCTCTCAGTCTCTCCCCACCTCACTGTCAGGCTCCGATCACTCAGTGGCAAACTGGGAACACAGGTGGGTGGCAGCAAGGGGCAAGGTTGGCTGCTGACAACTGGGGAAAATGGCCCTGATCACAGGCTAGGCCTAGGGACTATACCCATTCACGAATTTTGTGTGCCAGGCCTCTAGTTGTAAATAATGATGCTGTGAACAGAGGTTCATTGGGATTCTTAGAAGTGGGATTTCTGAGTCAAAAGGCAGATCCATTTTTAACTTTTTGAGGAAATAACATACTGATTTCCAAAGTAGCTGCAACAGTCTGCATTCTTCTCCACATCTTCACCAACACAGTTGTTTGTTGACAGCTGTGAGAAGATACCTCATTGTGGTTTTAATTTACTTTCTGATGACTACTGACATTGAGCATTTTGTCATATGACTATTGGCTATCTATATGTCCTCTTTGGAGAAGTGTCTATTAAGGTCCTTTGCCCATTTTTAAATTGGATTGTTGTCTTCCTGTTGTTGAGTTGTGTAAGTCCTTAATATATTTTGGAAATGAACCCCTTATCAGTATTATTGGCAAATATTTTCCCATACAGTGGGTTCCCTTTTCACTTTGATGATGGTTTATTTTGCTATGCAGAAGCTTTTTGGTTTTTTGTAGTACCATGTGTTTAAATTTTCCCTTGCTGTTGAAGATATGTCGGCAAAAATCTTGCTATGAGAGGTGTCTGAGATTTTACTGCCTGTTTTCTTCTAGGATTTTTATGATTTTGTGACTTACATTTAAGTTTTTTATACATTTTTAAAATTTTTATTCTTGTGTATAATGTGAGTTGGTAGTCTACTTTCATTTTTTGATGTACTTGTCCAATTTTCCTAACACTATTCATTGAAGAGACTTTCTTCACTCCGCTATAAGCTATTGTCTCCTTTGTCAAATATTAATTGACCTAAAGGTATTGGTTGATTTCTGGGATCTTTGTTGGGTTCCATTGATCTATATGTCTTTTCTTATGCCAGTACCAGTCTGATTTTATTAAAATGGCAATGTAGTATATTTTGATATCAGGTATTGTGATACCTATAACTTTGCTCTTCTTTCTCAAGATTGATGAGGCTATTCAGGATCTTGTTTTGTTCCATATAAATTTTTGGAACATTTTTTTTCTAAATTTGTGAAATATGCCATTGGTTTTTTAATATGAATTGTGTTGAATCTATAGATTGCTTTGGGTAACATCGACATTCTAATTATATGAATATGTCATATAGTTTTATGAGAATAGGTAATTTTACCTTCTTGGTTAAATTTATTCCTAGTTAACCTCATCTTCTTTTGGTGTTATAATAGTAAATGACATTGTTTTCTTAGTTTCTCTTTCTGATATTTTATTGTTGGTGTATAAAAATAGCACTGATTTCTGAATATTTGTATCTTGCTACATTGCTGAATTCATTTATTAGATCTGGTTGCTTGTTGGTGTAGTCTTTAAGATTTTCTATGTATAATGTCATGCTATCTGCAAACAAGACAGTTTTACTTCTTCCTTCCATTTTGAGTGTTTTTCATTTCCTCTTCTTGTCTGATCACTATGAGTAGGACTTCCAGTACTCTGTTGATATGCTTGCATTTTTAACCATTGTGTTCTAGTCTCTGCTTGATAATCTCCAATAACATGCATGCCTGGCAACCTTTCCATGTTCAGAGACCTTTAACTATCAGAGTGTGTTTGTGGTGTGTGTGTGTGTGTGTGTGTGTGTGTGTGTGTGTGTGTGTGTAAAGGGGGGACAGAGAGAGAGAGAGAGAGAGAGAGAGAGAGAGAGAGAGAGAGAGAGACAGACAGACAGACAGACAGACAGACATAAAAGCCACTGTACATTTTATTTAGGTAGTCCTATGGACCGCATAATTAATTCATAATTAATTCTGATGTTTACCTTTCTAGTCTCTTTAGCTAGCAATCTGCTAGACATGCTAGACTTAGACACAACTTCATCTTTCTTTTTTATCTCAAATATTATGTATGTGCCTATTACTTATAAGAGAAAGCCCAAACTTCTCCTTACAATAAACAAGCCCTTTCAAAATCAGGTCTAATCTTGATTTCAACCTTATAAATAGCCAGTCTCTCTATACAAGTATTATATACTCCAGCCACACTGGTCTCTACTATTTCCACCAAACACTCCTCATTGCTTTTGTTCGTCATTTCTACTCTTCTCTGCTTGGTGAAACCTTCATCATTTTTCAAGGTCCAGGTCAAATGTTACTGACCCCACCTATGCAGAGTAATTGTTGTCTTTTTATTAATACCTCTGTTGTAACATTTACTGGATTGACATTTTAACTGCATAGGGGTATTAATTTACCCACTACCAGACAAGGTTAAGGCCCAGAAGAAAAGGCTTTCCTTGTTAGTTTGGCTCAGTGGATACAGTGTTGGCCTGAGAACTGAAAGGTCCTGGGTTCGATTCGAATCAAGGGCACATGCCTGGGTTGTGGTCTCAATCCCCAGTAGGGAGCAGCAGGAGGCAGCCAATCAATGGTTTTATTTCATCATTGATGTTTGTATCTCTTTCTCCCTCTCCCTTCCTCTCTCAAATCAATAAAAATATATTTTAAAAAAGAAAAGTCTTAACATTGAATCTCTGTTGAATGAATGAATGAATAAATGAATGAATTGTGGGTATATCTGAATAATTCAATTAAAGTCCTAGATGTGAGTACTGAAGCCTTCATTTATGCAGAGTCCACTCCAAGGATATTCTAGGTCTGTCTTGCAAGGTGATTAGGGAGAAAAAAAATATGAACTTTTAGTTTAGTAAAGAATCATGCATTCAACTAGTGCTAAACTGAGCATTTGTCTTCAAGGAGTTTAGAATCTCTGACCATGAAGAATGAACATCCTTATTTTCTTAGCATGAAGATTTTCTAACAGAGTAGCTGCACTGTGTGTTTTTGATCACTTTTAATAAATCCAAATTTCTCTTTCCTCCCAATAGCCCGGAAGCTGAAGAAACTTGGTAATCTGAAACTTCAGGAGGAAGGGGAGGCTTCCAGTGCCACCAGTCCCACTGAGGAGCCAACCCAGAAGCTGGCGGTGTCACACATTGAAGGCTACGAGTGTCAGCCTATCTTTCTGAATGTCCTGGAAGCCATTGAACCAGGCGTGGTGTGTGCTGGACATGACAACAACCAGCCTGACTCCTTTGCAGCCTTGCTCTCTAGCCTCAATGAACTGGGTGAAAGACAGCTTGTACACGTGGTCAAGTGGGCCAAGGCCTTGCCTGGTAAGGAAAAGGAAAGTGGAGGCATGGGATAAAAGTGATAATATTTAGTGAATGCTCCTATGGTCAAGGAAGATATCACGTCCTATCCATTCTTTTTCATTAAATCATGCAATTCTCACCATTACCCTGCAGGGGTAGAGAATGATATAATCCCCACTTTAAAAATAAGGAAACACGCTGATTAGGTGGTTCAGTTGGTTAAAACATATTCCTACCAAAAGGTTGTGGTTTTGGTTACCAGCCAAGGAACATACCTAGGTTATGGGTTTGATTTCCATTCAGAGCTTATATGAGAGGCAACCAATTAATGTTTCTCTATCACATAGATGTTTCTCTTTTTTCTAAAAATCAATGAAATATATCCTACACTGATGATTAAAAAATGAAAGTAAAACTCAGAAACCAAAGAGTAGAGCAGTATTATAGAGTATCCCATACACCTCACATAAGCACACAGCAATCATGTTTAATCTACAGATATAGTGTGAAGTTTTCCTCATAATCATAGATTATGTAGACATAGTGTTTATAAGCCTTAAGATAATTTTGAGCCTGACTGATATTCTGTCTTCAATATCAACTTGAGAAACCATACCATGCACTTATAATATAATATGGTAGAAAGAACATGGATTTGGGAGTCAGAAACATTTAAGTTCTAGTCTTAATTCTGCTTGTAAAATAGTGTGTGGTCCTTTCCCTTTATGGTCTCAGGTTCTTTACCTGTATAATATATGAAGAATGTTTTGGACTGAATTACTGGTTTTCAAATTTTGCTTTAAGGAACTTTAGTGCTCTTTAAAATATCTTAGGAATCATAGTGGGAGGAAATAGTCGATGAATTCAGTGATAGTGAAATAAATACAAAGTTATTGTCTTAACTTCTGCTTGGATACCTCCAATGATGGGGAAAACACTTTTCTTTAGACTATCTGTTTTTTTAACAGAACTGTTTATTTAAAATACTAGAGGACTGGTGCACAAAATTAATGCACTGGGGGAGGGTGTCCCTCAGCCCAGCCTGCAGCCTCTCCAATATGGTGGCTTCCAACCGCTCACTGTGTGCTTGCCTAATTGCCCCTAACTGCTTCTGCCTGCCAGCCTGATCACCCTTTAACCACTCCCCTGCCAGCCTGGTTGATGCCTGCCTAAGTTCTCCCTTGCCAGCCCAATTTCCCCTAACTGCCTTCCCTTGTTGGCTTGGTAACCCCCAGCTTCCCTCCCCTGCAGGCCAAGTCGCCCCCAATTGCCCTCCCCTTGTGTCCCAGTCCTCCCCAACTGCCCTCCCTGCCAGTCTGGCTGCCCTTAACTGCCCTCCCTTGCAGGTCTGGTTGCCCCCAACTGCCCTCCCCTACAGTCTTGACCCCCCAACTGCCCTCCCTCCCCTGCTGAACTGGTCACCCCAACTGCCCTCCCCTGCTGGCCATCTTGTGGTGGCCATCTTTGACCGCATGGGGGCAGCTATCTTTGATCACATGGGGGTGGATATTTTTTATCACATGGGGGTGGCCACCTTGCATATTACCTCTTTATTATATAGGATTAAAGATCGTCTATCTAAGCATTCACAAACTTTCCTTTAGCAGCCAAACTTTGTATTTCTCAAAACAGCATACACGGATACTACTAGAGCTGGTTGATTTTAAACCAGTGCCTCTCCCTCACTACCCCCAGGGAAGCCTCAAGTTATTCTTTCAGAATCTTAGGACTCCAGGGAACAAAGTTTGGAAACCAGTGAAACAAGCTCTGTCAGGATTCTCCTAATCCTAAAATTCTGGGGTTCAAAGATTGTTTTGAAACATCAACAACCAATCCAATTCTTATGGAGTTAAAGATAACTGTTCCTTCTAATAACTGCTATTCAGAGGAAAATTTATAGAGAACAGAGAAGTTTGATATGTATTATCCGATGTGTTCCTCATAAAAATCACATTAAGTAGGGGATTCCCCCTGACATTTTATAGATAAAATATACTGAAGCTCTGAGAAATTATATACTTCATTTCAGAATGTAGCAGGGTTAGAACTTGAAAGCCTAGGTCCCCTCCTGGTTCCAAATTCCTTCCTCATCCCATTACATCTATAATCTATAATCTATTGTGTTCCTGTAGTTCTGTAGCCCTGGGCTTCACAGTAAGAGGCCAAGGCCTTATTCAAGGCCATTTGGGCCATAATGTAGACTAGAATTAGAACAACTACACATTAGTACTACCCTGTTTCCCCAAAAATAAGATAGTGTCTTATATTAATTTTTTTCTCCCAAAGTTGCGCTAAGTTTTATTTTCAGAGGATGTCTTATTTTTGGGGAAACACGGTAGTACCGCCATATATCAGCTGTATGATCTTGGAGAAATAAGTTAACCTCTCTGGCCATTAGGTTCCTTGTTGGCAAAATAAGTGTCACATCACCTACTCGCTAGGGTTATTATGAGGTACAAATGAGGTCATCAGTAAGAAAGTTAGAAGCATTATCTAAATTTATGAGGTATAGAAAGACAAAATTTCAAATAATTCTGGAACTGTTGGAGAGAAGATAAATTAAAAACTCTGAGGTTATGGTTTAAGCATCCAACTATTTAGAAACCTCCATGAGAACATAACTATTTATGCAGTAGAAGTGGCATCTGGGAAACTCTGTTCTCTGAGCTTAAGGGAAGTAATTTGGAGCTCATCCCACTTTATAAAATTAAAATAAATTGAGGGTTCTTAGTCCACTTAATTAATATTTTTAAATGCCTACTCAAATATTTGAATTATGCTATGTACTAGGAAAGAAAATATGAATAAGGAGAGATGGTCTTTGTGTCCAAGAAGCTCCAAGTCTAGTGGGGGGGAGAGGGAGACAGATGTGTACATAGATAAATTCTAATACTGTGTAATGAATGCTATAATTAGGTGGGTTTACTGAGAATGTAAATGAAGAATTATTAAGTCTTCTGCTTGGGTGAATTGGAAAAAGTTTCACAGAGGAGGTAGCCTTTCAGTGAAAACTTGAATGCTGAGTACATGTTTATTATGTGGAAAACCTAGGAAAGGAGGAAGGCGTTCCAGGCAAAGGCAACTGCTTGTGCAGAGATATAGAGGCATGAGAAAGCATGTTGTGTTCATAAAATTGTATGTTTTTCAGAAAATCTAGAACCTAGATTATGAGAAGTCAAATAGCAAGAGATTAGTCTAAGCAGGCAGGTAATGATGGGCCTGTTTATGTATAACAATGGTAGTAAGGCAAAAATAGCAGTAGAGTTAGCTATTTGCTGGAAAAAATAAACAATAGAGAGAAAGTGGAAGGCAGGAAGAGAGTCAGAGAATAAAGAGCCCAGTTGTAGTGTGGAAAAGACAGTGGTTGTCAAAAGCATCTACCATATGTTATGTAATAATAAACTATTCCCAGAGTTGTTAGAGGGACAAATAAGATTATAGCTAGAAAAGAGCTTTATAAATTGAATAGTTCTGTTCATGTGGGAGAAATGATTATTATACTGCATCTTAAGAAAGGCATAGTGATCAAGAGCACAGGCTTTGGAGTCAGGATGCTTGGCTTTGGACCTTGATGTGCCATTTATTAGCCTCATGATCTTGGACAAGTTCCGTAACCTTTCTGTGACTCACTTTTACTGATTCATAGAATGGGGATAATAGTACCTACATTATTGGATTGCTGTGAGGTTTAAATGAGTTAATATAAGTAGCATGCTTAGAAAAAGTGTATTTTTAAAAAATAGTCAATAAGTGCTAGATTTGTCTTTTCTAACTGACAGTGCCCCTTTTGCCTCCATCATCATCTCATTTGAGCAGCTCAGTGAAATAGAGAAGGAAAGGAATATTATTTCCACCAGATAGCTTACTTTCCTTCTGTTCCCCAGCACTGGTGGTTCCAGTGGCTCTTATGCGCTGTCTGAGAGCTAGGGATTTTCAGGACAGCGGAGACCTAGATTTCATCCAGCCCACAATTGCCCAGTCTGACCATTGTCTCTTCTCCATCTTCAGGCTTCCGAAACTTGCATGTGGATGACCAGATGGCTGTCATTCAGTACTCATGGATGGGGCTTATGGTGTTTGCCATGGGATGGAGGTCCTTCACCAATGTCAACTCCAGGATGCTCTACTTTGCCCCTGACCTGGTTTTCAATGAGTAAGTGTTTATAGGCCCAGAAATCACATAAACACAGCATTCTGGCCATCTCTGTTTGATGGTAATGATTGTAGTAACAGTGGTGGTTAGCCCATTTAACCTATACCATATATTAGGCAGTAGAGACCCCTTCTAGCTTCTATAATCTGAGATGGCTTTGCTTGACAAGAAGGCCAATTGATAGGAGGCCAGAGGGGTTGGTACTGAAGCCATCCCTTTCACACCAAAGACCCAACCTTGGTATTTTGGCCATATTTCTGACATGATTTGTAACCTATTTCAAAACCTCATATAAAGATCCTTTCCATTCACTTTAACCAGCATAGGGAATGGGCATAGGGACTCTAGATGTGGGGGCTAAAATTCCTTTGGTCCCTTTTGCTACATCAAGGGCTACTGCCAGTCACCATTTGTTGATTAATTCCTTTATGCCAGAACTATACTAGATATTTTCTAAATTATTTCTCATTGAATCCTCATGAAAACCGGATATCCCCTTTCTATAGATAACTAGAGGCTCAGTGTGCGGATTCGTGCACTGGTGGGGACCCTTGGCCTGGCCTGTAGGGATTGGGCTGAAACCAGCTCTCTGACATCCCCAAGGGGACTAGATTGCAAGAGGGCACAGGCCAGGTTGAGGGACCCCACCAGTGCACCAATGGGGCTTCTAGTATGCATATAAGATCTTTGGTTAATCTCTTCTGGCCCTCCACCTTCCCCTCCTTTCCCTCTGAGATTCATCAGTCTGTTTCATGTTTCCATGCCTGTGGTTTCAACAACAGCAATGAGCATCTGCCCCCTGATCAATATACGTCATAGTTACTGGCTGATCAGCGGGTCATTATATATTAATGAATGAGAAAAATTAGGCTCAACAAAATAAAGTGACTCACCCAAGTTAACAAAACTAGTGCATGTTGGCAACAGATTTCAAAATATTTCTGTGTAACCCCAAGTTCTTACACTTCATGGCAGTTAGTGATGGGGAAGAGCAGCTCCATAACTCTGGCCATGTGACTTTGGCCCAGTCACTTTTCTTCTCTTAAAAATAGGTTTAATTAATGCTTACCCTGCCATTAGTTCTATTTATCATTTATGAATTTGCCCAAGGTTCAGATTTTGAAATTATACTTATCTTGACAAAAAACTGTTTATCATTGTCTTTGGGCATGGCCTTTGACTTTCTTGTCCTTCAGTTTCCTCATCTGTTAACTAAAGAGAACTTTTTCAAATGGCTTCTTATGATGACTAAAATGGGAGTTAATGGCTATGAAATGTCTGGTCCATAATAGACAATAAATAAATAAAAAGAAATACTTTGCTGGTACTTTCTTCAATAGTGATATTCTTCTCCACTTCTACTGTTTGTCATGCCTCGATGGCATTGTGAATGTAGCTGGTCAGAAAATATTCCCAAAGACTTTGAACTAGTCTCATCACAGAGAATCTTTTTGGTCAGGGCAAGAATTGACCTTCCCTTCTCTCCAGCCCTCAACTGAGAAGGGCCTTAAAATAAATTCTACAGGCCAGGAATTCCTTCTAGTACAGCAATGTGGAGGAAAATAAGCACCCCCAGATGCCCTTTTTCAAGCCATCCAGCCCCGTTAGTCAGAAGCTAAGAATAACCATTGGGCTATTGGCATGACCTGTTCTGTGGTTTCCAAATCTCTAAAGAGTTACCTAAGATACCATCTTCTGGGGCAGGCCTTAAAATTCCCCTTTATGTTAATCTCTCACACCCATTCTCCTATTGCTCTCCAGTGATTGAATCAACTCCCTATGCACCTGCAATACGCTCACCATTCAGAGCCCTAAGACCTTCACAAAATGATAGTTGCCTATTTTCTAAATCTCAAAGTTCCTTCTCTGGCTTTGCATAAGTATGTGATACCTCACCTCAGCTTTCTGACCCATTCTCATATATCTCATCAAAAGATACCATAGCCCTAGCCAGTTTTGCTCAATGGATTAAAGCATCAGCCTGGAACTGAAAGATTCTGGTTTCGATTCTGGTCAAGAGCACGTACTTTGGTTGCAGGCTTAATCACCAGCACTGATCAGACCATATTTAGGAGGCAACCAATGTATATGTCTCTCTCACATAAATGTTTCTCTCACTCTGTCTCTCCCCTTCCCTTCCATTCTCTCTAAAAAATCAATGGAAAATACGCTTAGGTGAGTATTAACAACAAAAAGGTACCACAGGATGGTGGTGCTTGTACACGCCAGTACTAGCATTCTCCCACAACAACATCAAATTTACAACTAAAATACAGAACAACCATCACTTAGAACTACCTGAAATCTGGATTAATAGAAGTCCTATAGCTATAGAAGTAAAGAAGGAAGCACACTGAGACTGGTAGAAGGGGAAGAGGTGTAGAATTGGCTGATCCGACACCCACGGGTGGAATGTTTTTAGTCAGGAGGGATATCTTGGCTGAGTAGACCTTCCTTGAGGAGCAAGGGGTCCAAGCCACACACCAGGCCCTCAGCCCAGTGTTCCAGAGCTTGGAAGAGAAGTACCTGTAACTTTGGGCTGTATAAAACAGTGGGGATTGTGCTTGAGTGACATGGAGGCAGCCAGAGACCCACATAGTTCCTCTTATAGTGCCAGTGCACATATGTTTTTTGATTCACTTGCTCTGAGCTCCAGTGCTGAGGCAGCAGCTTAAACAAATCTAGGGAGATACAGGGAGGAACTAAATTGTCTATCATCAGGGCAAGAACTTAGTGGCAGCTTTCTCACAGACAAAAATTCTGGGACACCCCCCCACCCCCAACAGAGCTGACTGGCAGGCACCATATCTGAGTCTCCATCAATTGATAGATTTGCCTTGTGTAGTAGGTATCCTGTAGGGCCCAGTGGATCAGCCTCCCTAGTCACCACAGTTGGGCACTCTAGGTATGCCCATGTCATTTGCCCTACCATAGTGATTCCCTGAGATCCTGTCCCACCCAAGCTGACTGTAGTCTCTTCAATATGAATGGCCTGTTCTGTATCAGGCTTTAGACTTTCCTCAAACCTCTCAAACCAGCATCACCTGGACTCAATGTGATCTATACTTCTTAATAAGTGGCCCAGGCCTGATACTAGTGCAACTTTACAAGGTTCACAGCTTGGCCTCTCCTGGATACATACTAGTCCAACACATGTACCAGCCATCTACAGATTGCTCTGTAGCTCATGCTGGGTGGCCACAGGCATGGCATAGACCACATGTGTCAAACACAAGGACCGCGGGCCAAATCCATCCCGCCAGGCCTTGCAATGTGGCCCGAACCACGCTGTCATCACTGCACTCCGCTGCGTTTCCATCACAATGACAGTTTATGATTGTTCAGTAAACCATTCAGCCTGCGATTTAGGCTGGATTTTAGATTTTGACCCCTTCTCTGATTGAGTTCGACACCCCTAGCATAGACAGTGGCTGACTTTACACTTCTCAGGATTCCTTGGAGCTAGTGTACCCAATGGAGTTTCAGACCATCCCAGATTACAAATCTACCACATCTATGAGCTACACACTAAAGGGTTGGATTTGGTAAACACCAAAGCCCCACTGAAGCAAGTCCTGTTACATAGGGGTGTCTCCTGCATAGCAACTCTTCCACTGTAGACACAGCTGGTCCTCACAGCCAATTGGTATGGGGATAAATTCCTCCCAGTGATGCCAACATTATTCAAGGCTCAACTACAAAAAGTGTACACAAATGACACAGAGGTGTACATAGAGTGTTCAGATCAAGCGATTAGGGAGGCTGAACTATTGGGTCCTACAGGACACCTCCTATAAAAAGCCACTCTACCAATTCCCAGAGATGTAGCAGCTCTACCTAATACATAGAAACAAACATAGGGAAGCAACCACAAAGAAAAATACAGAGACAAAGAAACATGTCACAGATAAAAGAAAGCATAAATCTCCAGAAAAATAACTAAATGAAATGGAAGGAAGCAAACTACTAGATACCGAATTCAAAATAATGGTTATAAGGATGCTCAAAGACGTTAATGAGAACTTCAAGGAACTAAGTGAGAATTTTAAGAAAATAAGTGAGAACATCAAGCATGAAAAAGGACCAGTCAAAAATGAAGGATACACTAACTGGAATGAGAATACTTTGCAGGTAATAGTAGAGTAGAGCATGCTGAGGATGAAATAAGGGGTTTGAAATATGAGGAATCAAAAAACACCCAATAGTCAGAAGAGCAAAAAGTAAAAATAATCCAAAAATATAAAGATAGTGTAAGGAGCCGCTAGGAAAACCTCAAGTGTACCAACATTCACATTATGGGGTGCCTGACAGAGAAGAGAGGGAACAAGAAATTGATAACCTATTTGAAGAAATAATGACAGGTAACTTCACCTACCTAGTGAAAAAAATAAATTTACAAGTCCAGGAAGCATAGAGTCCCAAAGAAGAAGAACCAAAAGAGACCCATACCAAGACACATCATAATGAAAATGTCAGGGTTTAAAGACAATGAAAGAATCTTAAAATCAGCAAGATAAAAGCAGTTAGTTACCTACAAAGGAGCACCCATATGACTGCCAGCTGATTTCTCAACAGAAACTTTGCAGGCCAGAAGGGAGTGGCAAGAAATAGTCAAAGTGATAAAAATCAAAGATTGACAACCAAGATTACTCTACCCAGCAAAGCTATTATTTAGAATAGAAGGTCAGATAAAGAGTTTTAAACATAAGAAAAAAATTAAAGGAGTACATAAAAACCAAACCAGTATTACATGAAATGTTAAATGTTGAAGAAGAAGGAGAAGGAGGAAGAGGAAGGGGGGGGAGGAAGAGGAGAAGAAGAAGATATAAAAATATGAGCAATAAAATAGCAATAAATACTTATTTAAATAAACAATTGAATCTAAAATTCAAAATAACCAAGGAATCTAATGAATAAAATACCCTGATTAATAAAATAGAACCAGAATCATGGAAACATGGAACAGACTGATGAATCTCAGTGCAAAGGGGTGAGAGGGGCAGGAAGAGATTAACCAAAATCTTATATGCACATTTGCTTTACACAGGGACCCATAGTGAAGGCCTGTTGCAGGGTGAAATCTGGATATGGGTGGAGGAGTGTAATGGGGGAGGATAGAGGAGACATCTTTAATACTCTCAAGAATAAAGATCTAAAAAAATAAATGCTTTTACCCCCCCTCTAAATAAAAGATACCATAGGACTATTCACATGGTCTTAAACACATCAAGCCCCAGAGCTCCTGAAACAATAGGTGCTCCATCTCCCCTTCTTCACATAGGAACCCACTATGCCAGAGCTCTTGGGATTCCTAAAAACATCTAAACCAATGTTTCTCAATAGGGATGCTGTTGACATTTTTGGAGGAATAGTTTTTCATTGCACAAGAAGTTCCCACATATTGGAATATATTTAACATTCCTGGTACCTGTCCATGATATACCAAATAAAACTCCAGTCACTGTGACAGTCTAAACTTCCTTGATACATTTTAGCACAATATGGAGACAGTAATTCTCTAGGTGAAAAACACTAATTGCTATTAGCCTCATTAAGGTACTAGTAATAGGGAGACTGAAGCCCAAAGAGAAAGACAAGGAATCTGAGTCAACCCATTTGCTGGTCTCTCTTATACCAAACCCTATCATCAACCCTGCATTTTTCTTTCTTCCTGACCTCTTTTTGGGAAACACATATAAGGGTCATGAGCTTGAACCCTACTTGTGTGACTTCAGATATATTACTTAACTTCCTTTAATCTCATTCTTCTCATCTGTTGAATGGTGAATATTATGATAATGGCACCTTCCTATACTAGTATGTAATTTATTGAACACTTTCTATGTGCCAGGCACCATGTTCAGTGTTCTACAATTTTCATTTTCCTTCTTATCTACTCTCCTTTACTCCCAACTACCTCTGCTCTCCTGGATTCAATTATTGACCCCATGTTTCCTGCCTTCTACTCTCTTTCCCTTTCCTTCCTTTTAACTATCTCCTTATTCTTTTAGCTCTTTCTCCCCATTTCTTGTTCCTATCTTTCCTGAATTTTTTTCTGTTGCCTTTCTCCCCATCTTTCACAAATTTCTGTTTTGGGGGCTTAAAGAAGTGTTATAGCAGTCCTGCATGCCAGGAGCATGATATTAATGGTAGGTAAAAAATATTGCAGTGTTTTTATCAACAGAGGCCTGTAAGTACAATAAATACCAGAACAGATCCATTCCCCAGGGTCAGCATGTGTTATTTTAAAATGCTCTATACAACAACAACAAAAATTCTCTATAGTGAAAGGTCTTGGAGCAACAGTGTTTTGGTCAATTGACTTGTAATACTACCTAAATACTTCTTTCCAGTTGAGTTCCAGTTGGAATTGAATATTTCTACACCATCTGCCTCCTTCCCCCTTTCATAAGGCCAGGCAAAATTTATCTGAAATCAAGTGTTGAGCTTCCATCCACCTAGTGCCAGAACTATTCAGGTTGTGGACCATGCTAGTGGTTTGGGAACCAAAATATTAAACCATGGCCTTCAGTCACAATCTAGGAGTTCTTTTTCCTCACCATTTAAGTGGGTGTCATATCCCTTTTACTTTATCCACAAGATATATAATCTCTCTCTCTCTCTCTCTCTCTCTCTCTCTCTCTCTCTCTCTCTCTCTCTCTCTCACACACACACACACACACACACACACACACACTCACACACAATTTATGGAGTGCTGGAAACCAAGAATGCCTACTAGCTGAAGGATGCTGTATTTTCTCTTAGATGATTGCCATAGACAGTCATGGAAAAGAGAGTTGGCTCACCATAAGAAGCTTGGCCACTTCCCTATATAATTTTAGGTGATAATGTGATGATCTGTTCACAAGTCACTATAATGAAAACAGTTCACACTGTTTATAACTCCCAAACTGTAGTAAGGAACAGCCAATATATGATAGTGTAATCTCCCCCTCAGCAGGGGGGGTCTTTACAGTAAACATTCAGAAATAATTACTGGATGATTTGATAAACATTGGAACTTATTTTGAAGTGACAATGGGGAAATCTTCTTCCCTAGGAGCATTTAAATAAATATTTAAAATTTTCGTATGGGGAATGGCATTCTAGCCAAGAGGCAGGGAAATTGACAAGAAAGAACTACTACTATAGTCACTTAAGAATCCTGGTATCCTTACTTTAAGAGTTGATTTCTAAGTCCTGTCTCCTATAAATCTTACAAGTTGGGATACCTGGGAGGCATGTTCTGGCTCTGGATGTAGCTAGGATATTGAAAATGTAGTCAGGGAGACCATGTGCCTGGCCCATGTTGATTAGACTTGTCTATCTCTGTCTCAGGAAACAGAAGGAGCGCATGAACCTGGAAGTCCCATGTGTTTACCCATATCCTGACCAGGAGAGATGAGTAGCTATCAGAATGTCAGGATTTTTTTTGGGGGGGGGTGTCAGGGGGTTTGATAACAACCTTCTTTCTTGCCACTAAAGTACCAACAAGAGAAACACCAAGCTCTTCTTGGAGAACCTGGCAAGGGGAGAGCATCAAGAAACATTCTCTTGAGCTTATTAACCTCCTTCATTTCCCTCCTTCCTCTGTGTGTCTCTTTCTCAGGTACCGCATGCACAAGTCCCGGATGTACAGCCAATGTGTCCGAATGAGACACCTCTCTCAAGAATTTGGATGGCTCCAAATCACCCCCCAGGAATTCCTGTGCATGAAGGCACTGCTGCTCTTCAGCATTAGTAAGTGCCTGGAGGAGTAGGGAATGTCCCTGGGGGCTGAGGGGCTCAGAGAAGAGTTGCTTTTTTCATTAAAGAGTTATCAGCCCTGGACATTTCCCTTTTGTTTCCACCCTTCCTATTCAATTCTCCCTTAGCATCATTTTGTCTAACAAGGATAAATGTCATAGATAAAGACCAATTTCATTGCTAAAATTCATCCTCCATTAGATTTCCACTTACCCCAATCATCTCTTTGGGATAAGATATTTTGGTTGATTGTAGCAGACCACTGAAGTTTTCCATACCTTCTACCATAGAAAAAGGCAAGGCCTACTTTGCATATCTTGTAGGGCAGAAGGGACTGCCAACAGGAGAAAGTCTATCTAAATAAATCAGACAGGGTTTATTTGGCATCCAAAAATGTTTCTGTAATGTCTCTTCTAAATTGAGTGCTCTTTTAGCCCATAAATGAATCAATTTGGTATTCAAAGTTATATGTTTTAATTGTCTAAATCAGAACTACTCTGTGGACAATGTGAAACCATAGGTCCCAAGAAATGTGTTTAGAAGACTAGAAAAAGAATATGTTAAGTACATTGTATTTACTTGATGCTCTTCAAGTTGGGTTCAGCTAGCTTTTCCCCTAAGATCTTCTGGCAAACTCAAGGTCCCAGACATATAGACTTTAGCTACAGGAAATCAAGTAGATGATTCCCTCCCTGTGGGGTGGGTGTCAGGTTTGTGGCCAGAAAACTTGGTGCTTTGTCTAATGCTCCTTTTTGGGCATGCTTCCCCTTCCCATTCTGTCTTCATCCCACATCAGTTCCAGTGGATGGGCTGAAAAATCAAAAATTCTTTGATGAACTTCGAATGAACTACATCAAGGAACTTGATCGTATCATTGCATGCAAGAGAAAAAATCCCACATCCTGCTCAAGGCGCTTCTACCAGCTCACCAAGCTCCTGGACTCTGTGCAGCCTGTAAGCAAATGATGGAGGGTGCCTTGTCAGGGAGAGCTGCCTGATAGAGCCAAATGATAATATGTTCTTCTAGGGTCTGGCACTACCTGTTGGGAGGTGCTTCCATACTCCTCTTATTTTGAATGTGGTCCAGGAAGAAAATGCAATGGAAAAGAAATGAACACAGGTCACAATGTCCCAGCTGGATGTTGTGAAAGATGTGGAGGAGTTGAGAACAGAGCAGTTGGGACTCAGGGAATGGGCTTAGAGCAGATAAGTTCTCTGGGCAGACAAAACAGACCTGGATTTTTTCCCCTCTTCTTTGAGTCATGTGTATGTGTTTTTGTGCATACACCATTTGTGTTTCTGACTGTGTGTGTGTGAGAGAGAGAGGGGGGGGAGGAAGAGGAAGAGGAAGAGGAAGAGAAAGAAAGAGAGAGAGAGAGAGAGAGAGAGAGAGAGAGAGAGAGAGAGAGAGAGAGAAAGAGAAAGAGAAAGAGAAAGAGAAAGAGAAAGAGAAAGAGAAAGAGAAAGAGAAAGAGAAAGAGAAAGAGAAAGAGAAAGAGAAAGAGAAAGAGAAAGGAGCCCTGGGTAAGAGGAATGCTTAGTCTTGAGTCAGAAAGTTTACAATGGTTTAAGAGATATCTTGGGAACCCTCAATTATTCCATGGAGGTAATTTAGTGCAAACACGTGTGTGCACGTGTGTGGAGGTGCACACACGCGCGCGCGCACACATACACACACACACACACACACACACACACACACACGACCAAGAACAGGGAAGGAGAAAAATCAAATGTGGGAGTAAGAGCCTAATAAAAGTCAACTCTTTGTCAACCCTGTTTTCTTTTCCCCTCCCTCTCTTATTGTCCCCCCTACAGATTGCACGAGAGCTGCACCAGTTCACCTTTGACCTCCTAATCAAGTCGCACATGGTGAGCGTGGACTTTCCAGAAATGATGGCAGAGATCATCTCTGTGCAAGTGCCCAAGATCCTTTCTGGAAAAGTCAAGCCCATCTATTTCCACACTCAATGAAGCTTCGGAAGGCCCATTTCCTCACCTCACCTCACTCCCCTTTTCAGATATCTTCTGCCTGTTATAACTCTGCACTACTTCTCTGCTGTGCCTTGGGGAATTTCCTCTATTGATGTAGTCTGTCATGAAGATGTTCCTGAATCCTAGTTGCCAGACTTTTTTCTATTTTCCTTCTTTCTTTCCTCCCACCTCCTCATCTGACCCTCCCATGGCACTTTCAGACTCTGCTCCCTGCAATGAATGGCTCTTATCTGTGTTTTGAATGGTGTTATATCTCTTTAAATCTGTGATGATCCTCATGTGGACCAGTGTCAAGTTGTGCTTGTTTATAGCAGTGTGCTGTGTGCCAGCCACACAAACGTTTACTCACCTAATGCCATGGGAAGTTTAAAGAGCTAAGAGTATCTGGAAAAACCAAAAGTCAAACAAACAAACAAAAACAAAAACAAAAATCTTGCTAGGATATTTTTCATTTAAAAAATATAAAAACAAACAAATCCCCGAAGATGCTAATAGTGACTAGAATAAGGTGAGCATTACAAGACCATGGGGAGTCACTGTTATTTTTCAAAACCCTCCCTCCTAAAGTTTCTGCCAATAGCTTTTGCCATTAGAGGACAGGATGGCCCCAGAACTGAGTTGGGGGAAGGGAGAGACAGATTTAAGACAGGACAAAGAGGACAGTTAAATCACCAGTATTTGCTCACATTTTTGGTCCCTGAGGTCTAGACTGCTCAACTGCAGAGCAATTCATTTTACTGAAAATGTGCTTCTTATTTGAAAACTTGTCTGCATGTGGAATGCCTCTCCCACCCCAATCTTTTTCTCTCTCACCCTCTGCTTCCATGCTTAAATGGACTTTCAATAGCTTTTCTAGTAACTTTGAAAAAAATTTATCTTTAGCCAAAACTTGGCCACTTCCACTAATGAGTAAGACCAGCAAGAAAGAGAAGAGAGATCTGAAGGCCCCATTCAGATCCAGGTCTGCTTTCCCATTTATGAGCCAAGGAGGAACTTGGGGCTGGAGTTAGAGGAAAAGGAAGTGGTGGTTTGGCTCTTCTCCATTTAGGACATTGAAGAATTGATCCCTTTTTGTCCCCATCTTTAAAAGACCTGAGTGCTTTTAGCATGACTCTATGCTGTTACAAGTTTCCTCCACTCTCCTTCAGTGTTTTGTGGGCCTGAACTTTACCAGCAACAGTGGTGAAATTTTTCCACTTCTTTAGACATGTTCATGGACTCTCTGCTAAGAGCCCCCACCACAAAGAAAGCTAATAAGCAGCAGATTTAACATTGATTTCTAAATGTCAGTAGACTCAAAGATTTCTTACCAAGTATCTCTCATCAACTACCACATCTTCTCCGCATCCCATATACAAACTGGAAAGAAGGCATCAATATATTGGACAAGCTTGGCGACTTGCCCTTGTCCCCCAGAGATGGTACCTTCCCACCAAGTAGAGAAATGCCCGCTTTCTCCTTCAGAACAGCTAAAGGAGCAACCCTTATTGGGGTTAAAGAGAAAATTCAGTTACCAGCTTGGAAGAATGGAGCACTAGAAACAGAAACCTGTAAATGCTTTCCTTGCCACCCAGCATATTCACCTGCAGAAGTCATGGGAAGAAGAGAGAAGAAAGCAAGAGGAGACTGACTACTAAATTAAGAGGCAAAGTTTAAAACCAGATGGATACCATCTGGTGAGTTTACTCCTCCTCCTCTTCTTCCTCCTCCTCTGATGCTGATTCTGTGCTCTGACTTTGGCCATACTCAGTCAGACTCCCCACCTATGATGCTGCCTGTCAGACAGAGGAAAGCTGAAACACTGAGAGTACAGAATCATGGCCGCTTTGAAAAGTTCTGGTTGGTGTGGTTCCAATGGGCTGCCACCCATGAACTCAGGGTGTGTTCCTTGGACACTGGTTTCATATAGACATTTGGAAAACCTCTATTCTGTTGACTTTGTTCCCAAATCCCAAGTAAAGAGGGAATGCCCACCTACTTTCTCATCTTGGTCACTGCCTTATCACTTAGCTCTTTAATTCACCTGCTAAACTCAAGAAATTAGAAGCCAGTAAACAAGATGCCCATTTCAGTTGGTTCACTTTACTTGTTGAGAAGATAGTTTCTGAGTGATATGATATGATCTTCCCTGATTTCTGTGTTGATATTAATAGCCTAAAGAACTTGAAAAACAGTTTTTTTAAATAACAAGAGAGAAGGGCACCCAAGATGGGTGATAGACCAATCCAAGACTGCTGGATAAAACTAAAGCTAACAGGTTCTCTTTCTGGCATAAAATAGACAAATTATGATTTTCTTTGTTATGGCACCATTTAGCTTTATATAAGCTCATGGGCTCACGTTTTGCTATTTTAAACATAAAAAAATACACCACTCTTTTTGGTTAAACTTGATTACATTTTAATAATTACTTTACATTTATTTTGAAATGATCTTCATCTTTTGTGGTACATGGATTTGATGATATCATACTAATACCTCTTCTTGAAAAGACTAGAGTCTCTCCTTTCCATTTTCCTATCAAATTTTTCATCTTTAGAGATTTCTCAATTGTGATTCTTATCCTTATGAATATACTAGTACATGTTTTTCACTTGTGAAAGCGAAAAATCAGTATAATTATAATCAGCAAGAACTGGATTACTCCAAATTTCAGAATGGCAAGAATAGAGAAAACAGCCTACACAGGCTTTAGGCCTATTGCTTTTGCACTGGGGATTCTATGAGAAAAAGTATTTTAGCTTGGCTTTGTTCTACCACAGATGAAAAGGGGATTTATGCTTTATTTTTGTCATTGATGTTCCAGCCAATGTAATTGACAGAAGTCTCATTTTGCATGCACTCTACTCTACAAACAGCGTTGATGTGGTTGGTACACTATGCTCACCCATGAAAGATTGGCCAACAAGATCCACTCACCTGGTGAGCTGGAAGATGAAGATCACTCATCAGACAAGTCATTGTCTCCAAAGAGGCTATTTCCAAAGAGGTTTGCAGTGTTCAATGGGAATGGAGAGTAAGGAAGAGAAAAGAAAAGGGAGCACCAGAGAGAAGGCCCTGTCTGTGTGGGCAGCAGACCACTGGCAGGGTCACAAACTCTGTGGTCAAATAAAAGAGTTGTGTGGCAGTTTCAGCTATTGTTCATTAGACAGTTCATCCAGGCCTAGTGTCTGAGCTGAAATGAGGGTTGGATTCTTTTTTCCATTGATTTTATATGCCACAGACAGTGTCATCATTCTTGGAAAGCTCATTATTTTTTAGTGAGAAAGGGATATTTTAAAGGATTTTGTCATATCTTTGAAAAAAGAAAATCAGTAATACATATATTTTTATATATGTTCACTGGCACTAAAAAAGAAAAACATTTCCTTCCATCCCTCTGTCCTTTAAGTAGTTTCTGAGATTTCAGAAATAATGTGGTGATGCTAAAGTTCCTCTCTGTCCATCCTTTATTTTTAAATGTATATATGTGTATATAGCAAGAATAATTCAGTTTGTACTTTAAGAGAAAATAGTTCTACCATTCACATGATACTACCAATTACACAAATAACCTAACTTTGAGCTTCAAGTAGCTCCTGTTTGTTTCATTAGGCACAGCACAGACATGGCCTTGACTCTTTTCTCCCTTGATATTTAGCAGAGCACAAAAGCCCAAGCCACTGCCTTTACCCCCTCCCAATCTTGTGCCAGGGTTTCGCCTTATAAGATTCTCTCCAGACAACTTAATAACTATGCCTGCATGTTCCCTGCATGACCATGAGAAAACAAGTGGATGACTACTAATTATCCTGTGCCAGTTGCCCAAATAAAAGGTCACTGAGCCAAGGAAATGGCCTTCATGCTCGACCCCCTGATTCATGAGAATCAGGAATGCTAAATCACAGGATCAAACCCCAAAGTTAAAGTCAAAACAAGCCATTTTGCATGTGCAATTTCTTGTAAAAAGAAGTTTCTACTCTTGCTGCCTTTTATAGGCAGTTCTGTTCTCATCTCTAATCTCTTTGAAAATCTTTGAAAGATGTTTTTAAAAAGACAGAGTTGAGAGCATCACATTATGTAACCAAAGATTACACTGTATCTGCTAAGATACCAAAATTTTTAAGGGCAGGGAGGAGTAAACATTGGTGCCTCTTTGGTAAGCTATCCAAAGACAGATTAAAGGACTGACTTATGAGTTCTGTGGGTTTCCCCCCACATACAATATACATGTTTAGAAGAGTAGAAGATAATTTTGGGGGGAAATGGGATTATTGGTTCTTAACTAAGAGATTTTATAAGAAATAGCTTTCCTTTTCTCCAGTAGTTGTTCAGAAACTTTTTAAAGGTCCATAATTGCATGGTTGGAAATGGAGCTGTCTTGGCCACTGTGTTTGCTAGTGCCCATGGTAGTTTATCTTAAGATGTGAGTCCCTTGCTAAGAAAGAGCGCATTTAAAGGACTAGATTTTGCACTAAAGGGACAGAAGGCAGGAATCCTCATTTCTGCCCACTTTGAAAGACACAAAAATGTTCTCTGCAGTTTAAGACAAAAGGTTGAAATATATTGTACATGAGTATTTTTATCCATGTTTCAAAACTGAATTATAAACATAGATATAATGTGTTCTGATAGCTTTACCTTTCTCTGATCCTTTATATTTGGTTTCAGGTCACAATTCATACCATGTATTTGTGAGAGAGGCTGCAGTTCCATTTTGGAAGCTCTCTCAAAACATAAAGACACCTGGGTTGATCAGATAACAAGAGATTGCTGCCCCTATTGGGGCCTGATTTACAGGCTTTGCAAAGGAGCAGGGAAGGGAGAAACGGTAGGGTACATGATATATTGCACTTTACTAGCCCAAGACTGATGAATGTTTAAAGGGTGGTGAAAACTCATTGTAACTGACTGGGGAAGGCCCATACTTGGGGTCAAAGGTCCATCAAAATGATTAGCCAGTGGCCCCCTAATGGGACCTAAGCATTTGGAAGAAGGAAGGACATTCTTTGTTTTCCACCATCCTTGTTGAGAAAAGGGCAGTTTACTGCACTTGGGAACCTGGAGCAAGTGCTCTATCTTTCATGTAATTTACTCACCTGCAATTGAGGTGCTCTTGCTACTGGGTGTCTATGTGCTTTAATTATGGTTTTGGATATGTTCTGTAAAGATTTTGACAATGGAAATGTGTTTTTCTCTGTTATAAAAATTGTCAATGTACTATAAGTTATATATCTATAGGTACTGGTCTGTCTTTGCCAATAGGTAGGGATATTTTTCTTCAATTAAGAGATTGACACTGGGGTCTGTTGCTCAAAGCCTCCCAACTCTTAACCATTTCTAGGTGAAGGTAGAAAAATTCACATTATTCACCCCTTTTCTATCACTTCTGCTGAGGCAACAAAACACTTGCAATATTACCACTCACCAAAGTAAATGGTCAATATTTTAATTTAGCAGGTAAACTCTTAAAGGTAGAACACCCTTTGACTCAGCTTCAATTTATCCCCATTTGGTTTTGCCAGAAAGTACATAATATGTATTGATTGGTTTTCAACCCCAATTCAGTATATTATTAATAGGGGTGCTGGTTCCATTTTGTATCCCACTTGTCTCTTAACCTCTTATGGAATTAAATTAGAAGCTATGGATTAAGTGGCCCTTGTGTTTTAAAATAGTTCTCACGTGCACTACTTAACAAGGCTGTCATATAGCTGCAGATTCCATTGGCCACCAAAGACTGGAACACACACATACCCCAAATAAAAGAAAAGTCTGAGATGTTGCTGCTTCTCCGATGGTGCCCTCTCTGACTGATGCTTTATATTTTTGGACTGTGTTTCCTGCACAACAGAAATGACAAGCCTGCAGTCTTTTCTAACCTTGGCCCTTGGTGCTCACTCTATGGCAATGAAGTGCCTGTGGGGTTGCCCTATCCCATAAGCCATTCAGGTTATGAGAATAGTCACCATTGGGGTGGCTAAAGCTAAAAGAGAGTCTATTCAGAATTTAGTGACACCCTTCTGCTTTCTTCTAGACTGGAATATTGATTAGGGAGTGCCTCAAACATGACATTCTTGTGCTGTCCTTGAGCTTAATTTGGCAGCAGGAGGGAGCAGACTATGTAACCAGATGAAAGAATTAATTTAGATAATGATGGAAAAATAAAGAAAAAGAGAAAGCATCATATAAAGATTTTTCAAAAGAAACATTAATTTTGATTGAAACTTGTTTCAATGGGGTTTCAGTTCTCACAGCGGCACTTGGCCTCTACTGGGCAGCAGGACCAGCCCCAACTGCTAGTGTTCTGTTCTCTTTTTGTAATCGTGGAATCTTTTGTTGCTCTAAATATGATTAAAAATGACAGAAACTTGTTTGTTGTAATACATTTGTGACTCTGGGTTTGTCTCTGTCTCTGCTTTCAGAAGTGTCATCCATTGTATAAAATATTGGCTTGCTGGTCTGCCAGCTAAAACTTGGCCACAGCCCCTGTTGTAGCTGCAGGCTCTAGTTGCTGTTAACCAAGAGACTCTAGAAAAGCTGCTAATGTCCTCTTATCACCATTGTTAATTTGTTAAAACATAAAACAAGCTAAAATTTCAGATGAATGTCATCAGAGTTCCTTTAATTGGCTCTTTTTATTGGCTGTCTTTATTGAAGTCAAGTATTGGCATCATGCCCAGTGACCTCTTATGCTACTTTGGTTTTCATATACATAATATTTTTTAATCTTTGCACATGAGTTATAAACTTGACCTGTGTTAGCTTTAGCATAGGTTGACTTAGGACAACTAAAATATCAAAGTGTCTGGGCTAGAAATCACAAATGGACACTGGTGGTCCACTACAATCTCTCATCAAAAACCTTAAGCTTGTCAGCCAGGAAAAAGTCACACAAAATCTAGCTGTTCACCCTCAGCCTCATTCTTATAGGAGCATAAAATGGGTATGAGCTTCACCATCCAGTTCTTGTCAAGCTTCAGACAAGGAATGGGCACGTTCACACATTTACATCCTCATTGTTTTTTCAGAGGTCATATAATCTTTGACCACTCAGGTAAAATTTGACTCATCATTCTTTTGGGTTTTTGAAAGTTCAAGTAAGCTCCCCTCCTGTCTCATTTCAGTGTGGATATTTATGAGATCCAAAAATGAATTTCTGGGTTTGAAATACAGGCCATCAATGTGCTATAACAGATATATTAAGGAATAATATGAAAGGTCTTTATACCTCACCTGTTATAGGGGTTGTCACAGTACCTCTCAACTGGACTGGGTTGGGAATTCAGTAAGAATGTATATAGCCCAGATGTTGGGTTTATTTCTCTGATTTTGTACCCTATTTAAACGCCAGAATCCCGAAGAATGATGCCTTATTGAGCTTTGTTTTTCACTGGCCAACTCAGAGTGGTTGGATTTCTCAACATATTTCTTCAAACAGTGTTTGATGGACAAAAGAAAACCATAGATTCTTAGCATTATGTTTGTGTGTGTTTCTGCAAGAGAACATGTATTATAGGTTTGTGTGTTGTGGACCTACAAACAGTGTCCTAACAGCCACCCTACTTGGTTTCATTTACTGTTCAGCCCCTGTCTTAATTAAAAAGGTAATTAGCATCCCCCATAGATTTTTAAGGAGTACCAAAGCACACAGGTCAGGAAGACAAGAACACCTAGTGCCGTGGTCAGCAAACTTTAGCTTGGGAGTCGCATGCGGCTCTTTGGCCCCTTGAGTGTGACTCTTCCACAAAATACCACAGCTTGGGTGAGTGTATTTTGAAGAAGTGGCATTAGAAGAAGTTTAAGTTTAAAAAATTTGGCTCTCAAAAGAAATTTCAATCGTTGTACTGTTGATATTTGGCTTTGTTGACTAATGAGTTTGCCGACCACTGACCTAGTGGATTAAAAAGAGCTTGGAGGCAGGAGTCCTATGTGAGCTAGCATATAACTATGATTCTGATCTGCTGATATGATGTTAGGAAACCTGCTTTCCTTTCCTAAACCCTAGTTTTCTCATATATGAAATGAGTGTGTCTGAGGTATGAAATCGGACTAGATGATATGGAAAGCACCTTCCAATGTGGACACCATGGTTATTGCGAACAGCATCATCTTTCTTAATAGTGATATAAAGAGGGAAAGAAAGGGCAATTTGTCATCCTGAGAACATAATTTTTCTTGTTGTTCCCACTCAATGACCCTCTACAGTGCTCACAGCCCACAGGTAAGGAGGCTGAGCAATGGTTCAAGGCTGCAATGTACTCTAGCATGGGTACACTATGAGAGGTCCACAGAGAAGGGCCCACCACTAGGACATGTAATTATGAAACTATAAACTACATGTTTGAACACCTAGGGGGTCAAAAAGACAATTGAGTTCTGAGTAATAGATGCTGTCAACCCCTGGATGGATGGGGGAAAGGTTCAACAATAATCTCATCAATAGCAGAAATAAATAATTAAGTAAGTCACAGCCCATATTTTCAGTGAGTTTACAAACTATTAATTGCTTTAGGCCAGGCCAATCTGGAACTTCAGCCTATCACATCCATCCCTAAGACAATATTGGGCTAAGTTTTGATTTATTTTTGTTTCCTTTTAGAACTAGAAGGGGTCTTAGCTCCTAGCCTCAAGTTTTCGTACTTCATATGAAGAAACAAGGTGAAAAAACTTATTGAATGTCATTGTGAATTAGGACCTGTGATAAGGGACTAGGACTAGAACATTCAGCTCATGGTCACTTTACGTGCCTACAGGTGTCATGGTACATTGGCAGAGCACATAAGAACCTCTACTATCCACTTTCACACTGGCTCATAGTCCTGGTGAGAGAGCCTCCATTTCTTGTCTGTGGTTTCCATATTTTAAGCCCAAGGATTCTCTACTCCATATACAGCACCTATTTCACCTATGATCCACTCCCAGAGGTTTGTGTTTTGTTTTGTTTTTGCATGCAACTACAATAAAGGTTGAGAGAAGAGAATTATTGAAAGTGATAGAATAGGAATTGCAGAAGCAATGAGAAACATTTAAACAACACACTTAAGTATGACAACCTAATTTTTGAGATAACAGGAAGATGCAGATGATTCAAATCCTCAAATTCTTTTGTCACCATTTTTTAGTCCACAACTCCCCCCGTTCCCTCAACTTATTTCCCAGGGTGCTTCAAGCAAAGGGAAGGCTATTTGAGGAATTTGGTCTGACTGCCAACTAGCAAAACTATACCAAAAAAGCTGACTTAAGCCAGATTATATGAGAACATCCTCCTTCACCCCATTAGGTGACTTTAACTATAAGACCAGAAAACAGGCCAGCAGAGCAAACAGAAGTTCTGAGAGACACATCGCTTGGGCAGTGATACTTGTTCTCAAATGAAGCAAGCCCTTTTTATACTTATACATTGTGCCATAGGGAATAATGCCAAGGTTGAACTAATCTTTAGGGGAATCACACCCACTTCAAAAGACTGCAAGAACTCTTCACATGGGCACAATATCCAAACATCTCCTCATTCGTTAGTTCTTCCTTTTATTCATTAATTATTCCTGCAATCACTATGTATCCTACAAACAAACAAGACAAACATGCTCTCTGTCCTCACGGAACTTCCAGTCTTGTGGAAGAGACAGAGAGACATATAATTGTAATATAATGTAATAGGTGCTATATAATTTAATAGTTAGAGAAGTTCAAAGTCTCATTGGAGTGCAAAAGAATGATGCCTAGCATAGTCTAGTGAGGAATTCAAGTAATGCTTATTGGAGAACTCTAAGTTATAACCCAGGTTGGATGAAGATGGAATTGAGGTGGGGAAAAGGGAAATTCATTTTTAGCAAGAGACAGCTATCTTTTAAAGAAAACTACCAATAGTTTGGCCTGAAGGAAATGTTTAAAAAAAGATGAGGCTGTGAAAGAGGATGGTAGAAAAGGAGATACAAATAAAGTCAGTGAGGGCCTATGTATCATACTACAGAGTTTGTCCTTTATCCCAGGGTGAATGCAGAGGCATAAAAATTCTTGTCAGTATTTCAATTTTCAGAACATATGATCTCATTTGAACTTCATAACATTTTGAAGAGGCAAATAGGTCATGGATTAAGTCCATTTTGCATAAAGGAAAACTGAGGCGCAGCATAATGAAGTTATTGGTCCAAAACCTGACCCTAAGTCTATACAGGACGCATGAAATCTTCTAATTTCCAGTCTCAGGCCTCTCACATTAGATCAATCTATCAAAGACCTCCGGATCTGGTACAATTCTTGGAATACGTTCAAGAGCATTTGTGGTGACAGCATAATATCCCATCTATACTTGTCATGACCTGTTTGGGATGAGACTAGCATGAGGTTCTTAGATGGCAAACAGGGCATCCAAGAAAAGAGCAGTAGCATCATCTTAAGAGGTAGTGCATGCTGTGTGGAGCCAGCCAAATTGGTGCTCTGTGGCTGTGGGGGCCTCATTCATTCATCCAAACAAGAATTTTTAAAAAATGCTGGAGAAAAAGAGACAACGTTACATTTTCCTAGAGAAGAAGACACCAGACTTTGGCATTGAACAATGAAATGAAATTACACATGAAGGAAAGGTAGCTTAACAGGCAACCAAAGCAGAAAGAAGAGCAGAGATAAATTCCTAAGAGGCAGGAAAGTGTATGGCTTCTGCTTTGGTATAAGGAGTTAAAGATGAGTCTGGACTAAGGCCCACTGTGGAAAGCTTGTATGTCCTACAAAGAAATGAATTTTTTTCTGTAGTCCAGTCATTCTCAGTTGCCACATGTTAAAGATAATGACCACATGTGTGACATATTTCAAGGGAGCTTCCAGGGTTATATGCAATTCCTGACACTCAGTTATCACTTTGCCACTTTCTCCCACTTAAGGAAGCAAACACAAACTTAAGTGAGACTGACAGTACTAAAAGGAAAAAAGTCCACCTCCTATAGTACACTTTTAAGAAAATTAAATGTTTAGGATATTACCAACAAATTATTCTCCATACCTCACAACTGATTACAGAATACCAGTTAAGATCACTATAGATTTTTTTAACAAAGCTGCAACACAATTAGATTTGGGAGATGAAAACTATGCTAAAACATTTTGTATAAGAATATAATATAGTGTAACACATATTAAATAGTTTGAGTCAAGGGAATAATAATAATAAATGTACTGAGCATTTACTATGTGTTGGGAAATGTTAAAGATAAGCTCTTTATATTGTGTCTCACATAATCCTTACATCAACCCTATGATTTGAGCTCAATTACTTCCATTATATAGATAAAGAAACTAAGGCTCTGGCTCAATATTATTTTTTGGCCTAGACCCAAGGTTACTTCTAAGTAATAAAGCCTGAACTCAAACTAAAGTATATTTCTTGCCAAAGCCTACAGTATTGATCACTGCACTATATTTTCTTTTTGAAAGACTGGTTGTGTATCTCAGCCTTTGCAAAGAGTCCCAATGAACTAAGAAACAGGCAGCATTATAAATAGCAATAAAGAAAGAAGGATATCACATTGGAATTGTCTTCAAATTCATCCACTTCAGGAGTGACAGTAATGTCTGGTTTAAATTAGCTAATGTTTTCCACAGAGCAGCCACCTCCTCCCCAAATTTCAGAGTTGTGCTGGGAGAGGCGGGGGGTGAGGTCTTCTTCAGCCCTGCAATCTCCCAAGTCTTGCCAAGTCTTGCTTTCCTTTCTTGTCATTGGTTAAAGGTACCTGTGATACAGCAGTTCACCAGGTGTTTAGAAAATCACTGAGCATATTTGTCCATAAAGGCAGGCAGGAGGAAGAGTGTTGTATCAGGAATCAGTATTAGCTCTTGCCACTGACTAGCAGGTCAATGTGACCAGACCCCTTCTCCCTTCTGGGCCTCAGTTTTCCCATCTATAGAGATAGATAGATAGGACTAGGCTAGTTTCTTTTTAGATTCTGTGAAACTTTTTCCTAAAACCATAATTTTGTCAATCAGCAAATTTCCAGTTTTATCTAACTCCAACCTATAATCTTACCCGACATTTTAGAATCTGTATTATAAAAAAGGACTAATGATATAATTTGCTCTACTTGTGAATGTTTCATCACCAGCCTCCTTGACAACACACCCAATATTTCACTGCTTATTGTTCCACAACAGCCTCTAGCCCAAAGCATGCCATCTTACCTACCATTCATACACACCTGTCAATCTTCATGGAAGTATATTTCTACTAGTGCTTTTGGGGCCATTCAGTTCCTGGAAGATTTTTATATGGGTCAAAGACTCTGCTAAACATATCTCCTATCCATAATAAATATGGGCAACTATGGCTGTTTGTGGAATCTCTGAGATGGGGGTGGTATGGACTTTATCATTGTCTAAGTCAGGAACCAACATATAGGCAATGCTTTTGGGTAAGTACTAATGGACAAGAGACCAGATCAAAGGCCTCCCTTTCAAAATAAAGCAATGCATTCTACTATCCTTTGTTTATGTGATTACCTTCATATGAAATTCTCTCCATTTCTGACTAGGCAAATCCTTCCAACCCATTAAAGCTCAATTCAAGCACAATCTCCAAGATGTTTTGTCTGATTGCCTCAACTGGAAATGAGCTCTCTCTCCTTTAAATTTATAATCTCTTTCCCTAAGTCCAAACCACTAGTTTGGCATGCAGTTAATTATAATAGCAACCCACTTCCATTTATTCCTTAGAGCACTGTGATATCCATTATCTCACTGAAGACTCACAGGAACACTATAAGAAAAGCAGGGGAAAATGTATTAATATCACAGTTAAATATGTGACAGGAAGGAAGCATTGTTATTTTAGAAATTTGCTGGAGCCTTTTATTTCAGGCAGTATGTCTTGCTAGATACCCTAAATGACCCTCCCAATTAAAACAATTAAAATATAAGGCAAAATACAATAATAATATCTTCAAGGTCATTGCTAAACTAATAGATAGGAAAGAATCCATAGCCAAAAGGAAGTGAAATCAGGAATTCTTCAGGTTAATGAGTGACAGAGCCAAATTTTTATCTGAGGATTTTACCAGACTCTGGGAAACTGAATTTCTACTTTGATTATTGTAAGAGATGAGGAAAGAAAAAGACAAGGAAGGACTAGGGCTTGCCCAATATAAGAAGTCTTATTGGAGACTTCCACATACACTGAATATAAGAGTGTAAGAGTGAAGAAAAATTAAATTTGTCTTACAAAAGGAGATGATAGGGTGGAGGGGAAAAAATAACTTCTCATGAGAATTTATTACCATAGAAGATCTTTGTAGAGTTTTATAGTCCTAATAAACAATAGTTATAAAGTCTGAAAAACTAAAAGCTGAAATATCAGTTCAGCTATGGAAGAATGCAATTTTCATCGATGCCTTAAAAATTAATATATATAAAGTTCCAAAGAAAATGATCATCTTGTGGTTAAGTGTTATAAAACACAGAAAGAAACAAGATACCCTGAATAAATGCACATGAAAACAACAAACATCAGAATCAGACTCATATGTGCTATAGAAGGTAAAACTATCATATAGGATATAAGTTAACTTTATCAAAAGGGGTTAAAGAGGTTTATAAAATGCTTAAAATATAAACAAGGAACAAGAGACTAAAAAACAATCAAACATTTCAAAGAAGGTGAAATAGAATCACTGAAACTAAAAAGTAGAAGAGGATACTTAATACATATCAATAAACAAAAGAACATAAAATGCACAAATAAAATTGTTGTTAGATACAAATTATTCATAAGGTAGCACAGAAAGACAATAAAATGATAAATATTAGAGGTTCAGAGACATGAGGCTAGAATAAATAGATCTAATATTTCTAACTACACTTACAGAACATAGTAATGGAATGAGAAAGAGGTGATATTCAAAGACAAGATAGCAGAGAATTATTAACTATTGGTGAAAGATAATCATCTTTAAGACCAAGAATCCTGGCAAATTCCAAGCTACACAAAATAAATTCATACTAGACACATCATAGTAATTTTATAGAACATCAAAAAATAATATTAGAAAAGCAGTCAGTGAGAAGAAAAACAAGAACAAAACAGATTATCTAAAAGAAATAGCTATTACACCTAAGATTAATTTATCCTATATAATAAAAGGCTAATATGCAAATTAACCAAATGGTGGAATGATCAGTTGCTATGATGCACACTGACCACTAGGGGGCAGATGCTCAATGCAGGAGCTGCCCCCTGGTGGTCAGTGTGCTCCCACAGGAGGAGCACTCCTCAGCCAGAAGCCAGATTCATGGCTGGTGAAAACAGCAGCAGTGGCGGGAGCCTCTCCCACCTCCACAGCAGTGCTAAGCCATCCCCTGAGGGCTCCCTGAATGTGAGAAGGTGCAGGCTGGGCTGAGGGACCCCTGTCCCAGTGCACGAATTTCATGTACCAGGCCTCTAGTGAATAATAATAACAGCAGAAGACAGTGGAAAATTGACTTTTATGTACTGATATAATTCTCTACCCAGCAGAACTATCTTTCAAGTTAATATGAAAGCATTTTAATAGGCTCTTTATTATTTTTTAAATATATTTCATTGATTTTTTTACAGAGAGGAAGAGAGAGGGATAGAGAGTTAGAAACATCAATGAGAGAGAGAGTCATCGATCAGCTGCCTCTTGCACACTCCCTACTGGGGACGCTCTATCCACTGAGCCAAACTGGTTTTGGCTTAATAGGCTCTTTAATAAAGGAAATTCTAAGTGATATATTTTGGTTAGATAGAAAAAAAAATCTTGGATGGAAGGTCTGAGATACAGTGGGTAATAGTGTGCAAATATATAGGTAATCATGTGGGTCAATCTAACCATACATTGACTATATACAAAAAAATATAGTAATGTCTAATATGTGGTAAAAATAGAATTAAAGAATTTTATAATTATTTATATATTGATATGGGTCACTCAAATTTAAAAGTCAAGTCATTAAGTTAAGGAAAAAGGTAAAGATAGTCATAAGTTTATTTTTAATCATTTTTTCAGTTTTATTGAGATATATTGATACATAGCACAGTATAAGTTTAAGGTGCACAAAATGCCTTGACTTCATATACTATGAGATTTCTATCACAGTAAGTTTAGTTAACATCCACCATCTCATATAGATATCAAATAAAAAGAAAAATGTTTTTCCTTGTGATGAGAACTCCTGAATCTGTTCTCTCTGTGTGTGTGTGTGTGTGTGTGTGTGTGTGTGTGTGTGTGATTTTTTCCGTTTAAATCTTTATTGCTCAAAATATTACATATGTCCTTCTTGTCCCCCATTGACCCCTTTTAGGACGCATCTGCACCCTGGCCCCTGTCCCAAACATTCACCGGACTACCGTCTGTGTTCATGAGTTCTGTTAACAATTTTCATGTTTACCATTCAGCAATAACAATAGTCATCATGTTGCAAATTATATCTCTAGTACTTATTTATCTTATAGCTGGAAGTTTGAACCTCTTGAATACATCCAGCTAATTTCAGCACCCTCTATACTCAAACCCTGATACTCACAAATCAGTCTGCTCATAGCAGTTTGGTGTTTTGTTTTGGAGTTTGGAGATATATTTTCCATTGCATATATAAGTGAGATCATACAGAATTTGCCTTTCTCTGACATTTCACTTAGCATAATACCCATCCATTTTGTCACAAATGGCAGGGTTTCTTTATTTTATATCTCTGAATAATATTGCGTGTATATATCACAAATTCTTCATCCATTCATCTGTTGGTAGACGCTTAGGCTATTTCCATGTCTTAGTATAGTAAATAATGCTGCTGTGAACTTTGGGTTTGAGATATCTCCTCAGAATAATTATTGATTTTCCTTGGGATTGTTTTTTCTATACCTGTAAAAATATGCTTTTGAATATTGATAAATATTGCATTGAACTGAATCAATAGCTGGCTTTGGATAGTATGGATATTTTAACAGTGATTACTCCTGCCGAACCCGGTTTGGCTCAGTGGTAGAGCGTCAGTCTGCGGACTGAAAGGTCCCACGTTCGATTCCGGTCAAGGGCATGTACATTGGTAGCTGGCACATCCCCGGTAGGGGGTGTGAAAGAGGCAGCTGGTCGATGTTTCTCTCTCATTACATTTCTAGCTCTCTATCTCTCTCCCTTTCTCTCTGTTAAAAATCAATAAAATATATATATTTAAAAACAAAAACAAAAACAATGATTATTCTTCCAGTCCATGAACATGGGCTATCTTTCCATTTATTTGTGTCTTCTTAGATTTCATTCATTAATGTCTTGTGGTTTTTAGTGTAGAGATCTTTCACCACCGTTAGTAAATTTATTCCTAAGCATTTTATTGTTTTTTTTTATTTTTTGTTTTATTAAGGTATTATATGTGTACAAGTCTTTCCATTGCCCTTTCCCCCACTCCTATATATGCCCTCCCCCCACCAGAGTTTTTCGTCCATTGGTTTTGCTTATATGCATGCATACAATTCCTTCCGTTGATCTCTCTTATCTCCCCCATATCTCCCTATCCTCCCTGCTGTAATTTGACAGTCTGTTTTTTGCTTTACTGTCTCTATATCTATCTTTTGGTTCATCACTTTATGATGTTCTTTATTATCCATAAATGAGTGAGGTCATGTGGTGTTTCTCTTTCATTGACTGCCTTATTTCACTCAGCATGATGTTCTCCAATTCCATCCATGTTGCTGCAAATGATAAGAATTCCTTCTATTTTATGACAGCATAATATTCCATTGTGTAGATGTACCATCGTTTTTTGATCCAATCATCTGCTGATGGGCATGTAGGCTGTTTCCAAATCCTAGCTATTGTAAATTGTGCTGTTATGAACATAGGGGTGCATATGTCCTTTCTGATTGGTGTTTCTGGTTTCTTAGGATATATTACTAAGAGTAGGATTACTGGGTTAAATGGGAGTTCCATTTTCAGTTTTTTGAGGAAACTCCATACTGATCTCCACTGTGGTTGCACCAGTCTGCATTCCCACCAGCAGTGCATGAGGGTTTCTTTTTCTCCGCAACCTCGCCAATTCTGTTGATTTGTTTATGTTGGCCATTCTGACAGGTGTGAGATGGTACTGCATTGTTGTTTGATTTGCATCTCTTGGATAATTAGTGACTTTGAGCATGTTTTCATGTGCCTCTTGGCCTTCCTCTGTCTTCTTTTGAAAAGATTCTATTTAGGTCCACTGCCCATTTTTTAATTGGATCATTCATTTTCCTTTTATTTAGATGTATAAGCTATCTGTCGATGTTGGAGATTAAACCTTTATCAGTGATATCATTTGCAAATATGTTCTCCCATACAGTGGGCTTTCTTGTTGTTTTGTTGATGGTTTCTTTTGCTGTAAAAAAGCTTTTTATTTTGATGTAGTCCCATTTTTTTTTATTTTCTCTTTAGCTTCCATTGCCCTAGGGGCAGTATCAGTGAAGAAGTTGTTTTGGCATATGTCTGAGATTTTGTTACCTGTGGATGCCTCTATTATTTTTATGGTTTCCCGTCTTGTTTAAGTCCTGTATCCATTTTGAGTTTATTTTTGTGTATGGTGTAAGTTGGTGATCTAGTTTCATTCTTTTGCATGTATCTGTCCAATTTTCCCAACACCATTTATTGAAGAGACTGTCTTGACTCTGTTGTATATTTGTGCCTCCTTTGTCAAATATTAATTGAGCATAGTGATTTGGGTTGATATCTGGGTTCTCGATTCTATTCCTTTGATCTCTATGTCTGTTCTTGTGACTGTACCAGGCTGTTTTGAGGACAGTGGCTTTGTAATACAGCTTGAAATCTGGTATTGAGATCCCTCCTACTTTACTCTTCTTTCTCAGGATTGCTGTGGCTATTCGGGGTCTTTTATTGTTCCAAATGAACTTTTGGAGAGTTCTCTCTAGGTCTGTGAAATATGCCATTGGTATTTTAGTGAGGAGTACATTGAACATGATCTCTCTTTTTAGGATGTCTGGTTGTGTAGTTCTCTCTCTCCTGCTTTGATTTAAAGGCACAAAATATAGCACAACTAGGTACAACACACAAGGCACTGAACAGAAATGTGTTTTTGATATTAGTAATCTCCAATAAAGGTGACTAGAACCCAGCTAACAAAAACATACAATCAAACAAAAAGAATAGGCAAATCAATCTTATAAAAAAAAATAGCATACAACTTCAATATAGTTAACATTCAACATACAACTACAAAGAGATAGAGAGAAAGACTGTTCTTTGTTTTTTTGTAGGACAGCAATGAGGGAGGTGTGAATGGATTTGGAGCAAGGGGTTGGAAATTAGATATACACAAGTAGGGTGGAATTTTAGGAGGGTGTAAACAAAAAGAATGCGGAAAATCTAGAGCAGGAAAGGGTTAAGATAAATAGGGCATCAAAGGAAAAGTTTAGGAGGAGAGTGAAGGCATAAAGGTAGGGTTGAGATAGAATAAAGCATTGGAGAAGTAAAGATAAATATAGACTGTAGAACAATAATCCCGAAACTAAAAAATAAAATTAAAATTAAAATAAACAAAAGAAAATAAGATAAAAAAATGTAAAGTAGTAGTAGTAATAATGTTAATTACGTATACAATGTAATAATTAAAAAGGGTAAAATCAAGTGAGGAAAAATTTTTTAAAAAATTTTTAAATAAAATTTGCAGTAATGAAGGTCATTCGCTTCCTCTATTGTTGTATCCAGTCCTGATTTTTAAGCAGTTCTTGCTTTGGTTTTATTACACTAGGGTCAATTTTTGAATTAGCCTCTAAGTGGCAGTGTTTGTAGGTTGACTTCCCAGGCTCTAAAGCCTCTCTAGCTTATTTTTTTTCTCTCTCTGTGGCACTGATCTATGGAGGGGGTGGGGGGAGGAGGCAAGTCTGAGCCAACTATAATCTCCTGTAATTCTCTACTATTCCTCCGAGTCAGATCCAAATGTGTTGCTCTTTAGATATCTCCCCTATTAGGAGCTCCGTCCACTTTCACGGGTGACACCCGCCCAACAGCCGGGGCTTCTACTTGTAATCACCACCCCTGTACTCCAGTTTCCACATGCCCTGTGCTCGCAGGCCTTTGTCTTAGCCACGAGCACTCACTCACCCTCTCCCTGCGAAATCTGACCTTTTCTCCCTGCGGTGGGGCACTCCTGTGAGTCCAAGTGGTTAAGCCACCTGGGATCCGCATTCTGGGGGTCACAGCTGCTTGGTGGTCGCTGTGGCTGTGGATATTGAGGCCTCTGACAGGATTCAATTTCCCTACAAGATGGCGAGATTTCCCCATCCAAGCTGGTAGGTAGCTCCGGGAAGGGACCTCGCCCCACGTGGGTGCTTCCCTGGGAGGGGCACCCTTGTCAGCGGCCCCCCAGCAGTTTCTTCTGGTGTTCAGCTGTCTCTTGGCTTGCTAATAAACACTCACAGCAAGAGACTGTCAGCTGCTTTCTCTTTCTGCTTCTGGACAAGGCTCAGAATCCCCCTATTCTTCCGCCATTCCCCCCCCCCACACACACACACACACTTTTTTTCTCTTTAGCTTCCATTGTTCTAGGGGCAGTATCAGTGAAGAAATTCTTTGGCATATGTCAGAGATTTTGCTACCTGTGGATGACTGGTTTTTATGGTTTCCCATCTTATATTTAAGTCCTTTATCCATTTTGAGTTTATTTTTGTGTATGGTGTAAGTTGATGATCTAATTTCATTTTTTGCAAGTGTCTATCCAATTTTCCCAAGACCATTTATTGAACAGACTGTCTTGATTCCATTGTATGTTCATACCTCGTTTGTCAAATATTAATTGAGTATAGAGGTTTGGGTTGATATCCGGATTTTCTATTCTATTCCATTGATCTATATGTCTGTTCTTGTGCCAATACCAGGCTGTTTTGAGAACAGTGGCTTTGTAATACAGCTTAAAATCTGGTATTGAGAACCCTTCTACTTTGTTCTTCATTCTCAGGATTGCTGTGGCTATTTGGGGTCTTTTTTTATTCCATATGAATTTTTAGAGAGTTCTTTCTAGGTCTGTGAAATATGCCCTTGGTATTTTAATGGGGAGTGCCTTGAATCTATAGATTGCTTTGTGTAGTATGGACATTTTAATGATGTTGGTTCTACCAATCAATGAACATGGTATGTTTTCTATCTGTTTATGTCTTCCTCTATCTCTTTTTTTCAGTGTCAAGTAGTTTTCAAGGTATAGGTCTTTTACCTATTTAGGTTAAGTTTATTCCTAGGTATCTTAATTTTTTGGTGCAATGGTAAATGGGATTGCTTTTTTTAGTTTCTCTTTCTGTAAGTTCATTATTTGTGTATAGAAATGCCATAGATTTCTTGGCATTAATTTTGTATCTTGCTACCTTGCCAAATTCATTTATTAATTCTAATAATATTTTGGTGCAGTCTTTAGGGTTTTCTATGTACAGTATCATGTCATCTGAGAACAAGGACAACTTTACTTTTTCTATTCCAATTTGGATGCCTTTTATTTCTTCTTCTTGTCTGATTGCTATGCCAATACTTTCAGCACTATGTTGAACAGGAGTGGAGAGAGTGGGCATCCCTGTCTTGTTCCGGTTCTTAGTGGAAATTATTTTAGTTTTTGCCCATTGAGTATGATGTTGGCTGTGGTTTTATCAAATATGGCTTTTATTATGTTGAGGTATGATCCTTCTATTCCCACCTTGCTGAGAGTTTTTATCAAGAAAGGGTGTTGGATTTTGTCAAATGCTTTTTCTGCATCAATTGATATGACTATATGGTTTTTATCTCTCAATTTGTTTATGTGATGTATCACATTTATTTATTTGCAAATATTGTACCATCCTTGCATCTCCAGGATAAATTCTACTTTGTCGTGATGTATGTTCTCTCTATGTTCTGCTGGACTCAATTTGCTAGAATTTTGTTGAGAGTTTTAGCATCTGTGTTCATGAGGGATATTGGCCTGTAATTCTTTTTCATTTTATTATCTTTATCTGGTTTTGGTATTAAGGTGATGCTGGCTTCATAGAAAGAGCTTGGAAGTGTTCCTTCTTCTTGAATGTTCTGGAATAGTTTGAGGAGGACAGATTTTAGATCTTCCTTGATTGTTTGGTAAAGCTCCCCTGTAAAGCCATCTGGCTCTGGGCTTTTGTTTGCTGGAAGCTTTTTGATGACTGCTTCAATTTCTTCCATAGTTATCAGCCTATTGTTATTTTTAGACTCTTATTGAGTAAGTTTTGGAAGGTTGTATTTTTCTAGGAATGATCCATTTCCTTTGTGTTGTCTAGTTTGTTAGAATAGAGTTGTTCATAGTATTTTTTAACAATCCTTTGTATTTATTTTGGGTCTATTGTTATTTCACCTCTTTTATTTCTGATTTTGTTTATTTGGGTCCTCTCACTTTGCTTCTTGGTAAGCCTGGCTAGAGGTTCATCGATCTTCTTTATCCTTTCGAAGAACCAGCTCTTAGTTTTGTTGATATTTTGTATTTATTTTGTTTGTTTGTTTGTTTTTTCGTCTCTGTCATTCATTTCTTCTCTGCTCTTTATTATTCCCTTCCTTCTGCTCACTGTGGGCTTTTCTTATTGCTCCCTTTCTAATTCTTTGAGTTGCTGAGTTAAATGATTTATTACCATGTTGTCTTGTATTTTTTATGTAAGCCTGTAGAGCTATAAATTTCCCTCTCAGGACTGCTTTCTATGTTTCCCATAGGATTTGCATTGTTGTGTTTTGATTGTCATTAGTCTCCAGGATGTTTTTAATTTCTTCTTTGATCTTCTTAATAATCCAATCATTGTTTAGCAGCATGCTATTCAGCTTCCAAGAGTTTGAATTTTTTGGAGTGTTTTTATTGTAGCTTATTTCTCATATTATGCCATTGTGATCTGATAAAATGCTTGATGTGATTTCAATCTTTTTGAATTTGATTAGACTTTGCTTGTGATCCAATATGTGGTCTATTTTTTAAAATGTCCAATGTGCACATGAGAAGAACTTATATTCTGTAGCTTTGGGGTGAAATTCTCTGAACATGTCAGTTAGATCCATCTGATCTAGTGTGTCATTTAGCATTTCTGTTTCTTTGGTACATGCCCTTGACTGGAATAGAACCCAAGACCCTTCAGTCTGCAGGATGACTCTCTATCCACTGAGCCCAACAGGTTTTGGCAATTTGCATTTTCTTGATGGCTAATATGTTGATCAAATTTTCAAATGCATATTAGCCATTTGTATATATTCTTTGGAGGATCTCACATTCAAATAATTTTCTGATTTGAAATTTTTTTATTAATGTGCCATAACATACTATATATTCTAGATATAAGGCCCTTATCAATTATAAGAATTGCAAAATTCCTCCAACCCCATTCTATATTTTTCACACTTTTTCTCCATTTTTATTTATTTACTAGAGGCCCGGTGCATGAAATTCATGCATGGGGGTGGAGGGGTGACCCTCAGCCCATCCTGCACCCTCTCCAATCTGGGATCCCTCGAGGGATGTCTGTCTGTCTGTTTAGACCTTATCTTACCTAGGATCAGGCCTGAATGGGCAGTCTGACATCCCTCTCACAATCCAGGACTGCTAGCTCCCAACTGCTTGCCTTCCAGATTGCCCCTAACTACTTCTGCCTGAAAGCCTGATCACCCCCTAACCACTCCCATGTCTGCCTGATTGATGTCTAACTGCTCCCCTGCCAGCCTATTTGCCCCAACTTCCCTCTTCTGCTGGTCTAGTCACCCCTAACTGCCCTCCCTTGCAGGATTGATCACCTCCAACTGCCCTCCCTTGCAGGCCTGGTCCCTCTCAACTGCTCTCCTTTGCAGGATTGGTGCCTCCTAAATGCCCTCCCCTGCTGGCCATCTTGTGGTGACCCTCTTGTGTCAACATAGGGGTAGGATCTTTGACCACATGGGGGCAGCCATACTGTGTGTTAGAGTGATGATCAATCTGCATATTACTCTTTTATTAGATAGGATAGAGGCCTGGTGCATGGGTGGGAGCCAGCTGGTTTGCCCTGAAGGGTGTCCCAGATCATGGTGGGGGTTCCCTTGAGGCATGGGGCAGCCTGAGTAAGGGACCTGTGGTGGTTTGCAGGCCGGCCACACCCCCTGGAGACCCAAGCGAGGCCCTTGCATCTGGAATTTATTTACCTTCTACAACTGAAACTTTGTATCCTCGAGCAGAGGCCTGGGCCTGCCAGTGTTTGCAGAAAGCTTTGCTTCTTCCATTGCCAGGAGCAACCCTAGCCTCCTGCTCTTTCCAGCTCCATGGCTTCTGCCATTTCTGTTTGAATTTTTTTACCTTCTATAACTGGATCTTTGTAGCCTTGAGTGGCAGCTTAGGTCAGCAAGAGCAGGCGGGGAAAGCTTGGCTTCCTCTATTGCCTGGGAAACACAGCCTCCTTCCTACTGTCTGTTGTTGTAACCATCTTGGTTGGGTTTATTTGAATACTCACTCTGATTGGCTGGTGGGTGTGGCTACTGGGCATGGCTTGTGGCTGTAGTGGAGTGATGGTTACTTTGTATATTACTCTTTTATTAGATAGTATTAGAAGCCTGGTGCACAAAATCCGTGCATGGGGTTGTGTGTCCCTCAGCCTGCACACTCTCCAATCTGGGATCCCTCAAGGGATGTCTTACTGCCTGTTTAGGCCCGTTCTCAGGCAGTCAGACATCCCTCTCACAATACAGGCTCCCAACTGCTTGCCTGCCTGCCTGATTGCCCCTAACCACTTCTACTTACCAGCCTGATCACCCTTAACCACTCCCCTGCCAGCCTTATCAATGCCTAACTGCTCCCCTGCTGGCCCAATTGCCCTTAACTGCCCTCAACTACTGGCCTGGTCACACTTAACTGCCCCCCCCCCGCCATCCTGGTTTCCCCTAACTGTCCTCCCCTGGAGGCCTGGTTGCCGTCAACTGCCTTCCCCTGCAGGCTTGGTCACCCCCAACTGCCTCCCTCTGCTGGTCTGGTCACCCATAACTTCCCCCTCTTCTGGTCTGGTCTCCCCATGCAACCTGCTGTTCAGTTATTTGGTCATCCTTCACTAACCCTCCTGCCAGTCTGGTCATAGGCAGCCATCTTGTGAGGGTGTGAGGGTCAATTGCATTTTACCTCTTCATTATATAGGATTTATTGGTTAATTCTCAGCTGAGGATATTGTTTTCATTGACTTTTTGAGAGTTGAAAGGAGGGAGGGGGAGAGAGAAACATTGATGAGAGAGAGAGACATCTATTGGGTGTCTCCTGCACCCACCCAATGGGGGCTGAAGAACAAGCCTACAACCAATGTACATGCTCTTGACCAGGAATCTAACCTGAGACCTTCAGTATGTAGGATGACTCTCTAACCATTTAGTAACACTGAATAGGGCCCTGTTTCCCTTTACTAAGTTTAATTATAGATGGTATACAATCCCATGTTGTTTATTTAAATTTCAGGTGTACAATATACTGGTTCTACATTTATATAACTGACAATGTGATCTTCTTTTCAACCATCCCCAACCCCTCCCTTCTGGTACCCATCCTTTGATGATGTGCTTTGAAGTAGAAAAAATTCTTAATTTTTTTGATGCTTATTTTATTAAGTTTTAACTTTATTTTTATTATTGATATTATTACAAACTAGTGGCCCAGTGCATGAATATAGTGCATGGGTGGGAGGTTCCCTCAGCCCAGCCAGCACATTCTCCAATCAGGGAACCATTGGGGGAGGTCCAAATGCAGCCACAGGGATCAGGCCTAAACTGGCAGTTGGTCATCCCTCTCGAAATCTGAGACTGCTGGCTCCTAACCACTCAGCTGCCTGCCTGTTGGATGGCCCCTAACCCCTTTGCCTGCCTGCCTGATAATCCCTAAGTTCCCTCCCCTGCTGGCCTGATCTTACCCCTAACTGCTCTCCGTTGCCAACCTGATTGCCCATAACTGCCTCTGCTTGCCTGATTACCCTTAACTGCTCTCCCCTGCTGGCCCGATCTTGCCCCCTACTGCCCTCCCCTGCTAGCCTGATCTCACCCCCAAGTGCCCTCCCCTGCCAGCTTGATTGGCCCTAACTGCCTCTGCCTCCACCATGGCTTTGTCCAGAAAGAAGTCAGATGTCTGGAAGATGGATGGTCGACCCAGTATAATTAGCATATTACCCTTTTAGTAGTATAGATAGATTATATAGGATAGGATTACTTAAATGGGTGGAGCCTTTTCCATCAGGAGGATATGCTCTTGGTAGACAAAAATACATAATCCCTATATCTGGACTGATAGCCAGCTGTATGCACTATACTGCCAAACCAGTCATTAAAAAATTGAACAGCTTTCTTACACCTTACACCAAACAGCTGTTGCCCTTAAAACCCTTTCTCAGACCCCATCTTAGGTTCTGCCTTCGTAGTTTACCCAGATTTGGTTCTGATTGGTCAGTTTCTATTCCAGCCAAGGTTAAAAGCTCTGCCTCCTAAGCAGCCATTGGCTCCTTGCAGTTCACCCAAATTTGATTCTGATTGGTCAGTTTCTATGCCAGTCAGCATCTCTGGGCCTATCTAGGAGCCTAATCAGAGAGGAAGGCTGATCAGCAAACCCTATGGCTACTGGCGAGGCCCAGAGAGAAAGAGAGGTAAGGGCTGATCGAGGCTGTGGATCAGACCCTGCTTCTCTTTCCAGACTTCTCTCTGGGCCTGATCCACAACCCCTTCCGTAGTCAGTGCTGGGTCACCACGGCTACAGGACTGATTTCCAGTGTTCAGTAGTCCAGTTATTTGGGGCATTACGGACCCTGGCTCTTTAGATGATAGATAGATAGATAGATAGATAGATAGATAGATAGATAGATAGATAGACAGACGATAGATAGACTCATTCCCACCCCTTTACCCACTTCCACCAAGCCCCTGCCAACCCTACCCTATGACCATCATTACACTGTTGTCCTTGTCTATGGGTCATACATTTTTGTCTTTGGCTCACCCCTTAAATCAGTGGTTCTCAACCTTTTTAATGCGTCATCCCTTTAATACAGTTCCTCATGTTATGGTGACCCCCAACCATAAAATAATTTTGTTGCTACTTAACAACTGTAATTTTGCTACTGTTAATGAATCGTAATGTAAATATCTGTGTTTTCCAATGGTCTTAGGCTCTACAGCTGGGTAGCCTAAGGCCATTATAAAATACAGATATTTATATTATGATTCATTAACAGTAGCAAAATTACAGTTATGAAGTATCAACAAAAATAATTTTATGGTTGGAGGTCACCACAACATGAGGAACTGTATTAAAGGGTCGCGACATGAAAAAGATTGAGAACCACTGCCTTAACCTCTTTCATCTGGTTCCCTCTCCACACTTAAATCTGACAGCTGTAAGTCTGTTCCATGCATCTATACCTCTGTTCTGTTTATCAGCTTATTTTATTTATTAGATTGCACATATAAATGAGATCAAATAGTATTTAACTGACTGGTTTATTTCACATAATATAATTATCTCTAGGTCCATCCATGTTGTCACAAAAGAAAAAAAATCCTTTTTATGCTCACATAGTATTGCATTCTGTACATATAACACAGCAAAATTTTTATCCACTCATTTATTGATGGGCACTTGGGTTGCTTCCAGATCTTGGCTACTGTAAATAATGCAGCTATGAAAATAGTGGTTCATATATTGTTTTGAATTGGAGTTTCAAGATATTTAGGATATATTCCCAGAGTGGGATCACTGGGTCAAAAGGTAGTTCAATTTTTAACTTTTGATCAAACTCCACACTGTTTTCCACATTGGCTGCACCAGTCTGCATTGCCACCAACAGTGCGTAGAGGTTCCCTTTTCTCCACATCCTCATCAACCATTCTGACAGGTGTGAGGTGATACCTCATTACGGTTTCAATTTGCATCTATCATATAATTAGAGACAATGAGTAATTTTTAATATGGATATTGACTATCTGTGTGTCTTATTTGGAGAAATTTCTATTCAGGTACTTTGCCCATTTTTAATTGGATTACTTGTCTTCTTGAGATTGAGTTGTAGAAGATTTCCATATACTAGTATTTTGGAAATTAACTCCTCATCAGAAGTCTCATTGGAGAATGTTCTCACATACAGTGGGTTCCAATTTCATTTTGTTTATGGTTTCTTTTACTGTGCAAAAGCTTTTTAGTTTGATGTAGTCCTATTTGTTTATTTTTCCATTGTTTCTGTGCCCAAGGAGACATGTCAGCAAAAGCATTGCTATAAGAGATGTCTGAGATTTTACTGCCTATACTTTCTTCTATGATTTTTATGGTTTTGAGACTTACATTTAAGGAATTTCTTTAAATCCTTATCAAAAAATATGTTTATTGATTTTAGAGAAAAAGGCAGGGAAACACAGAAAGAAAAATCAATGTAAGAGCCGAACATCAATTGTTTGACTCCTGCATGCACCAGGACCAGGGATCAAACCAGCAACCTAAGTATGTGTTCTGACTGGGAGTCAAATCCACCACCTTTTATTCTACTGGCCGATGCTCCAATGAACTGAACCACCATGCCAGGGCTTACATTTAAATATTTTATCCATATAAACTCAAAATAAACTTTTGAGTTTATTCTTGTGTATGGTATAAGTAAGATAGCTGTCTAGTTTCACTTATTTTGCATGTAATTTTCCAGTTATCCCAACACCATTTATGAAATTACTGTCGTTATTCCATTGCATGTTCTTGCCATTTCTGTCAAATATTATTTGACCATAAAGGCAGGGGTTTATTTCTAGGCCCTCCATACTGTTCCATAATCTATATGCCTGTTCATATGCCAGTAGCACACTTTTTTTTTAATTACAATGTGCTTTGAGTATGGTTTGATATCAAGTATTGTGATACCTCTAATTTTGTTCTTCTTTCCCAAGATTGCTGAGGCTATTTGGGGTCTTTTTTAGGTCTATATAATGTTATGGAATATTTATTCTAGATCTGTGAAATATGCCATTGGTATTTCAATAAGAAATGCATTGAATTTGTAGATTGCTCTGGGTAGTGTGGATATTTCATTCATGTTAATTCAGACAATCCATGAATGTGGGATATGCTTCTGCTGAATAGTGTCTTCTTCAATTTCTTTTCTCAATGTCCTATAGTATTCTCAGTACATGTCTTTTACTTTCTCCTTAAATTTATTTCCAGGTACCTTAATTGTAGTTGTTGCAATAGTAAATTGGATTTTTTTCTTTCTTACACTTCATTATAGGTGTATAAAAAAGCCCTCAAATTCTGAATATTAATTTTGTATTCTACTACTTTGCCAAATTTGTTTATTAGATGTAGTAACCTTTTGGTGGTCTTCAGGGTTTTCTATGTATAATATCATCTCATCTGTGAATGATGACTTTAATTTCTTCTTCTTGTCTGATCGCTATGGCTAAGACTTTAAGTCCTATGTTGAAGTATAGTTGTAAATATGGGCATCCCTATTATGCTCCTGATTTTAAGGAGAAATATTTTAGTTTTTGCCCATCGAGTATGATGTTGGCTGTGGTTCTGTCATATATAGCCTTTGTTATATTTAGGTATGTTCCATCTATTCCCACTTTGCTGTGAGTGTTTATCATAAATGGGTCCTGAATTTTATCAGATGCCTTTTCTGAATTCATTGATATGATCAAGTGGTTTTTATCTGCATTCAGTTTATGTGGTATATCACATTTTATTGATTTTCAGATATTGTACCAACCTCGCATTCTGGAATAAATCCTACTTGATCACATTGTATGATCTTTATAATGTATGGCTGGATCTGCTTTGCTAATTTTTCTTGAGGATTTTACATCTATGTGCAACAGGTATGTTGTCCTATAATTTTATTTCTTTACCTGGTTTTAGATTTAGGATAATATTGGCCTCATAAAATGATCATGAGTGCCTTCTCTCTCTTGTGCTTTTGGAATAGTTTGAGAAGGATCAGTGTCAGAATTTCTTTGAATGTTTTGTAAAATTTAGTTGTGAAGACATCCAGTCCATTACTTTTATTTCTTGGGAGTTACTTTTGTAAAAAATGACTGCTTCCATTTCACTATTTGTAATCTGTCTATTCATATTCTGTTATTCTTCCTGATAGAGTTTTGAAATATTGTATGTTTTTAGGAATTTATCCATTTCTTCCAGATTCTCTAATTTGTTGGCATACAGTTGTTCATAATATTTTGTTACAATACTTTGTATGAGTTTGATGTGAGTTGTTACTTCTAATTTAATTTGTTTGGGTCCTCTTTTTACTTGATGATTCTGGATAAAGCTTGGTCAATCTGGTTTATTTTTTAATCTTTTAAATATACTTTTTTTTTAATAGTATTACAGATATTTCCCCTCCCCCTTCCTCCCCTTTCCTCCCAGCCCCTACCTAGCCCACATGTCTTCCCTACCCTATTGCCTGTATCTATGAGCTATCCCCATGAGTATATAAGGTTCTTGGTTTATTTCTTCTCTACCCTCCCCCCCCCACCCCACATTGAGGTATGTCAGTCTGTTCCATGACTCCATGCTTCAGTTCTTATTTTGTTGGTCAATTCATTCTGTTCATTAGATTCCACAAATAAGTGAGATCATGTTATATTTGTCTTTCTCAGATTGGGTTATTTCACTTAGCATATTCCCCAGGACCATCCATGTTGTCATAAAAGGTAAGAGATCCCAGTTTTGTACAGCTGCATAGTATTCCATAGTGTAAATTCCCACACCTTTTTTATCCATTTATCTACTGATGGATGCTTGGGCTGTTTCCAAATCTTAGCTATTATAAGGAACACTGCTATAAATATAGAGGTGCATATATTCTTTCTGATTGGTATTTTGGGTTTTTAGAAGTGGTATCAATGGTTAAAATGGAATTTCTATTTTTCTTTAAGAATACTCCATACTGTTTTACATAGTGGCTGCACCAATCTGCATTCCCGCCATCAACGAAGTAGGGTTCCCTTTTCTGCACATCCTCACCAGTACTTGTACTTTGTTGATTTTTAAAATAATATCCATTCTGATAGGTATGAGGTTATATCTTATTTTGGTTTTAATTTGCACTTATTTGATGATTAGTGACTTAGAGCATGTTTTCATGTATCTCTTGGCCAATTGTATGTTCTTTGGGAGAAATGTATATTTAGGTCTTCTACCAATTTTTAATTGGATGGTTTGTCTTCCTTTTGTTGAGTTGTATGAGTACTTTATATATTTTGGATACTAACCCCTTATTACTGTATTTTCCGGCGTATAAGACAGACGACCTTTGAAACGAAAAAAAGTCAACCGAAAATCGGGGGCAAAAGAACAAAATTGCACAAAAATTACCTGCAGATCTTGACGGCAAAGTAAGTCTTTTCTTTGAAGTGGGGGGGTAGTCTTATACAGCGAATATAGGCCTAAACCTATGTTTTAACTATAAAAATTAGGGGGTCGTCTTATACGCCAGAAAATATGGTAGATATATTATTGGCAAATATATTCTCTCATTCAGTGGATTCCACTTTTTTTTTCAATTTGACAGTGGTTTCTTTTACTTTGCAATAGCTTTTTATTTTTATGTAACCTTATTTATTTATTTTTTCCTTTGTTTCCTTTGTCCTAAGAGATGTATTGTTGCCTGGGATGTCTGAGATTTTACTGCCTATGCTTTGCTCTATGATTTTTATGGTTTCATACCTTACATTTAAGTCTTTTTTTCACTTTGTGTTTATTCTTGTGTATGGTGTAAATTAGACTCTAGTTTTATATTTTTGCATGTGTCTGTCCAGTTTCCCAGGACCATTTGTTGAAGAAACTATATTTACTCCATTGCATTTTCTTTCCTCCTTCATCAAATAATAATAATAATTGACCATAATGGTGTGGGTCAATTTCTGGGGTCTCTATTCTGATCCATTGTTCTATATGCCTGTTTTTGTGGCAGTACCAGGCTGTTTTAGTTATCATGGTTTTGTAGTATAGTTTGGCATCAGGAATTGTGATCCCTTCTATTTCATTATTTTTTCTCAAGTTTGCTGCACCTATTCTTTTATGGGGTCTTTTATGGTTTCTTATGCATTTTTGGAGTATTTCTTCTAGATCTGTGAAGTATTCATTTGGGATTTCAATGGGTATTGTGTTGAATCTGTGGATTGCTTTTTTTTTTTTTTTTTTTTTTTTTTTTTTACCATAAGCTTTCTTCTGATATTATTTTATTTTATTTTATTTATTTATTTTTATATGGTAAGTGTAGAGCATTCATTTTATTTTTTATTTTTTTAAATTTATTTATTTATTTTACATATTTTAATGATTTTTTTTGCCCCCCTCCCTCCCTCCCACATATCCCCTCCCTCCCCAGAGTTTTATGCCCATTGGTTGTACTTATATGCATTTATACAAGTCCTTCAGTTGATCTATTATCTCCCACAGATCCTCCTCCCCTCCCCGCTGTAATTTGACAATCTGCTTGTTGCTTTACTATCTCTATATCTATCTTTTGGTTCATCAGTTTATAATGATCTTTATTATCCACAAATGAGTGGGGTCATGTGGTGTTTCTCTTTCATTGATTGGCTTATTTCACTCAGCATGATGTTCTCCAATTCCATCCAGGATGCTGCAAATGATGAGAATTCCTTCTTTTTATGGCAGCATAGTATTCCATTGTGTAGATGTACCATGGTTTTTGGATCCAATCATCTGCTGATGGGCACCTAGGCTGTTTCCAAATTCTGGCTATTGTAGATTGTGCTGCTAAGAACATAGGGGTGCATATATCCTTTCTGATTGGTGTTTCTAGTTTCTTGGGATATATTCCTAGGAGTGGGATTACTGGGTCAAATGGGAGTTCCATTTTCAGTTTTTTGAGGAAACTCCACACTGTTCTCCACAGTGGTTGCACCAGTCTGCATTCCCACCAGCAGTGCACGAGGATTCCTTTTTCTCCGCAACCTCGCCAACACTTGTCGTTTGTCGATTTGTTGATGTTGGCCATTCTGACAGGTGTGAGATGGTACCGCATTGTTGTTTTTATTTGCATCTCTCATATAATTAGTGACTTTGAGCATGTTTTCATGTGCCTTTTGGCCTTCCTTCTGTCTTCTTTTCAAAATATTCTATTTAGGTCCATTGCCCATTTCTTAATTGGATCATTCATGTTCCTTTTATTCAGTTGTATCAGCTGTCTGTAGATGTTAGAGATTAAACCTTTATCAGTGGTGTTATTTGCAAATATGTTCTCCCACACCGTGGGCTTTCTTGTTGTTTTGTTGATGGTTTCTTTTGCTGTAAAAAAGCTTTTTATTTTGATGTAGTCCCATTTCTTTATTTTCTCTTTAGCTTCGATTGCCCTAGGGGCAGTATCAGTGAAGAAGTTCTTTTGGCATATGTTTGAGATTTTGCTGCCTGTGGATGCTTCTAGTATTTTTATGGTTTTCCATCTGATGTTTAAGTCCTGTATCCATTTTGAGTTTATTTTTGTGTATGGTGTAAGTTGGTGATCTAGTTTCATTCTTTTGCATGTATCTACCCAATTTTCCCAACACCATTTATTGAAGAAACTGTCTTGACTCCATTGTACAATATATTCGTGCCTCCTTTGTCAAATATTAATTGAGCATATTGATTTGGGTTGATATCTGGGTTCTCAATTCTATTCCATTGATCTATATGTCTGTTCTTGTGCCAGTACCAGGCTGTTTTGAGAACAGTGGCTTTGTAATACAGTTTGAAGTCCGGTATTGAGATCCCTCCTACTTTACCCTTCTTTCTCAGGATTGCTGTGGCTATTTGAGGTCTTTTATTGTTCCAAATGAACTTTTGGAGAGTCCTTTCTAGGTCAGTGAAATATGCCCTTGGTATTTTAATGGGGAGTGCATTGAACCTATAGATTGCTTTAGGAAGTATGGACATTTTGATGATGTTGATTCTACCAATCCATGAACATGGTATGTTCTTCCATCTCCTTACATCATCCTCTATCTCTTTTTTCAATGTCGTGTAATTTTCTGCATATAGATCCTTTACTTCCTTAGTTAAATTTATTCCTAGCTATCTTAATTTTTTTGGTGCAATGGTAAATGGAATTGATTTTTTAGTCTCTGTTTCTGTAGTTTCACTGTTGGTGTATAGAAATGCCATGGATTTCTTGGCGTTAATTTTGTATCCTGCTACATTGCCAAATTCATTTATTAAGTCAATTAGTTTCTTAATGGAGTCTTTTGGGTTCTTTATGTACAATATCATGTCATCTGCAAATAAGGATAACTTTACTTCTTCTTTTCCAATTTTGATGCCTTTTATTTCCTCCTCTTGTCTAATTGCAATGGCTAGTACTTCCAGTACTATGTCAAACAGGAGTGGCGAGAATGGGCATCCCTGTCTTGTTCCTGTTCTTAGAGGGAATGATTTTAGTTTTTGCCCATTGAGTATAATGTTGGCTGTGGGTTTATCATATATAGCTTTTATTATGTTGAGGTATGATCCTTGTACTCCCACCTTGTTAAGAGTTTTTATCAGGAAAGGGTGTTGGATTTTATCAAATGCTTTTTCTGCATCAATTGATATGACTATATGATTTTTATCTTTCAATTTGTTTATGTGATGTATCACGTTTATTGATTTGAAGATATTGTACCAACCTTGCATTCCTGGAATAAATCCTACTTGATCATGGTGTATGATCTTTGTGATGCTCTGCTGGAGCCGATTTGCTAGGATTTTGTTGAGGATTTTAGCAACTATGTTCATGAGAGCTATTGGCCTGTAATTCTCTTTCATTGAGTTGTCTTTATCTGGTTTTGGTATTAGGGTGATGCTGGCTTCATAGAAGGAGTTTGGAAGTGTTCCTTCCTCTTGAATTTTTTGGAAAAGTCTGAGGAGGATAGGTTTTAGTTCTTCCTTGAATGTTTGGTAAAACTCTCCTGTGAAGCCATCTGGCCCTGGGCTTTTGTTTGCTGGAAGCTTTCTGATAACTGTTTCAATTTCTTCCCAAGTCACTTGTCTATTGAGATTTTTAGATTCTTCCTGATCGAGTTTTGTAAGTTTGTATTTTTCTAGGAATATGTCCATTTCCTCCAGGTTGTTCAGTTTGTTGGAATAGAGTTGTTCGTAGTATTTTGTAACAATCCTTTGTATTTCTGTGGGGTCTGTTGTTATTTCACCTCTTTCATTTCTGATTTTGTTTATTTGGGTCCTCTCTCTTTGTTTCTTAGTTAGCCTGGCTAGAGGTTCATCTATCTTGTTCATTCTTTCAAAGAACCAGCTCTTGGTTTTGTTGATCTTATGTATTGTTTTTTGGTCTCTATGTCATTTATCTGTGCTCTGATTTTTGTTATTTCCTTCCTTCTGCTTACACTGGGCTTTTCTTGTTGCTCCTTTTCTAACTCTTTGAGTTGTAGAGTTAGATCGTCTGTTACCCCTTTTTCTAGTTTTTTGCAATAGGCTTTTAAGGATATGAACTTCCCTCTCAAAACTGCTTTTGCTGTGTCCCATAGATTTTGGATTGTTGTGTTTTCATTGTAATTTGTTTCCATGATGTTTTTAATTTCTTCCTTGATTTCTCTGGTAACCCAGTCCTTGTTTAATAGTGTGCTGTTTAGTCTCCATGTGTTTGATTTCTTTGGATTATTTTTATTGTAGTTAATTTCCAGTTTTATGCCATTATGGTCTGAGAAGATACTTGATATGATTTCTATCTTCTTGAATTTGAAGAGACTTTGCCTATGTCCCAAAATGTGGTCTATCTTTGAGAATGTCCCATGTGCACTTGAGAAGAATGTATATTCTGTGGCTTTGGGGTGGAGTGTTCTGAAGATGTCAATTAATTCCATCTGGTCAAGTGAGTCACTTAGGATTGATATTTCTTTGCTGTTTTTTTTTTGTTTGTTTGTTTAGATGATTTGTCGAAGGGTGACAGTGGGGTATTAAAATCTCCTACTATGATTGTATTGCTATTAATCTCTCTCTTAATGTCCTCTAGCAGTTCTTTTTTTTTTATGTATTTGGTTGCTCCTGTATTGGGTGCATATATATTGTATTTACCAGGGTTATTTCTTCTTGTTGGATTGTTCCTAGTATTATGAAGTGGCCTTCATTATCTCTTATTATGTCCTTCACTCTGAGATCTAATTTGTCAGATATAAGTATTGCTACCCCAGCTTTTTTTTTTCATTTCCATTTGCCTGGAAAACTTTTTTCCATCCCTTTACCCTCAGTCTGTGTGCATCTTTTTTTCTGAGGTGGGTTTCTTATAGACAACAGATGTATGGGTCTTGTTTTCTTATCTAATCTGTTACCCTATGTCTTTTGATTGGAGCATTTAATCCATTTACATTTAAGGTTATTATTGATAGGTACACATTTGACGCCATTTTTATTCTATACCCATGTTCCTTCTTCACTTCCTATTTCTTTATTTTTACAGTAGACCCTTTAGCATTTCTTGCATTGCTGGTTTGGTGGAGATAAATTTCTTCAGTCTTTTTTTGTCTGTGAAGCTCCTGATTTCCCCTTCAGTTTTGATTGATAGCCTTGCTGGGTACAGTATTCTTGGATTCAGACCCTTCCTTTGCATGGCTTTGTATATTTCATCCCATTCCCTTCTGGCCTGATAAGTTTCTGTTGAGAAATCAGTTGCTAGTCTGATGGGGGTTCCTTTGTATGTAACTTTCTGTCTCTCTCTGGCTGCTTTTAAGATTCTTACTTTGTCGTTGTTGTTTGCCAATTTGATTATAATGTGCCTTGGAGTCTGTCTTCTGGGATTCATTTTGCTTGGGACTCTGTGAGCATCTTGGATTTGTGTGGGTTTTTTCTTCTCTATTTCAGGAAAGTTTTCTGTCATTATTTCTTGAAATACTTTTTCCATGTCTACCTCAGTTTCCTTTCCTTCTGGAACCCCTATTATTCGAATATTATTTTGTTTTGTATTGTCTCAAAGCTCCCGTAGGCTCTCCTCCTGCTTTTTAATCTTTTTTTCTAGAAGCTGCTCTACTTGGGTATTTTTTTCCATCTTATCTTCTAGCTCACTGATGCGGTCCTCTGCTTCATCTAGTGTACTCTTGATGCTTTCTATTGAGTTCTTCATGGTAGCAATGTCATTTTTCATTTCTTCTCGGTTCTTCTTCAATTCCTCATGGTTCTTCTTCAATTCCTCATGGTTCTTCCTCATTTCTTCTTGGTTATTGTCAAATTTCTCTTCCATTCTTTTTAGCCATCCTATGATCATTATTCTGAATTCTTGCTCTGGTAGGCTGCTTACCTCTGGCTCGTTTACTTCCTTTTCTGGTGATGCCTGCTTTTCTTTCATGTGCGGACTATGTTTTTGTCTCCCCATGGCCTCTCTTCTCAGGATGTCTGGTTATGTGGTGTTCCTTCTCCTGTGTTGATTTAAAGGTACAAAATACAACACTACCTGGTACAACACAAGAGGCACTTAACAGGAATGTACTTACAATATTAATAACCTTTAGTAAAGGTGACCACTAGAGAAAGGCAACTTAGGGGATAGGAGAAAAGGAAGAAAGGTAAAAATAAAATAAAGAAAAATTTAAAAAAGTAAAAATTAAAATTAAAAAAAAATTAAGTAAATAAAATAAAAAAGAGGGATAAAGAGATAGAAAAAGAGGAAAAAAAGTAATGACAAAATGAAGTTGGAAAACAGGGAAAAAAGAAAGGAGAGAGAGAGATAGAGATAGAGAGAGAGAGAGAGAGAGAGAGAGAGAGAGAGAAGAAGAAGCAAACTAAAAGAGAAATGGGAAGCAAACTATATATATGTGGAGAAAATTGTCATAGAACAACCACTGAACCCAGCCAATGCCAGTAACAATACTTGGAGATTAATACAAACTACAATATCCCCTATTATTAAGTAAGGCTATGATATGCAGAAGTAAAAGAAACAAACAAAAACAGAGGATTTTTTTTTTAAAAAAATACATAGCAACAATAGCAACACAGTAATAAGCATAACAATTTCACTAACAAGCATAAAAATTCACAATAATCAACCTTCACACAAACAATGTGAAAGATTAGAGGGAGAACAGTTTTTCTTTTTTTTTTTTTCTTTTTTAACTAGTTAATATAGTGCAGAGATTGGTATTTATACACTTGGATCAGGGGTTGGAACTTAGGTCTATAAGTATAGTGAGAGTTTTAGCAGGGGGTATACAGAAAGAATAGAGGAAAAACTAAAGCCGGAAAGAGATAGGATAAACTGTAGACTAAAAGGGTAAAGTTTAGTAAGAGAGTGATGGTGTAAAGGTCGAGTTGAGATAGGGTTGAATGATGCTATAGTAGAGATTAAAATAGAATGAAGGTTACTCCCAATGTAAAATAAAGAAAAAAATAAAATGGTACTGGAGAGAAAAAAAAAATTGCAAAATAGCAGTAGTAATAGTGATGATAGAGATTGAAAAATGTAATAATTAAAAAGGTAAAATCAAGTAAGGAAAAAAAATAGTTTCTTAAGTAAAAGATATAAAAAATGAAGATTAAATAAAAGAGGTAAAAAATGAAAATAAAATAATAGTAAAATTAGCATAAAAATGTCCAGTAGTGGTCATTCACTTCCTCTGTTAATGTATTTGGCACTCCTGATTCTCGGCCCAGAAAGTCTTGCAGTTCCCAGCATTCCACTGCACCTCAGATTTGTAAGGTCATCCTTAATTTTAAGTAGGCTATATCTTAGTTATTTGTGTCCATTTATTTTTTATTAATTAAAAGATAAAAGAAAAGAAAAGAGAAGAAGAAAATAAAAAAGGGCAGTTTGTAATTCAGCTCTTAGGTGTCAGTGTTTCCGGTTTGACCTCCCAGTCTTTTTGGTTGCTCTGGCCTTCTTTCTCTATGGCTCTAGCTGGCAGGGTGCCAGCTGGCTCCTAGACTATCTCTTCTGGTACAGATCCCTTGTTTCCAGGAAGGCAATTTTCCCCTGCAATTTCCCCGGATATGCCCAACTGGGCAGTCCTTCCCTAGTATTCAGAAGCAAGGGGGTGAAGGGGATCAGGCACCAAGGTGTCCAGATGTTCCGCCCTTGGCGAAACAGCCAAGATTCTTAACACTCTGTCCCGTGACCCCTGGCGTTTTAAAAAAGTCTGGCTTCTGGGGAGGATAACATCAAACCCAGCACTAGGTGTTGCTGCAGCCTTCTTTGGGTGCCGCTCGGCAGGCGGTAGTGCGCGCTCCTGGCTACAGTGGGGGAGGGGTTGGAGCTCACTGGCTACCGTAGCTGCCTGCGCCGCGGGACCCCGGTCTCCCAGGCTGTCCCCACAAACTCTGACCTTTCCATGGGTGACCGAAGAACTCCCCCGATTCCACGCGCCCGTGCCGATTCGGGTGTCTCGGCTGCTTGATGGACCTCCCCGCTGTGTGTTTTTCCAGGCCTCAGGGATGCTCCTCCTTTCCTGGTAAGATGGCGCTGCCTTCTCTCCAGGAGAGCTCGCTGGGAGAGCCGATGCAGCCGCGGCAGTGCTGGCCTCTTGGTCAGGAAATCCTGTCCAGCTGACCTTTCCTTACCTTCCTAGAGAATTCCGAAGCCCCTTAGCTGCCAATCAACATTCCCTGAGCTACTCAGACGCTGTTTCTATCTGTTCTGGGACCAGAGTCAGAACAAGTTTGACTGTTCGGTCGCCATCTTCAAGCTCCCTCCTGAATCTGTAGATTGCTTTGAGTAGTATCATTGCAGATAAGATGCCAAGCAGTGAGAGAAAACAATCAGCCAAGCACTCAAGAGGATTCAGAGAAGGACGCCTTTAATGCAGAATTGCAGGTGCACTAGTGCAATGACTCAGGGAAGTCAGTCTCCAAAGCCTGAGTGATGAGTATAGAGGAAGCTTTTCTTTTATCCCCTTAGTTTATTTGTTTCCCAAATATGTACCAGGCTTCTGTGGGTTTGGATGGGGGAATTCCGAATACACTCAAAGGCCTGGTTGTGTATGGTTCATGGTTTATGGCCTCTGTAAATTGGAAGTATTTCAGGAAACAGGTTCTGCAAGGCTGGACAAGCATCACATATAAGAATGGGGCTTAATTATACTAGCAAGATTGTGTATCAGAATACTGGTTACTAGCACATTTAGATTGCTAGCCCCACAGTTATCTTATATCAATCATTAGTATAAACATTTTAATTATGTTAATTCTTCCAACCCATGAACATGGTATGTGCTCTCATTTTTTATATCTTCCTCTATTTATTTTCAATGTCCTATAGTTTTCCAAGTATAGGACTTTTACCTTCTGGGATAAGTTCATTACTATTTATATTTTTGTAATGGAAAATGGGATTGATTTTTTCATTTCAATTTCTGAGAGGTAATTATTGGTGTATAAAATTGCCATTGATTTTTGGATGTTATGTTTGTATATTTCTACCTTGCTGAATTCACTTATTAAGTCTATTTTCCTGGTGGAGTCTTTAGTGTTTTTATGTACAATATCATGTCATCTGCGAATAATGACAGTATTATTTCTTCCTTTTCTAATTTGGATACCTTTAATCTCTTCTTCTCTGTGGCTAGGACTTCCAGTACAATGTTGAATAATAGTGGTGGAAGCAAACATCCCTATCTTGTTCCAGTTCTTAAGGGAAACACTTTTAGTTTTTGCCCATTGAGTATTATCTTGGCTTATCATATGTGGCTTTTATTATGCTGAGGAATGATCTCTCTATTCTCATTTTACTGAGAGTTTTCATTAAAAAATATGTGCTAGAGAGATAAAAAGATGGCTGCCGATGGGAAGGAAGGCTTCAAGATTGTGTGTGAGTGAGAGAACAAAAGGAGAGTGTGTGGACATATGGAGAGTGTCTATTTGTGAATGAGGGACAGCTATATTCCAAGGTGGGATCTCAACACCAGATTTTAAGCTTTCCAAAAGTGTCTATTTAGATCAATTGCCCATTTTATTATTGGGTTGTTTATCTTCATTTTGTTAAGTTGTATGAGTTCTCATGTAAATGTTGGAGATTAAACTCTTATCATTGATATCATTGGCAAATATGTTCTTCCATGCAGTGGGCTTTCTTGTTGTTTTATTGATGGTTTCCTTTGCTGTGCAAAAGCTTTTTATTTTGATGTATTTCCATTTGTTTATTTTCTCTTTAGCTTGAATTGCCCTAGGAACAGTATCAGTGAAGAAATTCTTTTGGCATATGTTTGATATTTTGCTGCCTGTGGATTCCTCTAGTATTTTTATGGCTTCCAGTCTCATGTTTAAATTATTTATCCATTTTGAGTTTATTTTTGTGTATAGTGAAAGTTGGTGATGCAGTTTCATTTTTTTGCATGTATCTATCCAATTTTCCCAACACCATTTGTTGAAGAGACTGCCTTGACTCCATTGTATGTTCATGCTTCCTTTGTCAAATATTAATTGGGCATAGTGGTTTGAGTCAATTACTGGGTTCTCTGTTCTATTTCATTGATCTATGTGTCTGTTCTTATGCCAGTACCAGGCTGTTTTAAGAACAGTGGCTTTGTAATATAGCATGAAATATGGTATTGAGATCCCATATACTTTGTTCTTTTTTCTCATTTCCATTTGCCTGAAAAATGTTTTTCCATCCCTTCACTCTCAGTCTGTGTGAATCCTTTGCTCTAAGGTGGGTATTTTGTAGACAGCAAATATATTTGTCATGTTTTCTTATCCATTCAGCTATCCTATGTCTTTTCATTGGTGCATTTAATCCATTTACATTTAATGTTATTATTGAGAAGTACTTGTTTGTTGTCATATTTTCCCTTAATGTTTGTGTTCCTTCTTGCCTTTCTCTTTCTTCTTTTTACAGCATTCCCTTTAGCATATCTTGCATTGCTGGCTTGATAGTGATAAACTCTTTTAGCCATTTTTTCTCTGTGAAGATCCTGATTTCACTTTCAATTTTGAATGATAACCTTGTTGGGTATAGTATTCTTGGATTCAGTCCCTTGCTTTGCATCACTTTGTATATTTCATTCCATTCCCTTCTGGACTGGTGTGTTCCTTTTGAGAAATCAGTTGATATTCTAATAGGAGATCCCTTGTAAGTAGTTTTCTGTCTCTCTCTGGCAGCCTATAAGATTCTTACTTTGTTGTTGGTGTTCACCAGTTTAATTATGATATGTCTTGGTGTTGATCTTTTGGGGTTCAACTTGTTTGGGACTCTATGTACTTCTTGGTCTTGCATGCTTTTTTTCCTTGCCAATATTAGGGAAGTTTTGTCATTATTTCTTCAAACAGGTTTTCTATTACTTGTTTCTCTTCCTCTCCTTCTGGTATTCATATTTAGCAAATATTGCTTTGTTTTTTGTTGTCCCAAAGCTCCCGTAGGCGCTCCTCTTGCTTTTAAAGTCTTCTTCCCAGTTGCTTCTCTGTTCTTACTTTGTCTTCTAATTTGCTGATGCAGTCCTCAGCCTCTTCTGGTCTAGTGTTTAAGCCTTCCATTGTGTTCTTTATTGCAGCTATGTCATTCTTCATCTCCTCTTGGTTCTTTTTCAGGCTTGTGACAGTCTATTCCGCTCCTTATAATTCTCACTGAGTTGTGTGTATTTGTCAACCAGCCATTGAAACATCCTTATAACCATTACTCTGAATTCTTTCTCTGATAAGCTGCTAGCCTCAATTTCATTTAACTCCCTTTCTGATGATTCCTCTTTTTCTTTTCTTTGGGGATTGCTTTTATGTCTTCCCATGTTTTCCTCTAATGTTTTAGTTGTAGATCTGCTTGGTTTGCTACAAGGTGTTTTTTTGTTTGTTTGTGTTTGTGTTTTTTTTTGTTTGTTTGTTTGTGTTTTTTTTGTTTTTTTTTTTTGATGTAATCTACTGGTGTAATATCTCTGTTCTCTTGGGCTTGGTAATCTAGTGAAGCTCCCTACTTGAACTATTTGGGTTCTCTTGATGTAGGCCTATAAGCTTGAGAGGCAATACTGTGGTGTCTGAAATTCAGCAGCAATGGAGGGGAGTGTCCCAATTTTTGCTGTCTTGCACTCTTAGTTGAAATCACACGTGTTCAGAGAGAACTCACAGTGGCACCCAGTAACCATCTGCTGGGGAGAGATCACAGTGGCTCCCAATAGCACCCTGTGTGTAGATGGGCTCAGGGTGCCTGCCTGTTGGAAATTCACCTCTGTGAAGGTGTGTTTGCAGACACAGACCTCTGATGAGCTCTGAGGGGTCCTGGCAATGAGGTTGAGCAGCTAGGATTAATGTGGGCAATTATTCAGGAGGAGGAGTTTCAGGATTTCTGCTGCAGGGTAGCGCATCCTTGTCTGTACAGAATCACACCCAGCATGGTTTGAAAGCAGCTCCCCAGAGAACCTTATGGATATATGGGCTCAGAGTACCTTCCCTTGTCTGTAGCTGTGAGTTTTCTGGCTTTGGAAGTGTGCGCACAAACTTTGAAAGTGCCTTCCCTTTGGAAGTGGGTGCAAAGTGGTGGTGTGTTTGCCTGCATAGAGCTCTAATGCACTCTGAGGGGCCCTGGCACTGAAGTTTCACAGCCGGGGTGTCCATAATCAGTTATTTAGGAAGAGGCAGTTCAGAATTTCTACTGCAGGTCCACATGCCCTTGTATGTGTAGAATTACACCCTTGGGATTTCTCAGTGGCTCCCAAGTAATTCCTAGGTAGTGGAGTGCCAGGCTGGGAATGCTGGGAATCTGAGTTCCAGTGCAGGGAAAGGAGAAGTTGTACTTACTGCTGTCACCTTTGGAGGTGGTAGTCCCAGGGTCCATGGTTATCAGGATTTTTGCTAAACTGGCTTCTGGGTCCTGGGAAGTTCCAGGGCCTGTCTGATGGGTGGTGTTGATAAGTTCCAAAATCTGCAGCCAAGTGCCTGGAGTCTTGGTGGCCATCTGTCGGCAGCTGTGGTGGCTTGTCATCTACCAAAGTGGCTGTAGTGTCCTGGTTTACTTCTGAGTCCAAACTGGGTGGTTGAGAAGCTAGGATTCTTGTCTCAAGCAGTTCTGTTCTTCAAGATGGTGTGGTCTCTGTTTGTCCTATTGTTGATGTTAGTTTGATTGATGATTAGATTAAGATTTTTTGTTTGTGTGATTGTTTCTCCTTTTTTTTTTTTTTTTTTTTTGCTTCTGTTTTTTCTCTCCTTGCTTGTTATTACTTGTAGTTTGTGGTTTGCATTTATATCTGGGTATTAGTTGTTTGCCTGTTTTTGGATATTTTGTTCTATTGAAAATTTCTCCCCATATAAATAGTTTTCCCCCTTCTTTTTTATTCACTTTATTTTTTCTCTCTTACTTTTTTCTTTTTCTCAATATCATATTTTTCACTCTCCTTTTTATCCTTAAATTTTATTTTCTCTGGTGGTCACTTTTATTTGGGGTTATTAGTATAATGAATACATTTGTGTTCAGTAACTTTATGCATGGTGCCTTGTTGTGTTGTATTTTGTGCAGAACAGAGAGAGCTACATAACCAGACACCTAGAGAGGAGAGATCATGGGGAAACAAAGAAACAGCCCACATACAAAGGAAAAAGAGGTATCACCTGAATAAAAAGTAAACAAAATGGAGGCAAGCAATATGTCAGAGAAAGAATGCATAGAAATGGTAATAAGGTCAACAAAAAGGTTGGAAGGAAAATTCAACAATATGTGTAAGAACCAATAAGAAATGAAGAATAACCAAGAAGAAATGAAAAATAACATCACTGCTATAAAGAACTCATTGGAAAGCATCAACAGTAGATTAGAAGAAGCAGAGGACTGCATCAGTGAGCTAGAAGACAAGGCAGACAAAAATACCCAAGCAGAGCATCATCTAGAAAAAAAAGATTAAAAAACAAGAGGAGAGTCTAAGGGAACTTCGGGATCACAAAATGAAACAACATCCTCATAATAGGTGTGCCAGAAGGAGAGGAAATTGAACAAGGAATAGAAAACCTGTTTAAAAAAATAATGACAGAAATCTTCCCAGATATTGGCAAGAAAAATATTACATAAGTCCAAGAAGCCCACAAAATCCCAAACAAAATAAACCCCCAAAATTTGATGCCAAAGCACATTATAATTACATTGGCAAACATCAACAACAAAGTAAGAATCTTAAAATCACCAGAGAGAGACAGAAAGGTACCTACTAAGAATTCCCCATCAGCTAGCAGCTTATTTCTCAACAGAAACACATCAGACCAGAAAGTAGTTGAACAAAATATACAAAGTCATGCAAAGGAAGGGTCTGAATCCAAGAATTCAGTACCCAGAAAGGCTATCAATCAAAATTTATTGTGAAATTAGGAGCTTCACAAAAAATAAAGGACTAAGGGTGTGAATCACAACAAAAGCAGAAATGCAAGAAATGCTAATGGACTCCTATAAAAAGAAGAAATAGGAAGCAAAGAAGGAACACAGGCATAAAAAATAAAAATGGTGATAGACAAGCACCTATCAATAATAACTTTAAATTTAAATGGATTTAATGCCCTAATCAAAAGACATAGGATAGCTGAGTGGATAAGAAAGCATGACCCACATATCTGTTGTCTACAGGAAACCCACCTCAGAAAAAAGGACTCACACAGACTAATGGTGAAGGGATGGAAAAAGGTATTTCAGTTTAATGGAAATGAAAAAAAAAAAAAAAAGCTGGGGTAGCAATACTTATATCTGACAAATTAGACCTCAAAGTGAGGGAAATAACAAGAGATAAGGAAGGCCACTCCATAATAATAAAGGAAGCAATCCAACAAGAAGATATAACTCTGGTAAACATATACACACTCAACATAGGAGCACCCAAATACGGAAACAACTTCTGGAGGATATCAAGGGAGAGATTGAGAACAATACAATCATAGTAGTGGAATTTAATACACCACTAACACCAGTGGACAAATCCTTTCATCATAAAGTCAGCAAATAAATATTAATACTAAATTAAACACTAGATAAGATGGAATTAATTGACAACTTCAAAACATTTCACCCCAAAGCCACAGAATATACATTCTTCTCAAGTGCACATGGGTCATTTTCAAAGATAGACCATAGGTTGGGATACAGGCAACGTTTCTTCAAATTCAAGAAGATAGAAAACATATCAAGCATCTTCTCAGATCACAGTGGCATAAAACTAGAAATCAACTACAATAAAACAATAGAAAATTAAACACCTGGAGGTTAAATAGCATGCTATTAAACAATGACTGAGTTACCACAGAGATTAAAGAAGAAATTAAAAGCATCATGGCAACAAATGACAATGAAAACACCATAATGCAAATTCTGTGGGACACTGTGAAAGCAATCTTGAGAGGGAAGATCATAGCTCTACACACCAATCTCAACAAAACAAAACAAAAAAAAACAAAACAAAAAAAAAACAAGAAACAATGGTAATAAATTATCTAAAGTACACTTCAAAGAGTTAGAGAACAATAAGAAAAGCCCCAGAGTAAGCAGAAGGAAAGAAACCATAAAGGTCAGAGAGGAGATAATTGACATAGAGGCCAAAACAAACAAACAATACAAAATATCAACAAAACCAAGAGCTGGTTCTTTGAAAGGATAAACAAGATTGATGAACCTTGAGCCAGGCTCAGTGAGAGGCAAACAGAAAGGACAAAAATTTAAAAAATTAGAAATGAAAGAGGTAAAGTAGCAACCTATTGCATAGAAATACAAATTATTATGAAATAATATGAACAACTCTATTCTAACAAAATGAACAACCTAGATGAAATGGACATATTCTTAGAAAAATACAGGCTCCCAAAAGTCAACCAAGGAAAAAAATTTAAAAAAAGTAGGCCAATAACAAAGAAATTTAAACAGTGATCAAAAATCTTCCAGCAAACAAAAACCTTGGTCTGGACTGCTTTACAGGGGAGTTCTACCAAGGACTCAAAGAAGAATTAATGCCTATCCTCCTCAGACTATTCAAAAAATTCAAGAAAAAGACACAATTCCAAGCTCTTTCTATGAATCCAACATTTCCATAATCCCAAAACCAGATAAGGACACCGAGAGAGAGAGAGAGAGAGAGAGAGAGAGAGAGAGAGAGAGAGAGAGAGAGAGAGAGAGAACTACAGGCCAATATCCTTGATGAATATAGATGTTAAAATCCTCAACAAAATTCTATCAAATCAGATTCAGCAATATATTAGAAAGATCATACACCATGACCAAGTGGGATTTATTCTGGGGATGCAAGAATGATACAATATCCAAAAATCAAGAAATGTGATACATCACATAAACAGAGACAAGAATCACATAATCATATCAATTGATGCAGAAAAATCATTTGACAAAATCCATCACCCTTTCTTGATAAAAACTCTCAGCAACATGGCAATAGAAGGACATACCTCAATATAACAAAAGCCTAATGTGACAAACCTACATAGTCAATTCATTTCCCCTAAGAACAGGTACAAGACAAGGATGCACACTCTCACCATTCCTGTTCAACATAGTACTAGAAGTACTAACCACAGTGATCAGACAAGAAGAAATATAAGGCATCCAAATTGGAAAAGAAGAAGTAAAACTGTACTTATTCATAGATGACATGATACTATCCATAGAAAACCCCAGAGACTCAATTAAAAAAACTACTATCCCTAATAAATGAATTAGGCGATGTAGCAGTATACAAAATTAACCCCCATAAATCTATGGCCTTTTTATACACCAATAATGAACTCACAGAAAGAGATATGAAAAAGCAATCCCATTTACCATTGGACCAAAAAATTAAGATACCTAGGAATAAACTTAACTAAGGATGTAAACGAACTATACTTAGAAAACTACAGGACATTGAACAAAGAAATAGAGGAAAACAAACAAATAAAAGAACTTACCATGTTCATGAATTGATAGAATCAACCTCATTAAAATATCCATACCACCCAAAGTAATCTATAGATTCATGCAATCCCCATTAATATACCAACAGCCTATTTCAAATATATAGCAGAAACTCAAAAAAATTGTCTGGAATGAAGAAGACCCCAAATAGCCACAGCACTCCTGAGAAAGAACAAAGTTGGAGGGATCACATTACCAGATATCAAGCTACATTACCAAGCCACGGTTCTCAAAACTGCTTGGTACTGGCACAAGAACGGACATATAAACTAATGGAACAGAATAGAGAACCCAGAAAATGACTCAAACAATTATACTCAATATTTGACAAAGGACGCAAGAATATACAATGGCGTCAAAACAGTCTCTGTAATAAATGGTGTTGGTAAATTTGGTCAAATACATGGAAAAAATGAAACTAGATCACCAACTTACACCATACACACACAACACACACACAAACACAAAAAACAAACAAACAAACAAAACATCTCAAAATGGGTAAAAAACTTGAATGTAAGATGGGGAAACCATGAAAATCCTACAAGACTTCATAGGCAGTAAAATTGCAGACATAAGTCATAGCAATATCTTTACAGACACAGATCCTAGGGCAAGAGAGAATAAGGAGAAGACAAGTGGGACTACACAAAAATAAAACCCTTCTGTACAGCAAAAAAAATCATCAACAAAACCACAGAAAGCCCACTGCATGACAGAACATATTTGCTAATGTTATCTCCAATAAGGGTTAATCTCCAACATTTCAGGGAACTCATACAATTTAAGAAAAGGAAGATAGACAATCCAATCACAAAATGGGCAAAGGATCTATTAGGTCTAGTAATAATTAATGTCGTTTTCTAATACTTTTTTAAATCGAATTTATTTAAACAATACAACAAAATTTAATCAACAATATAGTTGCCGTTTGTTTTCTACTACTTGTGCCCAATGCTCAGGAAGCATTTTAATCCCTCTGTTGTAAAATTCTTGTGATTTTGATGCAAAAAATTCGGTCAATGCATTTTTGAGGCATTCTTCATTATTAAATTTTTTTCCAAGAAGAAAGTTTTGCAAAGAACGAAACAAATGGTAATCGGAAGGGGCAGTATCAGGAGAATATGCAGGTTGAGGGAGAACTTCCCATTCCAACTGGCGCAGTTTTTCAGCAGTGATTCTTGCAGTATGCGGTCGTGCGTTATCGTGGTGAAGAATTACGCCCTTCCGATTAATCAGCGCGGGTTCTTTTTCTCTTAAAGCTTGAGCTAACCTTTCCAATTGGGCACTATACACTGCACTTGTAATGGTTTGGTTAGATGGTAAAAGTTCATAATGAAGAATTCCTTTAAAATTCCACCAAACACACAACATCACTTTTTTCGCAAGTCAGGTTTTGGCGTGGGCTGCGGAGCCTCATTTTTGTCTAACCATTGAGGCCGCCTTTTCAAGTTAACATACAGCACCCATTCTTCATCTCCGGTAACAATTTGCTCTAAAAACGGCAAACGGTTTTGACGAGAGAGGAGCGAACTGCAAATTGTGACTCTTTGATTACGGTTGTTGTCGGTCAACTCATGAGGAACCCATTTTCCAAACTTTTGGACTTTGCCAAGTGCACGCAATTGACTGGAAATTGTTTTTTGTGAACAATTTAAAGTTGTCGCAAGCTCTTGTTGGGTAATTTGAGGATTTTGCACCAAAAGAGCTTGAAGAGCTTCTTGATCAAAATTGGACACACGGCCTCGACCACTCTTGTCATCTAACGAAAAATTTCCCACGCGAAATTTCTCAAACCAACGCTGGCATTTTCTGGCGCTAACTGCATCTTGACCAAGAGCACTACAGATGTTTTTTGCAGCCTCACTTGCTTTTCTTCCTAATTGGAACTCGTAAAGCATGCAGTGCCGAATATGCTCTTCATCCGCCATCTTCTTAGCCCTAGTTTTGCAACAAAAACCAAACCAAACACAAACTTTTTCAAGCAAAATTTGTTAATTGCACTGCACCCATTCTGTAGATACCACGTGTTTGAAGGTTATGTCAATACAAGTCAACGCCAAGCAAGATTTTAAATGAATGTTTAAGAACGACATTAATTCTTACTAGACCCGATATTTTGCTTGGTTCTTTATTATATTGCCTTCCTTCTAATTCCTCTTGGCTTTTCTTGCTGATCTTTTCTAACTCATTTATTGTAGTTGTAGAATTAGATAGTTTATTAGTCCTTTTTCTTATTCCTTGAGGTAGGCTGGTAGTGCTATGAACTTCCCTCTCACTTCTGCTTTTGCCATGTCTCATAAGTTTTGGGTGGTGGGGTTTTCATTTTCAATTGTTTCCAGGAAGTTTTTAATTCTTGCTTGATCTCATCGGTAACCCAATTATTGTTTAATAACATACTATTTATCCTCCATGTATTTGAATGTTTTTGAGGGGTTTTTATTGTAGTTGGTTTCTAACTTCATGCCATTGTGATCTTAGCAAGATGCTTGGTATTATATCAGTCTTCTTGAATTCATATAGACTTGTTTTGTGACCTAACATGTGGTCTATCTTTGAGAATGTTCCACGTGCACTTGAGATGAATGTATATTCTGTTGCTTTGGGGTGAAATGTTCAGTAAATGTTGGTTATATCCAGATTCTAGGGTATTATTTAAGGCCCCTCTTTCTTTGTTAATTTTTTGTTTGGAACATCTATCCAGTGATGTCAGTTGGGTGTTAAATTCCCCAACTATGACTGTAGTGCAGTAACTAAATCCCTTAAAGTCTATCAAAAGTTTGTGTGTGTGTTTTTTTTAAATATACATGGGTGCTTCTATATTAGGTGCATATATGTTTACAAGGGTTATATTTATATTTAAGGCGATTATCGAGAGATACATATTTTTTCCATTTCATTCTTTTAATTCTGTTAATATGTTTTGCTATTGTTGTGTTTTGTTTTCTTCTAATTTAACTTTTTAAATCTAGTCTTTAAATATTTCTTATAATGCTGGTTGGGTGGTTACAAACTCATTTACTTTTTAGGTTTTTTTTTTCTTTTCTTTTTTTATTAAGGTATTATATCTGTACATATATTGCTATTGCCCCCCACCCCACTCCCATACATTCCCTAACCACCCAGAATTTTGCATGCATTGTTTATGCTTATATACATGCATACAAGTACTTCAGTTGATCTCTTATCTCCCCCACCTCTCACTAAACTTCATGCTGTAATTTGACAGTCTATTTGATGCTTTACTGTCTCTGTATCTATCTTTGTGTTCATCAGTTTATAATGTTCATTATTATGCATAAATGAGTGAGACCATGTGGAATTATTCTTTAATTGGATTATTTCACATAGCATAATGTTCTCCAATTCCAACTAGGTTGCTGCAAATGATAAGAATTCCTTCTTTTTGTGGCAGCATAGTATTCTATTGTTTAGATGTACCAAAGTTTTCTGATCCTGTGATCTACTGATGGGCACCTGGGCTGTTTCCAAATCTTAGCTATTGTAAATTATGCTGCTATGAACATAGGGGTGCATATATCCTTTCTGATTTGTGTTTCTAGTTTCTTAGGATACATTCCTAGGAGTGGGATTACTGGGTAAAATGGGTGTTCCATTTTCAGTTTTTTAGGAAACTCCATACTGTTCTCTACAGAGGCTGCACCAGTCTGCACTCCCACCAGCAGTGCACTAGTGTTCCTTTGTCTCCCCATCCTCACCAACCTTTGTCATTTGTTGATTTGTTGATGATAGCCATTCTGATAGGTGTAAGATGGTACAGTATTGTTGTTTTGATTTGCATCTCTCAGATAATTAGTGACTTTGAGCATGTTTTCATGTGCCTCTTGGCCTTCCTTCTGTCTTCTTTTGAAAATATTCTATTTAGGTCCATTGCCCATTTTTTAATTTGGATCATTCATTTATTTTTATTTAGTTATAAGCTGTCTATAGATGTTGGAGATTAAACCTTTATCAGTGATAACATTTGCAAATATATTCTCCCATACAGTGGGCTTTCTTGTTGTTTTGTTGATGGTTTCTTTTGCTGTGAAAAGGGTTTTTATTTAGATGTAGTCCCATTTGTTCTATTTCTCTTTAGCTTCGATTGCCCTAGGGGCAGTATCAGTGAAGAAGTTATTTCAGCATACCTCTGAGATTTTGCTGCCTGTGGATGCCTCTTGTATTTTTATGGTTTCCCATCTTATGTTTAAGTCCTGTGTCAATTTTGAGTTTATTTTTGTATATGGTGTAATTTGGTGATCTAGTTTCCTTCTTTAGCATGTATCTGTCCAATTTTCCCATTTATTGAAGATACTGCCTTGACTCCATTGTATGTTCATGCCTCCTTTGTCAAATATTAATTGAGCATAGTGGTTTGGGTTGATATCTGGATTCGCGATTCTATTTCATTGATCTATGTATATTTTTATGTGCCAGTACCAGGCTATTTTGAGAACAGTGGCTTTGTAATACAGCTTGAAATCTGGTACTGAGATCCCTCATACTTTATTCTTCTTTCTCAGGATTGCTATGGCTATTTGGGCTCTTTTTTTATTCCATATGAATTTTTGGAGAGTTCTTTCTAGGTCTGTATTTTAATGGGGAGTGCATTGAATCTACATATTGCTTTGGGAGTATGGACATTTTAATTTTCTTGACTCTACCTATCCATGAACATGGTATGTTATTTCATCTGTTTACATCTTCCTGTATCTCTTTTCTCAGGGTCCTATAGTTTTCCGCATATAGGTCTTTTACCTCCTTAGTTAAGTTTATTCCTAGATATCTTAATTTTTTTTTTTTTTGGTGCAATGGTAAACGGGATAGCCTTTTAATCTCTCTTTCTGTAAGTTTATCATTGGTGTATAGAAAGGCCATAGATTTCTTGGCGTTAATTTTGTATCCTGCTACATTGCTGAATTCATTTATGAAGTCTATTAGATTTTGATGGATTCTTTTGGTTTTTTTTATGTACAATATCATGTCATCTATCAATAAGAACAGCATTAATCCTTGTTTTCCAATTTGGATGCCCTTTATTTCTTCTTCCAGTCTAATCACAATGGCTGATACTTCCAATATTATATCAAACAGAAGTGGTGAGAGTGGGCATCCCTTTCTTGTTCCTGTTCTTAGGGGAAATGGTTTTAGTTTTTGCCCATTGAGTATGATGTTTACTGTGGGTTTATCATATATAGCTTTTATTATATTGAGGTATGATCCTTTTATCCCCACCTTGTTGAGTGTTTTTATCAAGAAAAGGTATTGTTCAGGATGGATATTGGCCTATAATTCTCTTTCATTGTCTTGTCTTTATCTGGTTTTTGTATTAGGGTGATGCTGGTTTCATAGAAGGTGCTTGGAAGTGTTCCTTCCTCTTGAATTTTTTGGAATAGTCTGTGGAGGATAGGTTTTAGTTATTCCTTGAATGTTTGGTAAAACTCTCCTGTGAAGCTGTCTGGCACCAGGCTTTTGTTTGCCAGAAGCATTTTGATGATTGTTTCAATGTCTTCCATAGTTACTGGCCCATTGAGCTGTTTAGATTCTTTCTGATTGAGATTTGGAAGGTTATATTTTTCTAGAAATATGACAATTTCCTCCAAATTGTCCAGTTTGTTGCAATAGAGTTGTTCATAGTATTTTATAACAATCCTTTTTATTTCTGCGGGGTCTGTTGTTATTTCTCCTCTTTCATTTCTGATTTTGTTTTGGTCCTCTCTCTTTGCTTCTTGGTGAGCCTGGCAGTATTGTTTATCCTTTCAAAGAACCACCTCTTAGTGTTTTTGTTTATTTGTTTTTTAATCTTTTGTATTGTTTCTTTGGTCTTTATGTCATTTATCTCTGCTCTGATCTTTATTAATTTCCTCCTGCTTACACTGGGCTTTTCTTGTTGCTCTATTTCTAACTCTTTGAGTTGTAGAGTTAGGTAATTTATCACTATTTTTCCTTGTTTTTTGCAGTAGGCTTGTAGAGCTATGAACTTCCTTCTCAAGACTGCTTTTGCTGTGTCCCATAGATTTTGGATTGTTTTGTTTTCATTGTCATTTATTGCCATGATGTTTTTTTTTTTTTTTTTTTTTTCTTCCTTGAATTCTCTGGTAACCCAGTCCTTGTTCAATAGCATGCTGTTTATTCTACATATATTTGATTTTTTTGGATTGTTTTTATTATAGTTGACTTTTAGCTTTTTGCCACTGTGATTTGAGAAGATGCTTGATATTTCTATTTTCTTGAATTTGAAGAGATTTTGCCTATGTTCCAGCATATTGTCTATCCTCGAAAGTGACCCATGTGCACTTCAGCATAATGTATATTCTGTGGCTTTGTGGTGAAATCTTCAAAAGATGTCAATTCCAACTGGTCTGGTGAGTCATTTAGGGTTGATATTTCTTTGATGATTTTTTATTTAGAGGATTATTCCAATGGTGATAGTAGAGAATTAAAGTCTCCTACAATGAGTGTATTGCTGCCAATCTCTCCCTTTATATACTTCAGGAGTTTTTTTTGTTTGTTTGTTTTTGTGTGTGTGTGTGTGTGTGTGTGTGTGTGTGTGTGTGTGTTTTGTTTGTTTGTTTGTTTTTGTTTTTGTTTTAATGTATTTGGGTGTTCCTGTATTGGGTGCATATTTGTTTACCAGAGTTATTTCTTCTTGTTGGATTGCTTTCTTTAGTATTATGAAATGGCCTTCCTTATCTCTTATTATGTCCTTCACTTTGATATCTAATTTGTCAGATATAAGTATTGCTACCCTGCTTTTATTTCATTTCCATTGCCTGGGAAACTTTTATCCATCCCTTCACCCTCAGTCTGTGTGCGTCTTTTTTCTGAGGTGAGTTTCTTGTAGACAGCAGATATATGTGTCTTATTTTATTATCCAATCTGTTACCTTAGGTCATTTGATTGGGACATTTAATCTATTTACATTTAAAGTTATTATTGATAGTAAGTATTTGTTGCCATTTTTAGTCTATACCCCTGTTTTCCTTCTTCACTTTTTTCTTTCTTTCTTTTTTTTTTCTTTTTTTTTTTTTTTTCCAGCAGACCCTAACCATTTCTTACATTGATGGTTTGGTGGTGATAAATTCCCTTAAGCCATTTTTGTCTGTAAAGCTCCTGCTTTCACCTTCAATTTTGATTGATAGCCTTTCTGGGTACAGTATTCTTGGATTCAGACCCTTCCTTTACATGACTTTGTATATTTCATTCCATTCCCTCTGGCCCGATGAGTTTCTCTTGAGAATTCAGTCACTAGTCTGATGGGATTTCCTTAGTCTGTAACTTTATGTCTCTCTCTAGCCACTTTTAAGATTCTTACTTTGTCGTTGTTGTTTGCCAATTTAATTATAATGTGCCTTGGTGTCGTTCTTTGAGGTTATTTTTGCTTGGGACTCTGCGAGCTTCTTGGATTTGTGTAGGTATTTTCTTCCTTATATCAGGTAAGTTTTCTGTCATTATTTCTTCAAACAGGTTTTCTATTCCTTGTTTAGTTTTCTTTTCTTCTGGAAAGCATATTATGCAAATGTTGCTCTGTTCCTTGTTGTCCCAAAGTTCCCTTAGGCTCTTCTCTTGCTTTTTAATTTTTTTTTTCTAGGAGCTGCTCTACTTAGGCATTTTTTTCCATCTTGTCTTCTATTGATAGCTTACTGATGCAGTTCTCTGCTTCTTATAGTCTACTCTTGATGCTTTCTATTGAGTTCTTTACAGCACCGATGTCATTTTTCATTTCTTCTTGATTCTTCTTCATTTCCTCTTGGTTCTTACTCATACTGTCAAATTTGACTTCCATTTTTTTCATCCACCTTATGACCATTTCCCTGAATTCTTTCTCTGAGAAGTCACTTGCCTCTATTTTGTTTACTTCCTTTTCTGATGATGCCTGCTTCTCTTTCATATGCGGGCTGTTTCTTTTCTCCCCATGGTCTCTCTTATATGGATGCCTGGTTATATAGTTCTCTCTCTCCTGCATTGATTTAAAGGAAGAAAATACAACACAATCAGGTACAATACACAAGACACTGAACAGAAATGTATTCACAATATTAATAACCCCCAATAATGGTGACCACTAGGAAAGGCACATTAGGGAATAGGAGAGAAATAAGAAAAGGAAAAAGAAAGAAAAAAATGAGGAGTGTCAAAATGAAATTGGGAAAGGGAAAAAAAAGTAAGAGAGGCAAGAATGAGACTAAGAGAGGAAAGGGGAACAAACTATATATACTGGGAAAAAACTCCAAGAGAACAACCACTAATCCCAGCAAATACAAGCAACAAGTACCTGGATATTAATACAAAATGCAACACCAACTAATATCAAATGAGGCAAGGGAAAACAGAAGTAAAAAACAAAACAAACAAAAATAATCAAAATGATCTCACAAAAAAGGCATAAAAAATTGATATACTCAACATTCAAGCAAACAACAAAAGGACAGGGAGAAAAACATTTTTTTTTTATAGTTGAGACAGCAAAGAGAGAGGTGTGTATGGACTTGGAGCAGGGGATTGAAAATTTGATATATAAGTAGGGTGCAGTTTTAGTAGGGGGTAAACAGAAATAATAGAGGAAATCTAAAGCAGGAAAGGGTTAAGATAAACATGATATCAAGTTGGGAAAGGTTAGGAAGAGAGTGATGGCATAAAGGTATAGTTGAAATAGGGTAAATTGATGCTAAAGGAAAGATGAAAATAGAATGTAGAACATATTCCCAAAGTAAAATAAAGAGAAAATAAAATGGCACTTAAAAAAAAGTAAAATAATAATATTAATAATGCTGATTGAAAATAAAAATGTAATAATTTAAAAGGTAAAATCAAATGATGCAAAAAGAAAAAAAAATGTTTCTTAAGTAAAAGATTCAAAAAAAATAAAAATTAAAAAAATAAAATAGAAAATAGAAAAATAAAATGTGCAGTAGTAAAGGTCATTCACTTCCTCTATTGTTATGTTTGGCATGCCTGTTTCCCAGTCCAGACAGTATTTCAGCTCCCTGCATTTTACTTCTCCTCAATGTTGTAAGCCAGTCCTGATTTTTAAGCAGGTGGTGTCTTAATTTCTCATATTCCTTTATTTTTTATTACACAAGAGTCAATTTGTGATTCATCCCCTAGGTGGCAGCGTTTCTGGATTGACTTCTTGTTCTCTATGGCCTCTCTAACCTTCTTTCCCTGTGGCACTCCATGCCAGTTTGTGGAAGTGGGGTGCCCCAGAGCTGGCTCTCCAATGGTCTCTCCCCGCTCAGATCCCCAGGTTCCAGAAAAACAAATTCCCCCTGCAGTCTCCTAGAACGTCCCCAACTTGGTGATCCTTGCTTAGTAATCAGAAGCAGGGAAATGAAGAGGAAAAGTTCCAAGTGAGTCTAAACAACCTGCATCCCTTTTAAACTCTTAGGCTATCCCTTTGCGCCACATCAAAATGAGTTGCTTTTTAGAAATCCTTTCTGTTAGCAGCTCTGGACCCCCTTCCACATTCACGGATCAAGCCAGTCCCAACAGCCATGGACTTTTCTAGGCATAGACTTCCCTGGTCCTCCAGCTCCTGCAGCTCATGCATTTCTCTCTTCCACTAGGACCAGAGACCTCACCATTTCCATGGTGAAATCTGACCTTTCCATGGTGGAGTGAAGAGCTCCTTTGAATCCATGTGTTTGCACCAATTGGGGCTTCCAGCTGTTTGGTGATTGCTGCAGTTGTCGATTTTTAGGCTTCTGATAAGATCCACTTTCCCTTTCAAGATGGCAACATTTCCCCATCCGAAGCTGTACTGCTTTAGTTTTTTGTTTGTTTGTTTGTTTTGTTTTTCTTGTCCGGGAAGCTCTTTATTTCTCCTTTAATTTTAAATGATAGTCTTTCTGGGTAAAGTAGTCTTGATTGTATTGCTTCATCACATTAAATATTTCATCCCAATCCTAAAATATTTCTGTTGTGAATTCAACTGACAGTGTTATGGGAGCTCCCTTGTAGGTAATTAACTGTTTTCTCTTGCTGCTTTAAATTCTTTCTTTAGCCTTACTGACTGGCATTTTAATTATGATGTATCATGTGTATACCACATTTGGTTCCTTGTTTGGTACTCTCTGTGATTCTTAGATTGGTGTTATCTTTTTCCTTAAGCAGATAGGGAAGTTTTTATTCATTATTTTTTCAGATAATTTCCCAATTCCTTGCTCTTTCTCTCTTCTCCCTCTGGTACCCCTTTGATGCAGATGTTGTTGCATTTCATGTTGTCCCAAATTTTCCTTGTATTATCCTTATTCTTCTCAATTCTTTTATCTTCATGTTGCTCTGATTGGGTGTGGGTTTTTTTGTTTGTTTGGTTGGTTGGTATTTTGTTTGTTTTTTAAGCTTCACCCCAATATATTTTTTTATTGATTTTTTTATTTTTTTATTTTTATTTTATTTTTTTAGAGAGAGAGTGGAAAGGACAGGAGAGACAAAGAGAGAGAAACAACAATGTGAGAGAGACACATCAATTATTTACCTCATACATGAACCATGCCTGGGGCAGGGGATCAAGCCTACAGCTGAGGTACATGACATTGACCAGAATTGAACCTGGGACTCTTCAGTCCGTGGGCTGATGCTCTATCCACTGAGCCAAACCACCTAGGGTTGATTAGGTCTTTTTTCCTACCTTGTTTTCCAAAGTGCTGATTCAATCCTCTGCTTAATTCAACCTCCTTTTTATAACTTCAATTGCATTCTTAATGTCAGATATGGTATTATTCATATACAACTTCTTTTTTATGGTTTCTATATTACTTTTCATATTGTTGTAGTTCTCACTGATCAAGTTCCTTGATCATCCTTACAACCATTACTTTGAATTCTATATCTGACAAATTGCTTGCCTCCATTTCATTTAACTTTTTTTTTCTCCTATCCTTTCACTTGGGACCTATTTCTTTCTTTGTCTCTCTATTTGGCTCTTTTGTTTATTTGTTTGTTTGTTGTTTTGTTGTAGTTGTGTTTGTGTTTGTGTGTGTGTGTGTGTGTGTGTGTGTGTGTCTGTGTTTGTGACTATGTTTTAGATAGATTTACTCTGAATCCCAGTCTTCATGTGTTGACCCTATGTAGTATGCATCCTATGAGACCCAGTGGTTCAGTGTCCTTGATCTCCTGAGTTGGCTGCTATAGAAATATCCCTTTTGTGGGCTATGTGTAATATGTTGTAATTTAGTCTTATTGTTGTTGGCCCATTTGTGTGTGAGATTGACTGTCACTCAGGCTGGCTTATAGTGAGGCTGAACTCTGACCATACTATGTGAGTTGTTGTACAGGTGGGGAATAAATAAATAAATAACAACAATTTGTATTAAAATATTTAATAAAATAACATTTTAAGAAAATTGAAAAAATAAATAAAAGGAAAGGAAAGAGAAAAAAAAAACAAAACACCTTTTTGAGACACCATGGGGAGACCTGGGGAGTATTATGCTTAGTAAAATAAGCCAGTCAGAGTATCACAAGATCTCACTCATATGTGAATCTAATGAACAAATTAACTAATAAATGGAGTGGATCCATAGACGTGGTAGCATGGAACAGAGTGTGGAATCTTGAAGTGAAGGTGAGGGAGAGTGGGGAAGTGGGAGGTGATCAACCAAAAAACTTGTATGCATATATTCATAACCCTTGGACAGGGACAACAGGGTGGTGATGCCCTGGAGTGGGGGGTGGGGGCAGGCTAGAAGGGATCAATGGGAGATAGAAAGAGACATATGTAATACTTTCAACAATAAAGTTTAAAATTTTAATTAATTAAAAAGAAGAAAAAACACAAAATGGAAAAGAAAAAATAGGTGAAAAAGAATAATAAGCAAATATAATTTTCCTCAGCAGAGTTCAGTTACTCCTTTGGATACTGTTTGTGAAGTTTATTGGATCCTGCTCTGATGCTGTGTGAAGCTGGCCATTTTATGTGTTAGTTCTGGGCTGCTTTGGAGGGACTCTGGTGCAGGCCAATGTCAGATGCTGTTTGTGACTGGCCCTTGGCAACCTGTTTGAAGATATGAGAAATCCACAGACTGTGATTAACTCTGCTGGGTTTGGGTGCATGCAGGAAGGATAAAGCTTCAATCCAAGACCATCTTTTACCAAGAATGGGCCCAGGGGCAAGTTAGCAAATGCCCCAAGATACCTCAGGACCCGCCTCAAACTTGCTCTGCCTGGCAGCTCCCTTTTAGGCTCAGTCACTGAAAAAGCCTCAATGGATTCTGGAAGATGGGCCAAGTGGATCACCCAGGAGAGAGAGGGAGGTGCCATTCATGCTGCAGGGAAGGTGGTAGGCATGGACCCTACCCTAAAACCACATGACAGATTTTGTCCTGGATTTTGCCCTGACCTCAGCAGGCCAAAGCTCCTAGTAATCCGGTAGGTAGTGCCTCCAGAGCCCAGAGGTTGGGTCTTCTATAAGCCTGGACTATGGTTCTATTGTATCTCCTGTGACGGAGATGCTCTAGTCAGATCTATGAGAAAGTAGTGGAACGCCCCTGCCCCAAAGCCACCCTTGAATATGCCCAGACTTTAACCCATTGACCTATGCAGGTCATTTTTCAGCCAGGCTTAAGCTCTGCAGGGTGGGTCAAGAGGGATTTCAGCCGAAACAGGTTTGGCTCAGCGGTAGAGTGTCAGTCTGCGGACTGAAAGGTCCCAGGTTCGATTCCGGTCAAGGGCATGTACGTTGGTTGTGGACACATCCCTGGTAGGGGGTGTGCAAGAGGCAGCTGGTCGATGTTCTCTCTCATCGACGTTTCTAGCTCTCTATCTCTTCCTTCCTCTCTGTAAAAAATCAATAAAATATATTTTTTAAAAAGAGGGATTTCAATGTGAGGGGTGATTGCTTTCTGCCCAACCTGATGCTACTCAGAGGGTATTGCTCTGCTCAAGAAAGATGGCAACTGTGGCACCTGAGAATAACTCATCATGTGGATACTGGTTGCCATCCCCACCCCCCCCAGTGTCCCACACCAAACCCAAAATCTCAGGCTCTCCCCAGGCATCTCCAGTCCATACCATCCTTCATTCACCAGAGCCCAGGGTGAGTGGCTGTGAATGAAATTTTTGGCATTGGCTCTTTAAGAGGGTTCCTGTTTCTCCAGTGGAGTCCATCTCTCCTTGGACTACAGAAATTCCACAGCTTTTATAGCCAGAAGTGATGTGGGTGCCTCTTCCTGGATCTGGTGCTCTGGTCTGGGAAGCCCAGACTGGGATTTAGGCCCCATGCTTCTCAGGGGGCCTTGCAACTCCTGAACCTCAGCTGCAGCCTGTGTGAGTGAGGCCAGCACCTTTCACATCTCCATCTTTCCTACCAGTCTTGATGTGGCTTCTTCTGTAAATACTTGGTTATAAGACTCCTCTTCAACTAGCCTTCAGTTGGTTATTCAGGGTGATTATTCTTTTATTTAAATATGTTGTTATTGATATTTTAGAGAGAGATTGAGGAAGGGAGAGGGATATAGAGAGAAAAACATTGTTTGGCTGCCTCCCGCATGAGCCCACAACTTGGGTATGTGCCCTGACCAGAAATCAAACTGGTGATCTCTTGGTTCATGGATGGATGCTCAACCACTGAACCACACAGGCCAGGCCATAGTAATTTTTCTTTAATTTAGTTGTATTTCAGTTTTGTCCTGAGAGGAGGTTGAGTGTAGGGCTGCAATGGAGTGTAAAAGGTGAAGGTTTGTAAAAGAGAAGTATGGTGTGAGGAGGGGTTGTAAAGGAGAAGAATGGTCAGGTGGTATAAACTCCAGCTCCCCCCAGTCCAATTTTCCAACAAAATTCACCACCCTCTTGACCTAATTCTTAGACTTTTTCTTGCCCCAAGTCCTGAGAAAATTTTGATCAAGACAGAGTGAATCTTAGAATATTTATCCCCTCCCATCAGTGCATCCTGAAAAGAAGTTACAATCCTCAGATGTAGAACCTGACCTAGGGTTCTAGATATTATGTCTATCACTTTTCTGACACTTGGTGGATGAGGACTGAGAAGCAGGCATACAAGTAACCCTTAAGTTTTATTATTTTTCTCCCATCCCTTCATCCTTGCCCAGTGCTTAAACCTGGCCTCCTGCCTGGTTATTTTGCATCATGCAGCTCTAGACCTGGGGCTGTAAATACATCCACCTTCTTCCTTAGCCTTTCTCATCTGAAGATAGGCCTCACTCCTGCACCTTCCACTCATCTCATTTGTTACCAACAGCCAGATCTTACATCACCCACCCTGCAAATGGTGAGGTACCCTGTGATTATTTTCTTTCCTGTCCTGCCCTGATCAGGCTACCTGCATGTACTTGGCCCTAACACGGTAGTAAAGATAGTCTTCTCTGGACCTCTATTCCCCCTCCTCAGGACCATGTTACCAAGGTTTTGTGAAGAAATCAGAGTTTAGTTTTAAATGAAGGCCTAAATCTGGTCTCCTCCACCATCACATTATCTTGTTTCTACTGTCACAATGCAGACTATAATTAATTAGGTAGTACACATATTTTAGGTACAGCATAACCTTTCCATGGGGAATTCTGACTGACAGGTTCTAATTTATAAGCTTTATTCCAGTGCATAGACAAACATTGCTGTGCTTAGACTGTACGTTTTGAAGGTTATAACATTTAGATCCCAAAGCTCTTAATTTTATTGGAAATAGGAGAAAAATGTCATACAAATATTTCATTTTGAAACATAATGAGTCCAACACACACTTCTTACTGCAGTAATTGCCATTCATCTACTTACTTGCACCATGATCTGAGAGTTAGTCACTGGAGAGCCCAGTTCCCTGCTCTGTCTTCAGGATCCTAGGGTATCAGAAGTGGTTTGCTTCTTACTCCATGAAGGATTGCAGAGTATCATCTTCCCTGAGTACACATATACTTGGTGGGGCTTTGCTGTATGCAAGTTAGTATTTCAGTGTTTTCACTGTGAACACAGAAGTGGCCTTATAAATATAATGAAGCCATTGAGCATTGTTTTTAACCTAAAGTCCTTTGGCAGGCCAGCTTGCAGAAGTACCCTGCTCATTTCAGTCAATATGGAGTAAATTTTGCTTAGAAGGAAAAGAAACAAACAAGCAGGTGTCACAGAGAGTATGGTACCAAGAGAGCTGAGGGGAGAGAACTGGCAATCCCATGGAGGCAAATGAATAGATATTTCCAGTTAGAAAGGCTGAAAAGTGAGCCTTTAATTATGTTGCGTAAAGCAGGAGTGAGATGAGAATAGAATGAGAACCCTAACTAGTTTTCCTGAGTGGGCAGAGTGTTGGACCACAGACTGAAAGGTCCAGAGTTTGATTCTGGTCAAGGGCATGTACCTGAATTTTGGCCTCAATCCTCAGTAGGGGAAGTCCAGGAGGCAGCTGATCTATGTTTCTCTCTCATTGATGTTTCTGATTCTCTAACCGTCTCCCTTCTTCTTTGTAAAAAAATCAATAAAAATATTTCTAAAAATAAAATAAATAGTATACATCTTTAAAAAAAAAAGAAAAAAGAATGGAATATAATGGGAAATAATAGTGCAGTTGTCTGGGAAAGACATGAATTGGGGGATGTACCAGCATGGGGATTAGAAAGGATAGTAAACAAATCAAAGTTGAAAGAGCTACCTGAGGGGCAATTGTTGATATTAGTGGTGGCATCCCAACCTACTAGAAGGAACCATGTTTCTTTAAATATGAAAGAGGAAGAATTAGCCAACCTCAACAATAAACTAGAGGTAGGGAGAATAAGAAAACAGACTTGCATTTGAGTTTTTATATCCAGAAGTTTGGTTTGAACTTTCTGAGTGAGTACATGTGAGTCACTACTAGGAAAGAATTTGTCCTTCTAAGTAAAAGAGGCCATGGCTTTTCCTCACCAAAACTTAGGCAAAATGGAAGGTTTTGAACAATGGTTTAGGGAGCCAGTGTTGAATGAAATCGTGGGGAGGCCTTTCCCACATTTTAATTTCTTATGGGTACTCCCCCAGAAGTCTTCATTGTAGTCAGACATACCTGAGTTCCAGTCCTGGTTCCATCACCAGATGACAGTAAATGAATCACTTTATCTCTATGAGCTTCAGTTTTCTCTTATGCAAACTTAAGATAATATCACAATGTTGTCCTTAAAGTTTCTCAATAAATATTAAGTGAATTTAATGAAGCTCAGACTCTCTCCTGTTGGCCACAAAAGGGCAGATAAAGTAAATCCCAAGAGTATGGCACCACTTACCCTTTGCTATTGGGTTGTCTGGGTGTTGGGCCAGCTCACTCCTCTATTAGACAAATGGGAAAAGGGTCTAGTGATCTCTGCCAGGTTGAGGTTAAGGTGGGTGTCAGGGTACTGGAAAAATTACCATAATTAAAGTTATTTTCAAATTGAGGTATAGAAGAGATGCCAGTTACTGGAATGTTTTGTGCAGCCAAGAGGTCATCAATCATTGGCACCCCATCTTTACTACTTTTACAGTAAATAGAAAGTGTCTTTGACCTCGAGTAAGTGGGAGATGTCCATCTCTGAGTGATACAGGTTTCCTGACACTTGGCTCAAATCCCTCCATTATTCCTGTCTCCCTCCCTTCCTTTTCTCTTTCTCTACTCCCATTCATGAGAATAGCTATGAGAGCTATCCTCTGTGAAGCTCTGCCCGGCCTCCAGATTTCCATTCTCTGTACTAACATTTATATCCACATTAGGGAAGGTGCATGGCTGCATGTCTTCAATCCTCCCTACTTGTTCTTTTAGCTTAGACTTTAGTAAACGCAGGGTGGCAGGCACTAAAATTTGTTGAGTAGTGAGTATATGCTGGACACACTGCCTAATACAATAAACTTAGTATCTCACTTAATCAGTGCAAAGGACTTATAACCATTTTACAGATGAGAAAACTATGTTACATGCAAAGTCAGGACTTTGGCTTTCTGATTCCAAATCCAATGCCCTTGCCACAATGCACAATTCTGGCAAAGCCTAACTCTCTTCCTCCACCTCAATCAGGTCTATGTGGCAAAGAGTAGTCTTCTGGTTTCATATATACGTAGACTAGGGGTGTCGAACTCAATCAGAGAAGGGGCCAAAATCTAAAATCCAGCCTAAATCACGGGCCGAATGGTTTACTGAACAGTCATAAACTGTCATTGTGATGGAAACACAGCAGAGTGCAGTGATGACAGCGCGGTGCGGGCCACATTGCAAGGCCTGGCGGGACGGATTTGGCCTGAGGGCCTTGTGTTTGACACATGTGACGTAGACCATCACATTTGACAAAGATAAGGATATATTTACAGGTGACTTTTACTCACATTCACATTAGGCATTATTTTAGGTATCATGCCCCACCCCAGCTAATCAGAAGGCAGGCAATAATGACTCCTGTTTTCATTGACACCCTATAGACCTCTCAGTCTCTCAGCATTTGCCTGAAAAAGATACCTTCCCTGGCCTGGAACACAGGCCAAAAACCAGACATCCCTTCCTTATTCCCATCTTGATGACACTATATCCTGGTAAAACCAGCATTCACTCTTATTCTTAGCATAGAGTTCCTTGGTAGGAATACTGGCAGGAGCAACATGGTTGTTCAAGCTTGAAAGGAGTAAATGATGCCTAGAAAGAAACTTCCGTTCTGTATCCATAGAGGCCAGAAATGAAACCTAAAATTTCACCTTCCATGCCCCTCATTATTTTCCCTGTGTGAAGCTAATCAGGGTTTTGAATGAGGTAGGCCACCTAAGTCGACTAATTTCTGCTATTTGGCTGTGGCTTGGCCCAAACCCCCACCTTGGAAGGATCATGAGGCAGCCAGGCCTGAGAGCTCAGTCACAGCTGCACTGGGAACCCACAGCCTGTGCCTGGCGCATTCCCTAACCCTGCGGTTTTATTAGCTTCGTTTTATGTGCATTTTAACTCTCTGAATGAAGCCAAAATCAACATCAAATAACATCAAGGAACACAAGGCCATGATTCCCCCACATCTCAGTGTTCAGCCCCCAACTCATTTAGAAGTAGGGTGGGCAGAATATGTCTCAATTTCCCCCTGCCTATCTATTTAAAGGGTGGGGAAAATTGTTGTTGCTCTGAGAGTTATTCTCAGACACTGCCGCTTTAGAACTCACTGTGAGAGATGTTTCAGGTCATCATAACCCAAGAAGCAGAAGAAGGAAAAAAGGGGGGAGGGAGAGAAAGAAAACCCAGCCAGCAAGCAATCCTCAGATCCCTGTGTCCCTGAGGCCACAAGAGCTTGGCCTAATGGTCCTGGCCAGTGCCTGCTGGAATGGACAGTTGGAGAAACATATTCCCTGACTCTGCCTTCTTGTCTTCTTTCCCCCCCCCTTTTTTTTTTTGTCTTCCTCTTTTTAAATTTTAATCTATGGCCAGATAGGCACAAGCTTTCCAACAGGTCTTCTATATGGGCTACAAATCTCAGCCACCCCAAGGGATTTACTAGTCCTTTCCCTTGTGCTTTTAGGTAGGTAAGCCAAGAGCTGCAGATGGGTCTGGGAAATTTTCCAGTACTGAATGCTCAACAAAGGACCTGAACCCAGATGGAGGAGCCAAAACGCCTAAGCTGAAAGAGTTTCCCAGCCTTGAAAATTTCAGAAAGCCAGTACAGATTAAAGATTTTCTGACCCATAATGCTGGGAAGTAGGGGCAGGTATCTAGGATTGACTGGACAGAGACTTTGCCTTTCAGTCAGGAGACATAAATTCTAGACCTAAAGGTATATGATTAAATCTTTTCCCTCTCTTATTCTCAAAATCTCCAAGAAACATTGCAATCTTCATTGAACATATTCTCTTAAAGTAAACCTTTCTAATTTTTAAAAATAGATAAAATGTTCATACTTTATTTGCTAAGACTTTGATGAAGAGTTTTCAGAGGTAGTAATGCAAAGCAAGACTATGTCACAAAAAGAAAGAAATTTTGGAACTTTTGTTATATATTGAATAGTTGTTCCCTTAGCAATCAAGGGCTTAGGCCCTGCTACTATGCACCATTCCTTGTTAGAGTCTATCTAAGTCTCTGCTGCCCCCATCTGTAATGTGGCCAGATGTTCTCTAGATGCCAGACTACCATAACATTATATTATTATCAGAGCTCTGAGTTTTTTCCCTGACCCTCTTAATGCAAATATTTAAAAGCTTAATGTTTTCCTCTGGGGACAATTATGAACCTATATTTATAGAACCTCTATATTTATCTCTATCTATAACTATATTCCTAATTTATCTACATACCTGCTTACCTACCTACCTATTTATGTACGTTAACCATAATATTTAGAGCATAAGTTTCTTATGTTAGTGGAAAATAAGATCAATTAACTAGATGGCAATTCCTCTCCTGATTGTAATCTCTTTTTTGTGGGCCTTTTTTCCCCTCATAAAATGAGCTCAAAATCTAAGTTAATGAGTTCATTTTGTCCATTGGTAATGGGAACATATAAATAAAATCTCTCTCCTGGCAGGGCATATTTAAAGTACTCAGAGAAATGAATCTACAACCTGGAATACTTTATCCAATAAGGTTATCATTTAGAACTGAAGTAGAAATAGAATTTCCAAGACAAGCAAAAATTAAAGCAGCTCAACATCTGCCTATAGGAAATGTTATTGGTCCTTCTTTATGCAGGAAGAAAACACCATAACCAGAAATAAGAAAACACAGGAAAAGAATAAAAATCTCACTAGTAAAGGCAAATATAGAATAATAACAGTGAATCAACCACCTAAAAGTTAATAAAAGTATTAAAAGATAATAGTAAAAAATAACTATAACTAAAATAAATAAGCAAGAGATAACACATATACAAAAAGATATATAGCACGATGTCAAAAACATAAAGAGGGGCAGAGAGATCCAAGATGGCTGCAGAGTAGGTGGAAGCTATACTCACTTCCTCCTGGGACTAAACTGGAATTACAACTAAAATATAGAACAATCATCCTGAATAACAAACTGAAGACTAGCTGAAGAGAAATCTTATAATAAAGAATTTACAGAAGCCACATTGATACTGGTAGGAAGGATGGAGATATGAAGAAGGCTGGCTCTGATCCCACAGGTGGCGAAATTCCAGAAGGATATATTATCTGAGGAGTCAGATGACTGGGCCAAAGAGCAGAAGTCCAGGCAGATTTAGGGGGTGTCAGTGACTGAGGTGTATGGCTATGGGGTATGGGTTCATTCACATCACTTTCCCATGAGCTTTCAATCCACTAGCCTTAACCCTCATCCTCCCAGCAGCTGTACCCTCCAGGTACATGGTGACCCCTTCTTGGGAAGGAGGGCTGGATAGAATCAAGAACAGATTGAGTTATTTAGCTTCAGGGCATGGGACACTCTCCCACCTCCACCCAAGCCTTACCTGCACCTACACTTGTGGGAGATCACTATTCCCATCCTCCTAACTCTTGGCAGCCTGCCCTGCTGAAATTGGGCTTTTGGCAGAATCCAGAACAGACTGCTGAGCTGTGTGGATCTAGGACTGGGGACATTTTTTCCCTTGTACGCAAGAACACTACTGAACCCTCCCTTCACACAGCCAAATCTTTGTCAGTTTGGGCCTGATAAACTCTGATGACCTCACTCTGACTACTCCCTGAGACCCCACCCCACCACAAAAATATTCAGGCACTCTGAGACTTTTGTTGATCAGCCTCAGAATAGCACTGATACCAAGTTGGAGCCTGTATCAATCTAGTGAACACCACTTGCTCCTATTTAGTTTTTATATTTGTTTTTATTCTTCTTCAGTGTTTCTTTTCTTGATCTCTTTTCTTTTGATTTGCTGGTTTTCTTTAGAATTTTTGTTGGATTCCTTCTCTCATTTTGTGTGTTTTTTGTATGACTGACTTATAGTTATCATGAGGTTCATGTATATACATCTATGTATCAATTTATTTTACCTATCAATGATTACCCCAAATATAAATGAATTCCCCAATCAAAAGAAATAGGATGGCAGAATGGCTTAAATGGAAAGATGACCTATCAATAAACTTACAAGAAACTCACGTAAGATAAAGACAGACTGAAAGTGAAGGTATAGAGAAAAGATATTCCATACAAATGAAAATGAAAAGAAATCTGGGGTAGCAATACTTGCATCAATAAAAATAGACTTCAAAACAAAAAATGTAAAAAGTGACATTACATAATTTTAAAAGGGTCAATCCAAGAAGATGATATTATAATTGTAAATATCTATGGATCCAATATAGGAGCATGCATATATAAAGCAAATGATAATGCACCTGAAGTCAGAAATTAGTAGTAATACTAAAATAGTTTGGGGTTTAATACTTCACTTACTTCAATAGATAGATCATCCACATAGAAAACTAATGAAGAAATAATGACCTTAAATACCACATTATACCAGTTTGACTTGCTAAATATGCAAAGCTTTTTATTCTAAAACTGCAGGTTACACCTTTTCTCAAGTTCACATGAAAAGTTTACCAGGATAGGTTATATACTAGGCCACAAACCAAGCCTTAATAAATTCAGGAAAATTGAAATTATACCAAGCTTATTTTCTGGCTACAGTGGCATGAAACTAGAAATTAACTATAGGAGGAACAAACTGGGAAAAACAGAAATATGTGGAGATTAAACAATGTGCTTATTAACAACCAAAGATCAAAGCAAAAATCAAAACTACCTTGTGACAAGTGAAAATGAAAGCACAAATTTACAAAATCTATGGGATGCAGCAAGAAGTTATAAGAGGAAAGTTTATATCTATACAGAACTACCTAAAGGAACAGGAAGGAGCAGGAAGACTCCCAAATAAAAGTCTAAATTTATACCAAAATAAAAACTAGAAATAGAGGAACAGGAACAAACAAAAATCAAAGTAAGCAGAAGGGAGGAAAAACAATGATCAAAGCAAAATTAAATGAAATAGAAAGAAGAAAACAATGGAAAAGATTAATGAAACTAAGGTTTTTTTGTTTTTTTTTCAAAGATAAATAAAATGACAAGTCACTAATAAGACTGAAGTAGGAAAAAGAGCACATAAATAAAATAAAAATTAAAAAAAAAGGATCGATCCTTTCGGAGTTCATAAGAGTGAAGATTGGGTGTTCACGAGGCTGTGTGAGGTGTGCCGCCCATTAACCTTGTTATGCCTTTGGCACATGACCCATCTGACGTGAAAAAAAATAATAATAAATAAATAAATAAAATAAAAATAAAAAAGGAAAAATTACAAATATTACCACAGAAATAAAAAAGATAATTAGGAAATACTATGAACAATGATATGTAATCAAAATCAACAATCTAGAAGTGGCAAATTTTTAGAAACATACAGCTTTCCAAGTCCAAACAAGGAATAAACACAGAATCTGAACAGACCAATTACTATCAATGAAATTGAAGCAGTAATAAAAAAAAAAAAACACACAAAAGCACAGGACCAAATGGTTTCACAGGTGAATCCTACCAAACATTTAAAGAATTAGTACCTCTCCTTCTCAAAGTATTCTAACAAAATAAAGAGGAAAGAATGCCTCCAAACTCATTCTATGGAACAGTTATTACTTTGACAACAAAACAAGACAAAAATATTGAAAAAAATTCAACATTCATTTATGACAAAAACTCTTAACAAAATGTGTAAAGAAGTATTTCACCTCAACTTGATATATCCCACAACTAACATCACACTTAATGGTAAAAAGCTGAAAGCTTTTCATTTAAGACCAGGAACAAGATGAGGATGACTACTTTTATCATATTATTCAACACTAGAGGCCCAGTGCATGAAATCTGTGCACGGGTGTGTATGTGTCCCTTAGCCCAGCCTGCACCCTCTCCAATCTGGGACCCCTTGAGGGATGTCAAACTGCCTGTTTAGGATCAGGCCTCAATGGGCAGTCAGACATCCCTCTCACAATCCAGAACTGCTGGCTCCCAACCACTCACCTGCCTGCCTACCTGATTGCCCCTAACTGCTTCTGCCTGCCAGCCTGATAACCCCCTAACCACTCCCCTGCCAGCCTGATCAACACCTAATTTCTCCCCTGCCAGCCCGATTTCCCCTAACTGCCCTCCCCTGTCAGCCTGGTCCCCCCAACTGCCCTCCCTTGCAGGTCTGGTCAATCCCAACTGCCCTGCCCTGCAGGTCTGGTCACCCCTAACTGCTCTACCCTGCTGGCCTGGTCATGCTCAATTTCCCTTCTCTGCAGGCCTGGTTCTCCTCAACTTCCCTCCCCTGAAAGTCTGGTCCCCACAATTGCCCTCCCCTGAAGGCCTGGTTGCCCCCAACTGCCCTCCTCTGCCAGCCCAGTCACCTCTAACTGCCCTCCCCTGCAGGCCTGATCACCCTCAACTGTCTTCCCTTTCAGGCCTTGTCCCTCGCAACTGCCCTCCCCTGCAGGCCCGGTTGCCCACAACTGCCCTTCTCTGTCAGCCATTTGTGTCCACACGCGAGCAGCCATTTTTAGTCACATGGGAGAGGCCATCTTCTGTGTTGGAGTGATGGTCAATTTGCATATTACCTCTTTATTATATAGGATAGTACTTGAAGTCCTAGTTACAGCAATCAGTCAAGAAATAAAAGGCATCCAAATAAGAGAGAAAAAAGTAAAACGGAAACCATTTGCAGATGACATGATACTATAAATAGAAAACTCTAAAGAATCTATAAAAAATTAAGGGAATTGCCTGATCAGTGTTGCTCAGTGGTTGAGCATTAATCCATGCACCAAGAGGTCACTGATTGATTCCCAGTCAGGGCAAGTGCCCAGTTTATGGGTTCCATCCCAAGTTGGGGGTGTGCAGGAGGCAGAAAATCACTGTTGATGTTTCTTTCATAGATGTTTCTACCTCTCCTTTCCTCTCTATCTAAAAATCAATAAAAATATATTTTTAAAATATTAAGATAATAAGAGAATTCAGTGAGTAGAAGTATATAAAAGTAATATATCAAAATCTGTTATTCTCATCCTATCTAATAAAAAAGTAATATGCAAATTAACCATACCTCTGCTACACCCACCAGCCATGCACACCAGCCAAACAAGAGTGAATATGCAGATAAAAACAACCAAGATGGCTGCAGTCACAAAGAGAGCAGGAGGGAGGCTTGGGTTTCCCTGGCAATGGAGGAAGCCAAGCATTCCACCTGCCCTTACCAACCTAGGTCTCCACCAAATGCTACAAAGTTTCAATGATATAAGAAAAATAAATCCCAACAAAATGGCTGCAGCCACAGAGCTGGAGAGAGCAGGAGGCTAGGGTTTCCCCTAGAATGGAGGAAGCCAAGCTTCTACAGCCCTGGCTGGCCTAGGCCTCCACTCCAGGCTATAAAGTTTCAATTATGGAAGATAAAGAAATCCCAACAAAAATGGCTGCTACCACGGAGCAAGCAGTAGACTTGGCTCTGCTCCAGGCTACAAAGTTTCAATTGTAGAAGATAAATAAATCCCAGATACCAGGGCCTTTGCTTGGGTTACTGGGGGGCATGACTGGCCTGCAAACCACCACAGGCCCCTTGCCCAGGCTTCCCCATGCCCCAAGGGAACTCACATCCTGATCCAGGACACACTTCAGAGCAAACCAGCTAGCCCCCATCCAGGCACCAGGCCTCTATCCTATCTAATAAAAGAGTAATATGCATATTGACCATTACTCCAACACACAAGATGGCTGCCCTCATGTGGTCAAAGATCCTGCCGCCATGTGGACACAAGATGGCCACTATAAGATGGCCTGCAAGGGAGGGCAGTTGTGGAGGATCAGGCCAGCAGGGGAGGGCAGTTGGGAAGGACCAGGTTTGCAAGGTAGGACAGTTGGGGGGGCGAACAAGCCTGCAGGAGATGGCAGTTAGTGGTGATGAGGCCCTCAGGGGAGGACAGTTAGTGGCAATCAAGCTGGCAGGGTAGTGGTTAGGGGGTTATCAGGCTGGCAGGCAGAAGCAGTTAGGGGCAATCAGAAAGGCAGGCAGGCAAGCAGTTGAGAACTAGCAGTCTGGATTGTGAGAGGGATGTTCAACTGCAGTGGGATCAGGCCTAAACGGGCAGTTGGACATCCCTCAAGGGGCCCAAGATTGGAGAGGGTGCAGGCTGGGCTGAGGGACACCACCTCCTCCCCATGCACAAATTTCATGCACCGGGCCTTTAGTATACTAATAATGACCAATGATACAGAGAAATGAAAAAAACAATCCCATTCATAATTCCAACAATGATAACATATTTACATAAGAATACACTTAGCCAAGGAGGTAGGGGAAAGACCTCTACTCTTTAAACTAGAAGACACTGGAAGAAAGAAATGGAAGAGATACAAATAAATGGAAAGATAAACCATGCTACTGGATAGGAAGGATTGATATTGTTGAAATAACCATCCTACACAAAGCAATTTATAGATTCAATGAAATTCTTATGAATATATCAATATCATTCTCAAAGCTAGAACAAATAATACTATACTTTATATGGAACCCCAACAAGCCAAAAATTAGCTAAACAAATCTTGAGAGAAAAGAACAAAGTTTGATGTATCATGTTCCTTGATCTCACCCTATACTACAAAGCTATAACAATCAAAACAGTATGGTACTAGCACCAAAACAAATACATACAATAGATCAAAGGGACAGAATAGAGAGCCTAGTAATAAACCGCAAATTAAGCAGTTGAATAATCTATGGTGAAAAAGGTAAAAATATACACTGGATTCACAACAGTCCCTTCAACAAGTGGTATTTGTAAAACTGGACAGATGTGTGCAAAAATATGGAAACTAAACCACTTTTTCACCATATACAAAAATAAACTCAGAATGGGTTAAAAGCTTTAATGTAAGGCCTGAAACCATAATACTCTTAGAAGAAAACAGGAAGTGAACTATTTGACATCCATCTGAGTAATAACATTTTGTTTCTTTGTTTTCATTTATTTTTATTTACTCCTGACCCAAGTATATGTTTATTGGTATGTGTATCTTTTAGAGAGAGGGGAAGGAAGAGTGACATAGAGCAACATCAATGTGATAGAGAAACATCAATTGGTTGCTTCTTGTCCACTCCCTGACAGAAGACCAAACCCACAACCTAGGTATGTGGTCTGATGGGGAATCAAACACACAATATTTCAGTATATGGGAGGACATTTGAAGCAACTGAGCCACATCTACCAAGGCTGAGTAATATCTTTTTGGATATGTCCCCTTGAGCACAGGCAACAAACCCAAAACTAAATAAATGGGATTACATCAGACTAAAAGTCTCAGCATAGTGAAAGAAACCTTCAACAAAACCAATTGAATGAGAATATGTTTGCAAATGATATATTTGACAAGGCATTGATATCTGAAATATCAATATATAAGAAACTCATAAAACTCAGTAACAAAAAATAAACCATATGATTGAAAAATGAGCAGAGGCCATCAAAAAATTTCACCAAAGAGGACATACAGATGGACAACAGCCATTTGAAAAGGTAATCAACATTGCTGATAATCAGGGAAATACAAATCAAATCCTCAATGTGGTATCACTTAATACCTGTTAGAATGGCTATTTCTCAAAAAATCAACACATAAAAAGTGTTGGTAGGAATGTGAAGAAAAGGGAACCCATATTCACTGTTTGCTGGTCTACAAATTGGTGTCGCCACTATAGAAATAGTATGGGGATTCCTAAAAAAAAAAAAAAAATGGATATACTATATGATCTAGTAAATTCACTTCTGAGTATTTATTAAAAAAACACCACACTAATTCAAAAAGATGTATGCACTCCTATGCTCATTGTAGCATTATTTACAATAGCTAAGATATGGAAACAATGTAGGTGCCCATCAACAGATGAATGGTAAAAAAGATGTGATATATTAATATATATTATGGAATATTATATATATGATGGAATATTACACAGCAATAAAAAGAATAAAATCTTGCCATTTGCAATAACACGGATGAATCAAAGAGGTATTATGAAATAACTCAGGCAGAAAAAAATACTGTATGGTGTCACTTATATGTAGAATTTATAAACAAAGCAAACAACAAGATATTCAGAAACAGAAACCAAAGGTATGGTTAATAGAAGGGAAGGGGTGAGGGATGGGTAGGGGAACATAGCCAATAATACTGTGATAAGTTTCCATGGTGATATATGATTACTTTAATTAGTGTAAACATATTTTAAAGAATAAAAATGTAAAATCACTGTATTCTACACTTGAAACTAATATATAATTTTTAAAATTGATCTTTATTGTTGAAAGTGTTACAGATGTCCCATTTTCCCCCATTGACCCCCTCCATTTTACACCTGGCTCCCCATGCAAGCTTTAACCACACCATTGTCTGAATTCATGGGTTATACATATAAGCATATAGGTTCTCTGATTAATCTCTTCACACCTTTACCTTCCCCCTACCTTCCTTCTGAGATTTGTCACTAATATATAATTAATATAAAATTGCATAACAACTGTCCTATATAATACAAGGCTAGTAATCAAATCAACCCAACAGTGGAATGACTGGTTGCTATGACGTACACAGACCACCAAGGGGCAGATGTTTAATGCAGGAGCTTCCCCCTGATAGTATGTATGCTCCCACAGGGGGAGCACCACTCAGTTAGAATCCAGGCTCAGGGCTGGTAAATACAGGGGTAGTGGAAGTAACCTCTCCCGCCTCTGCGGCAGCACTAAGGATGTCTGACTAATTGTTTAGGCCTTGGGGAGCCTGTCTAAGCCATCAGTCGGACATCCCTGGAAGGCTCCCAGACTGAGATGCCACAGGCCAGACTGAGGTACTCCCCTACCCCGAGTGCACAAATTTCATGCACCAGGCCTCTAGTACTTAAATAAAAATATTTTTTCTTTTTTAAAAATTTACTGTTTAAGATATTACAAATAGTGGTATATATGTCTCTCTTTATTTTTCCCTATTGATCTCCCCCTGACCTCCCTATCCCCAGGCACTTGCCCTCGTCCACTCAATCCCCATTGTCTTGCAACTGTTGGTTGTGGTTATATGCATTCATACAAGTCCTTTGGTTGATCTCTTACCCACGTCCAAACCTCCCCTATATTCCCACTGTAGTTTGACAGACTGTTTGATGCTTCTTTGCCTCTGTCTATTTTTGTTCAAGCTTGTAATGCTCTTTATTATCCATAAATGAGTGAGATCATGTGGTATTTATCTTTCACTTAGCATAACGCTCTCCAGATCCATTCATGCTGTTGCAAATGGCAAGAATTCCTTCTTTTTACAGCAGCAGAGTATTCCATTGTGTATATATACCACCATTAATCTGCTGATGGGCATTTAGGTTGTTTCCAAATCTAAACTATTATAAATTGAGCTGCTATGAACATAGGGGTTATATATTCTTTCTGATTTGTGTTTCTGTTTTCTTGGGATATATTCCTAGAAGTGGGATTACTGGATCAAATGGGAGTTCCATTTTTAATTTTTTTGAGGAAATGCCATACTGTTTTCCACAGTGGCTGTACCAGTCTGCATTCCCACCAGCAGTAAAGAAGGGTACTTTATTCTCAGCATCCTCTCCAGCACTTGTAATTTGTTGATTTGTTGTTGATAGCATTTCTGACAGATGTGAGATGGCACCTTATTGTTGTTTTGATTTACATCTTTCAGATGATTAGTGATTTTGAGCATGTTTTCATATGTCTCTATTATTTATTTTATTTTTTTATTATTTTATTGTTTGAAGCATTACAAATAGTAGTACATATGTCTGCTTTACCCCCCTTTACCTCCCCCCAGCCTTCCCTAGTCCCCCACATATGCCTTCACCTGCCCCCTCAGGGCCTTGTATCTATTGGTTATGTTTACATGCATGCATACAAGTCCTTTGGTTGATCTCTCACAGACCCCCCCAACCTCCCTTGCCTTCCTGCTATAGTTCGACAGTCTGTTTAATGGTTCTTTATCTCTATAACTATTTCCCCCCATTTCTTTTCTTTAAAAAATCTTGCAACTGCAGACTAGAAATAAACATATAATAATAAAACAAAACAAAATGTTTGAGTCCCAATTTCAATGTCCAACAGTTCTGAGACCCAGTTTCAATGTCAAATAGTTCCTTATGTGTACATGTTGGCAATGATATCTGTATAATGGACAAATGGTGTCAATGCAGGTCCAACCCTCTCTGGTGTGGTCCTGGGCAACATGCAGCAACGCACAGCTGCTGACTGCTAGTGTGGCCAGGTGTTGTCAGCGTCTTCCATCTCTGGACTGTTTCTCCTCTTGTTTTCCTGGTTGGAACAGACCTGACAACTTCTCCCTGTTGCAGGAATCCCCATGGTCTTGGAGTAGTTTTCTGAAAATATACAAACATATTCTCAACCAAAAGTTAATAAAGGAATCTTTTCTATAAAGTTGACTTGGGATCCTTTTTTTATTTCTGCCCAAACAATTTTTCTTTGGCTTATTTTGACACCATGTGTGATTTTCATGTGTGTCTTGCTGTTACCATTAAAATGAAAATTAATTTTCTACAGTAAATATTACATTTAGAAAAATTTAACTGTTTTTATATGTCTCTTGGCTTTCTACATGTCCTCTGTCAAAAAGTGTCTATTTAGGTCCTTTGCCAAATTTTTGATTGGATTGTTTATCTTCCTTTTGTTAAGTTGTATGAGTTCCCTGTAAATGTTGGAGATTAAGCCCTTATCAAAGATAACATTGGCAAATACATTCTCCCCTGCAGTGAGTTCTCTTGTTGTTTTGTGGATGATTTCTTTTGCTGTGCAGAAGTTTTTTGTTTTTATTTTTGTTTTTTTCATGTAGTCCCATTTGTTTAATTTTTTTAGTTTCCATTGCCCTAGGAGTTGTATAATAAAGATATTGCTACAACAAATGTCTGCTATTTTGTTGCCTATGGCTTCTTCTAAGATTTTTATGGTTTCCCATCTTATGTTTATGTCCTTTATCCATTTTGAGTTTATTTTTGTGTATGTTATAAGTTGGGGATCTAGTTTCATTTTTTTTTTTTACCAGTATCTGTCCAGTTTTCCCAACACCATTTATTGAAGAGTCTGTCTTGTCTCCATTGTATGCTCTTGTCTCCTTTGTCAAATATTAATTGATCATACTGGCTTGTGTCAATCTCTGGGTTCTCTGTTCTGTTCCATTGGTCTATATGTCTGTTTTTGTACCAGTACCAGATAGTTTTGAGAACAGTGGCTTTGTAGTATAGCTTTATATCTGGTATTGAGATCCCTCCAACTTTGTTCTTTTTTCTCAAGATTACTGCAGCTATTCAGGGTCTTTTTTTTATTTCATATGAATTTTAAGAGAATTTATTCTGTCTTTGATGTATGCAATTGGTATTTTAATGGGGATAGTGTTGAATTTATATCCTGCTTTGGGTAGTATGGACATTTCAATGATGTTGATTGTACCAATTCATGAACATGGTATATTCTTACATTTGTTTATGTCTTCCTCTATCTCTTTTTCTCGACTCTGGAAATTTTCTGAATACAGGTTATTGTCTTCTTGGTTAACTTTTATTCTTAGTTATCTTAATTTTTTGTTGCAATGGTAAACGAGATGGCTTTTTTAATTTCCCATCATCTGAATTCATTATTGGTGGGTAGAAAAGACAGATTTCTGGGTGTTAATTTCGTATCCTGCTACATTGCCAAATTCATTTATTAAGTCTCGTAGTTTGTTGATGGAGTACTTGGAGTTTTCTATCTACAATATCATGTCATCTGTGAATAAGGACAGTTTTACTTATTCTTTTCCAAGTTGGATGCCTTTTATTTCTTCTTCTTGTCTGATCACGATGGCTAATACTTCCAGTACTGTGTTGAAGAGGAGTGGTGAGTATAAGCATCCCTGTATTGTTCCTGTTCTTAGGGGAAATGGTTTTAGTTTTTGTCCATTGAGTATGCTATTGGCTGTCGGTTTGTCATATATAACTTTATTATGTTGAGGTATGATCTTTCTATTCCCACCATGCTGAGAGTTTTTATCAAGAAAGGGTGTTGGATTTTGTCAAATATTTTTCTGCATCCATGGATAGGATTATATGGTTTTTATCTCTCAGTTTGTTAATTGGTGTATCACATTTTTTGATTTGCGGATGTTGTATCATACTTGCATTCCCAGAATTAATCCCACTTGGTCATGATGTATGATCTTTCTGATGTAATGCTCGATTTGATTTGCTAAAATTTTTGTTGAGGATTTTGGTGTCTATGTTCATGAGAGATATTGGCCTGTAATTCTCATTCTTTGTATTGTCTTTATGTGGTTTTGGGATTTGGGTAATTCTGGCATTATAGAAAGAGCTCCGAAGTGCTCCTTCCTCTTGAATATTTTTGAATAGTCTTAAGGAGATAGGTCTTATTTCTTCTTTGTATGTTTGATAAACGTAGTCTGGTCCAGGGTTTTTGTTTGTTGAAAGTTCTTTTTTATTATTATTACTGCTTCAACTTCCACCATAGTTATCAGCCTATTGAGGGTTTTTGTTTTTTTGGTTTTTTGTTTTTGTTTTTGTTTTTGTTTTTTTGAATATGTCCATTTTTTTCTATGTTGACCAGTTTGTTGAAGTACAGTTGCTCATAGTATTTTTTATTATTCTTCGTATTGATCTGGGGTCTCTTGATTCTGATTGTGTTTATTTTGGTCCTCTCTCTTTGCTTCTTAGTGAGCCTGGCTAGAGATTCATCAATCTTGTTTATCCTTTCAAAGAACCAGCTCTTGGTTTCATTAATCTTTTGTATTTTTTTTCTCTATGTCATTTTTTTTTTCTACTCTGACCAGTATTATTTCCTTCCTTCTGGTCACACTGTGTTTTTCTTCTTGCTCTCTTTCTAATTCTTCAAGTTGCAGAGTTAGGTGATTTATTACCATTTTTTTTCTTGTTTTTTGAGGTAGGCCTGTAATGCTATGAACTTCCCTCTCAGTAATGCTTTCCCTGTGTCCCAACAATTTTGGATTGTTGTGTTTTCATTGTTGTTTGTTTCCAGGATGCGTTTTATTTCTTCTTTGTTGTCTTTGGTAACCTAATCATTATTTAATTGTGTGCTATTCAGCCTCCAAGTATTTGAATTTTTATGATTGTTTTACTGGAATTGATTTCTAATTTTATGCCATTTTGATCTGAGAAGATATATGATATGATTTCAATACTCTTGAATTTGGAGATACCCCAATATGTGGACTATCTTTGAAAATGTCCCATGTGCACTTAAAAAATATATATATTCTGTAGTTTTGAGGTGGAATGTTCTAAAGCACTCAATTAAGTCCACCTGATCCAGTGAGTCATTTAAGATTGATGTTTCTTTATTAATTTTTGTCTAGAGGATTTATCTGGTGATGTTAATGGGGTATTAAAATCTCCTACTATGACTGAGTTGCTGTCAATCTCTCCTCTGATATCTTTCGGAAGTTTTTTGTTTGTTTGTTTGTTTGTTTGTTTTTATGTATTTGTGTGCTGCTGCATTGAGTGCATAAATGTTTACCAGAGTTATATCCTCTTGTTGTATCAATCCCTTTAGAATTATAAAGTGGCATTTATTATCTATTGTTACGGTCTTCACTTTGAGGTCTATTTTGTCAGATATGGGTATTGTTACCCCAGGTTTTTGTGTTTGTTTTGTTTTTGTTTTTGTTTTTCATTTCCATTTGCCTGATAGATATTTTTCCATTCCTTCACTTTCATTCTCTATGTTCTAAAGTGGTCTTCTGGAGACAGCATATGTATGGGTCATGTTTTCTTTTTTTTTTATTTTTCTCTTTTCTTTTCTTTTCTTTTCTTTTCTTTTCTTTTCTTTTCTTTTTTTTCTTTCCTCCCTTCTCCTCCTCCTCCTCCTTCTTCTTTTCTTCCCATACTCAGAGTTTCTTATTCTCATGGAACTCAGTACAGGGATGTGAAAGGCTCTCATCACAGATAGGGTCATGTTTTCATATACATACATTCACTCAGTATCTTTTGATTGGAGCATTTAATCCACTTATGTTTAATATTATTATTCATAGGTACTTGTTTGTAGCCATTTCTGTACTTTATGCCTGTGATCCTTCCTCCTTTTCTATTTCTTCTTTTTATAGCATTCCCTTTAGCATTTCTTACATTGCTGGTTTGGTAGTGATAAACTCCCTTAGTTTTGATTTATTTATTTATTTATTTGCTTATTTATTTATTTATTTATGTCTGCAAAGCTCCTGATTTCTCCTTTAATTTTGATTCATAGTCTTGCTGGATAGAGTATTCTTGGATTCAGTCCTTTGCTTTGCATTTCTTTGTATACTTCCTTCCATTCCCTTCTAGCTTGATGTGTGTGTTGCTCTTGAGAAATCATTTGCTAATCTGATGGGGGTTGCTTTGTAGGTGACTCTCTGTCTCTCTCTTGCAGCCTTTAAGATTCTCTCTTTCTCGTTGACATTTGCCATTGTAATTATGATGTGTCTTAGTGTGGGTTTTTGGGGATTCATCTTGCTTGGAACTCTCTGTACTTGTGTAACTTTTTCCTTCCCCATATCTGGGAAGTTTTCTGTCATTCTTTCTTCAAAGAGATTTTCTAATTTGTGCTGCTTTTCCTGTCCTTCTGGCAGCCCTATTATATGTATGTTACTTCCTTTTGTGTTGTCCCATAGCTCTCTTAAGCTCTCCTATTGCTTTTTAATTGTTTCCTCCAGTTGCTGTTCAGATTGAGATTGTTTCTCTACCTTATCTTGTAACTCATTTATTCAGTCCTCTGCTTCTTCTAGTCTACTGTTGAAACATTCCATAGTGTTTTTTGTTTGTTTGTTTGTTTTATTGTAGCTATATAACTTTTGATTTCTTCCGGATACTTATAGGTTGTTGATTTTCTCAACTATCTGGTGTATGAACTTTATGACCATTACTCTGAATTCTTTTTCTATCATGTTGCATGCTTCCATTTAACTAACTTCCTTTCTTGGTGACTCCTCATTTTCTTTCCTCTGGGGATTGTGCCACCTCCCCATTCTGACTATCACCAGAAAATTCAAATGTTAAGTTGCATGGGCCTGGGCCGTGTGCTGTGCAAGTTTTGCACCACACGAGTGTCACTGAAGAGCTCTGACACCAAGACATGTAGCTGTAGTAGGTTGGTGGGAGCCACGATCCCCCAGGATCAGAGTCACCAGTGCTCAGTGTGGCCTTGTGTGAGGCCTCAGTGTGGGGTCCCGCCTGTGCCCCACTGAAACAGAGACCCCGCTGGTGTGTGTTAAAAATCAGAGTCCCCTAGCATGTGCCAGGATTCAGAGTTCCCCTGTACCTGCAACAGGAATCAAGTATCGCCGAAACCGGTTTGGCTCAGTGGATAGAGCGTCGGTCTGTGGACTGAAAGGTCCTAGATTCGATTCCGGTCAGGGACATGTACCTTGTTTGTGGGCACATCCCCAGTAGGGGGTGTGCAAGAGGTAGTTGGTCGATGTTTCTCTCTCATCGATGTTTCTAGCTCTCTATCTCTCTCCCTTCCTCTCTGTAAAAAATAAATTAAAAAAAAAGAATCAAGTATCAAAGTCTCTCTTGATTGGTGTGGCCTCACGCTGAGAATCAGGGTCCAGGTGTATGCATGCACCAAGAATTGGAGTCACTGGATCTTAGTGTGAATGCACTGGGACTCAAGGGTCCCAGGAGCATGTGATGAGAAACAGAATCAAGTTACTTGTGTTCAATGCTGTTTCTCACCCAGAGAATCAGGGTCCCGGTCTGTTTGGGGGACCAGGTTTCACAGTAGCATTGTGTCAGCAGGAGGTCCCCTCCAATGCTGTGGAATACAGACTTCCGTGTGCACTTGCCCAGAATCCTAGTCAGGTGGCACTGCCACTCTGCGTGGGTGTGGGATTTGGTCTACTGATTGCAATGTAGGGAACAGATTCCCAGTGTCTACTCATGCCCAAGCTCAAGTTCCTGTATCAGCACTGTGGTCCTGGGCAAGGGGCTGGTCTAGCAGTTCCTATGGGTCTGCCGTGAGCCTGTGGGAAGAGGGATGGGTTCTGTGACTCATAGAAATCTGTGGCCAGAATGTTTGGATTTTGGTGTCTGTGGGTCTGCAATTGTGGTCGCAGGTCTCTGTCCCCAGTGGCTGAACAGTCCCAGTTTGTATTTGAGACCAGACTGGGTGGTGCTGAGAACAGGTCCTAATCTCAAGCAGCTCTGTTTTTCAAGATGGCATCATGTATGTGCCCATGCTGGCTGCCCTCAGAGTGTCTGCAGTGGTAGTGGGGCTCTGCCATCTAAGACTGCCCTGTTTAGCAACCCCTTGGAAGACCTTCAGGATCTAGCTATCCCTAGATCATACATACACACCACACAAGTCCACACACTCCTCTATTGCTCCCTCACTCTCTCAAACTCTCTCCCTCCCTCCCTTCCTGCTGGTTGCCATCTTCAGAATCAAATATAAAGTTAAAAATAGCATATCTCTTCTTCAAATGAGAAATTATCTATCTATCTATCTATCTATCTATCTATCTATCTATCTATCTATCTAAATATAAAAGCCTATGTGACTGGCTAACTATTGGACCATTCGGCCAACAGATATGACACACAATGACCACCAGAGGGAAATGTTCCAACTGGTAGCTGTGATACCACTGACCACCAGTAATAAATACATCAGAGGTTAGAGGAAGAGCTGCTAAAATTTCAGAAATCTGTCCCCAGTTTATCGCATGTATTCAGATGTTTTGGATACTTATTAAAAGTCTTCAGCCCAGCCAAAACCGGTTTGGCTCAGTGGTAAAGCGTCAGTCTGCAGACTGAAAGGTCCCAGGTTCGATTCCAGTCAAGGGCATGGCATTGGTTGTGGGCACATCCCCGGTAGGGGGTGTGCAAGAGGAAGCTGGTTGATGTTTCTCTCTCATTGATGTTTCTAGCTCTCTATCTCTCTCCCTTCCTCTCTGTAAAAAATCAATAAAATATATACTTAAAAAAGTCTTCAGCCCATATTTATGATTTTTAAAAAATATATTTTATTGATTTTTTACAGAGAGGAAGGGAGAGGGATAGAAAGCCAGCAACATCGATGAGAGAGAAATATTGATCAGCTGTCTCCTGCATACCCCCCACTGGGGATGTGCCTGCAACCAAGGTACATGCTGTTTACCGGAATCGAACCCAGCACCCTTCAGTCTGCAGACCATCGCTCTATCCACTGAGCCAAACCGGTTTTGGCAAGATGTTTTAAATTATTTACTAAAAACGGACATATGTACTACCTAAAACTAATGATCCTGTGTACTATGATACATAAAACAGAATGGCCATAATAATATTGTTCATAATAGCACCAGTTTTTAAGCATCTAAAAGTTGATGTAGAGTAAAATAGGCAGAAAGCAATGTATTTATACAATGGAATATTATATGGTAATGAAAAAAAATTATAGTTATATGCAACAACATGTATTGATATCACAAGAATAATTTTGAGCAAAAGACACCAAAGAAAAATATACACTCTAAGATTCCATTAATATAATAAGTCAAAAGGCAAATGTAGCTATATTTTAATAGTTGTGTTTGTATATGGAAAAACTATATTTAAAAAAGACATACTTCAGTTTCTTCCAAGACAGTCTATCTCCAGTGAGGCTGAGATTGAGCATCCACACACATCTAGTAGTAATGTTTATGTAAGGATCAGAGCAAAGCAGAAACAGGTGAAACTCCTGTCTCTTCCTCCTACCTACTCCTATGGCAGCAGGTTCTAATGGAAATTGAGCTCCCACCTCCATCATGCAGCAACAGAGCAATTTAATTCAGCTTTCCATGACAGTATTGGAACCAGTGAGAAGTTGATCTTAATCCTCACTCAGATGCATAAATAAGGTGCCCTAATTTTATGTGGGTTTTTTTGGGGGGCTAGATTTCTACTCCATCCATTTGCAGTGAATCATTGAGTCAGTGTAATAATTTTGCAGAGGAGGAGTCAGCAGGGCCGAGTGAGAACCTGAACATACACACCCACCTAGTCCTTGCATTATACCTCAATAGGGAGACTTCTTGATTTTAAAAAAATAATAAAATAAAATATTTTAAGCATGACTTTCAATATCACCATATAATGTCCAAAACAGCCACAATGCAATAAAAAATCACATATCATATCAATCAAGAAAACCAGAACTCATATGAGAAAAAAACAATCAGATAACAAGAGATGACTCAGATATTGAAATTATCTAACCAAAATTTTAAAGCAGTTATCAAAAAATGTTTCAAAAATATAAGAATATAAACTATAAGCAAATAGAAGTCATTATAAGCACTAATTAGAAATTATAGCATTAAAAGTATAAGAGGGGGAAAAAAAAACACCAAAACCTCACTAGTCAACCTCAATAGTAAAGTGGCTGTAAAAGAGAAGAATGTATTTTCTTTTGCAACTACATGGATGTAACTGGAGATTATTATGCCAGAGCATAGAATCAGTATACTCAAGGGAAAAACAATATAATTCATACAATATGAAGAACAGAGAAAATAGACCAAAAATGAGCCCAGCCAGAGTGGCTCAATGGTTGAGTGTTGACCTATGAAACAGGAGATTGTGGTTCAATTCCGGGTCAGGGCACATGCCTGGGTTGCGGGCTTGATCCCAATAGGGGGTGTGCAGGAGGCAGCCTATCAATGATTCTCTCTCATTGTTGATGTTTCTCTTTCTCCCTTTCCTTCCTTTCTGAAATCAATAAAAAAATGTTAAAATAAATAAATATACAAATAAATAAATAAATAAAATGACATCACTGAGTCAAAAGTGTAAAGATAAAAAGATATGTCACGAAAACTTATGTTCATTTACTTTCAATAGCCAAGATGTGAAAACAGCCAAGTTTCCTTCAGTAGATGAGTAGATTAAAAAATCTGTAGTACATTTACACAATGTATTGCTATGTGGCTGTAAAAGATAAGAATGTATTTTCTTTTGCAACTACATGGATGTAACTGGAGATTGTTATGCCAAGTGAAATAAGCCAATCAGAGAAAGACAAATACCATATGACCTCATTTGTATGAGGAATCTAATGAACAAAATAAACTGATGAACAAAATAGAAACAGAGGCATAGATGCATGGAACAGACTGACAACTCTCAAAGGGGAGTCTGGGAGAGGGACTAGATAAAAGAAAATGAAGGGATTAGCCAATAAACATATATACATGGCACATAGACACTAACTACTATGTCATAATAGCCAGAGAAAAAGGGAGTGGGGCTTGGTGGAAGGGTGCAAACTGGGTGGGGGAAGAGAGGGAATGGGGACATAAATAGACTTTTCTTCGGTCAATGAGTGCATAATGCAGTGTGCATATGATGTTTTATTGAGTTGTACACTTGAAACCTGTATGGTTTTGTGAACCAATGTCACCATAATAAATTCCATTTAAAAAAGAAAATAAGTAAAAAGCAGGAATAGCTTAAAAAATTATATAAGTATACTTTGGAGCAAAAAAAGAAAATACTAGAGTCAAAATAGCATAATAAGGACAGTCTTTTCAATAAATGGTGATGTGAAAATTAGACAGATACATGCAAAAAATGAAACTAGATCACCAACTTGCACCATACACAAAAATAAACTAAAAATAGATAAAAGACTTAAATGTAAGAAGAGAAACCATAAAAATATTAGAGGAATCCACAGGCAGAAAAATCTCAGACATGTGCGAAAGGAATATCTTTGCTGATACAGCTCTTAAAGCAAGGGAAGGTAAGAAGAAAATAAACAAATGGGACTACATCAAAATAAAAAGCTTTTGCACAGCAAAAGAAACCATCAATAAAACAAGAAAGCCCACTGTATGGGAGAACATATTTGCAAATGTTATCATTGAAAAGGTTTAATCTCCAATATCTACAGGGAACTTATACAACTTAATAAAAGAAAGATAAATGATCCAATATAAAAATGAGCAACGGACCTAAATAGAAAAATTTCAGAAGGAAGGCCAAGAGAGATATGAAAAAATGCTAAAAGTCACTAATTATCCAAGAGATGGAAAGCAAAACAACAATGCGGTACCATCGCACACCTGTTAAAATGGCAATCATCCACAAATCAACAGACGACAAGTGCTGGCAAGGATGTGGATAAAAATGAACCCTTGTGCACTGCTGATGGGGATGCAGACTGTTTCAGCCATTGTGGAGAACAGTATGGAGTTTCCTCAAAAACCTAAAAATGGAGCTCCCATTTGACCAAGTAATCGCACTTCTAAAAATATATCCCAAGAAACTAGAAACAACAATCAGAAAGGATACATACACCCCTATGTTCATAGCAGCACAATTCACCATAACTAAGAATTGGAAACAGCCTAAATACCCATCAGCAGATGAGTGGATTAGAAAACTATGGTACATATACACAAGGAAATACTATGCTGTTATAAAAAAGAAGGAATTCTTACCATTTGCAACAGCATAGATGGAACTGGAGAGCATTATGCTAAGTGAAATATGCCAGGCAGTGCCAAAACCGGTTTGGCTCAGTGGTAGAGCGTCGGTCTGTAGACTGAAAGGTCCCAGGTTTGATTCTGGTCAGGTGCATGTATATTGGTTGCTGGCACATTCCCGGTAGTGGGTGTCCAAGAGGCAGCTGGTTGATGTTTCTCTCTCATCGACGTTCCTAGCTCTCTATCTCTCTCCCTTCCTCTCTGTAAAAAAAATCAATAAAATATATATTTTTTAAAATAAATATGCCAGGCAGAGAAAGATAAACATCACATGATCTCACTCTTTTGTAGAATATAATGAACGACATAAACTGATGAACAAGAACAGATCCAGAGACTGAGAAACGTCAAGCAGAACCTCAAACCTCAGGGAAGGTGGGGGTCAGTGGAAGTAAGGGGGAAAGATCAACCAAGGGACTTGTGTGCATGCATATCAACCCAATCAATGGACACAGACAACAGGGGGGTGGGACATGAGTGAGGGTGGGGATTAATGGGAGAAAAATGAAACATATTTAAAAATAATAATAATAAATGAATACTATAAAAAAGAAAAAAGAAATTGTGAGGTAACCAGGACCCCAAAAATGCCTGAGGATGTCTTTCTTGCCATGCTAGCAGTCATCATTTGTCTTTCTTTTATTAAGTTGTATAAGTTCCCATGTAGCTGTATGGTAATATTACCTGTGGCAAATGGGGAAGTATTTTGGACTTATGTTCCCTTACATGGGCTGATCCCCCACCTAATGTAGTCACCAATAATACCTAAAACCTTGGTCATCCAAGAGGACCATGGGTGGGGCAAGGATATACAATTACACAGGGGTCTCTATCCAGCTACCCTTTCGTATGAAAATATCAAACCACTGCCCCTTTGGGTGTAAAATTAAAGAAATATTTCTGGCTTGTGTGGACAACAAAGGGACTATCACCTACTTGCTCCTGGGAGAGGTGCAGAAAATGTAACTAAGACCTTGTTTATACAAAAAGAAATGGACAGCCAGTTTGAAATGGAATTGCCATGGCCTAGAGCAAAGAATATTCTTACATGATATTATTCTACAATGTCATTACAATTTTTCCCAGATTTGTGTTACCCCATTACCTATAATAGTACCCCACACCCTTGGGAATCAATAAAAATTCATCTTTTTGTTGCTTGGAGACAAAGGTAATACATCTCTAGATATTCTAAAATTACAACAGCATGATATACAATTATCCCAAGCAAACTTAAAAATTAACTCTTTGAATGTCTGGCAGCAATTTAAAAAGGACATGAAAAAATTTAATCCCTTCCGTTGTGTAGAGGGCCTCCTGGGAAGGCACATGAGCATTATATATTGACCCTTCTTGCTCTTTTGGCCAAGAGGGACCCTCTTCTCACAATCCAATTGCCCACAGCTGTTGCCTGAGCTTTCTGTTCATGCTGAGGTTGAAGCTTTGTGATGACTGGTACCAAGGATCTGTCTCTCACCCAGTGGGGAGAGCTGGGCTCTCCCTGGAGAAGAAACATGGGTTCCCCAAGATATGTGATCAGTGCTGGGGCCCTGCCAGCAGGCTAGGAGATCCCAAGGCTGGTGCTAAGTGTGGAGACCACGGGGGCATAGGCTACCAAGGAGACAGAACTGAACCTCACATCACCCTGCTTAGCCCCAGAAGATGGCTAATTAGCCAGAGAAGGGGTAAGATTCCTCAGGGAAGGAACAACCTAAGACAGGAATAGTAGCAGCGGGGTCATCAGGAGAGAACTTGGGGGTCAACAGAGATGAGCACAGACCCTCACCCCCAACTTTGCATGGGCCTGAAACCTCATGCCTGCTGAGGGACGTCTCCTGCCCCCATGGCTGCTTCAATTCCCATGCACAGCTTACATCAGGACCCAGGTAACAGACAGAGACTTGCCTGACAGAAACTGCCCTTTCACTGCAACAAGACTTGCTTGAGTTGTCTTGGGCCCATGGTGTGGGGAAGTGGATTTTTGATACCTAAATCAAGCCCAGCACCAGTAATGCTCAGGACCTACTCAAGAAGGCAAATAATACTATCTACTAATATTTACAGGAAAAAATAAGATTGTTGTTAGAGTATTAAATTTGACAGTAAAATAGTAGTCAACTTTTCAGGCAAATTTAAATTTAATAATTGAAATAAGTGAATATCCTAGAAAAATTAATTACTGGATAAAAAGCTGTTTCTAAAGTATTAACTAAAATTTTTATTGGTAGTTCATCTCATGTTAAAATTGGGCAACATGTAATGAACCTAAAGCAGTAATATTTTAATGCAAAAAGAATTAAAATGTAAAAGCTATCAAGACTACATTATAAAATTTCCAAAAGCCTCCTAATACTTAAATCAAAACTGGGAGTGGGGGTAGAAGAATATCATGTAAGAAAAAATATCCTAACATTTAATTACATCTAGAAAATTTTTACTTTAGAAAATTAACTTTCATTTGTAATGCTAATAGCAAGACACCCATGTAAAACATACACAGTGTAAAAGCAAGCCAAAGGAAAATAGTTTGGGTAAAAAAATGAAAAAGGATCTCAAGTCAAATCTATAGAAATGATTCCTTTATTAACTTTTGGTCAAGATTATGTTTATATATTTTCAGAAAACAACTTCAAGACCATGTGAATTCATGCAACAGAGAGGAATTGACAGGACTGCTCCAGCCATGAAGACAGAAGAGAAACAGTCCAGAGATGGAAGACGCTTATGATACCTTGCCATACTAGCAGTCAGCATCTGTGCATCACTGCAAGTTGCCTAGGACCAAACCAGAGAGGGTTGGACCTGCATTACCACCATTATCCACCATCCAGAACTGAAATATCATTGCTGACATGCACACATAAGGAACTGTTTGACATTGAAATTGGGACTCAAAGGAACTGTTGGCCCAGAAAGAAACTCACTACAGACTGATTTATTTGCCTCTCAGCATAACCATTATTGATGGTCTCATTTTTGGCTCTTATAAGTATATTTCTAGTGTCACATGATCTCACCCATCTAGGGGAAATAATGAACAACATAAACTTATGAACAATAACAGACCTGGACACAGGGAAACATCAATCAGACTGTCAAACCTCAGAGGGTAGGTAGGGGAGGGTGGGTGTAAGGGGGAGAGATCAACCAAGGGACTTGTATGCATGCATGTAAGCTTAACCAGTGATCATGGACAATGGGGGTGATGGTGGGGGCATGTGTGGAGAGGGGTTTGGGATGGGATTGGGGTGATGAGGACAAATATGTGATACCTTAATCAATAAAGAAATTTTAAAAGAAAAGAATAGAAAACTATGGTACATCTACACAATGGAGTACTATGATGTTATAAAAAAAAGAAGAGTTTCTTAACATTTGCAGCAGCATGGATATACCTGAAGAGCATTATGTTAAGTGGAATAAGCCAGATAATGAAAGAAAAATACCACATGATCTCACTCATTTATAGAAAATAAAGAACATTATAACCTGATGAACAAAAAGATAGATACAGAGGCAGTAAAGCACTGAACAGACTGTTAAATTACAGCTGGAAGGCTGGGGAGTGTTGGAGGAGGGTGGGGAAAAGATGAACCATAAGACTTGTATCATGCATATAAGCATAACCAATGGACACAAGACACTGGGGGCAGGTGGGATGAGGGCATGCGATAGCGAGTAGGGGAGACTGGGGGAAGGTCAATGGGGGGAAAGGAGATATATGTACTACTATATGCAATACTTTAAAAAAATAAAGTTTGCAATTAAACAATGTTTACTTAAAAAAGCACAATACATAATGATTAAAGAATCAGTCCTCTAGAAAGACATATATTCTTGAGATCCAGGATGGCAGCATAGGTAAATGCCAGGACTTGTCACCTCACACAAACACATCAAAATTAGAGTTAAAATGATGAACAACTATTTTTCAGAATCACCTGAAAGCTGGTTGAATGAACGTCCTACAATTAGAGAAGTAAAGAAGAAAGCTCTTGAGACTGGTAGGAGAGGAAGATGTGTGACTTGGGCTGGTCTGACCCCCATATGTGTCTTTTTTTTTTTTTCCCTTGAGAGGGATGTCTCTACTGCAGAGGCATCCCATGAGAAGCAAAGGGTCCCAGCCCCACACCAAACTTGTAGTCCTGGGACCCAGATCCGGGAAGAGAAGTCCTCATAAATTGGGGTTGTAAAAACCAGTGGGGATTGTGGCTGAATGGCATGGAGGCTTCTGGAGACCCAGGCAGTTCTAACATAGTCCTGCTTCCTCTGAGCTCCAGCACACGGATGGCAGCTTTGGAGGAACCAGGAACATATAGAGAAGAACGGAATTGTCTGGCATCAGGCCAGGAACTCAGGTGCTCACAGGGGTCATTGTTCCTGTGCTGGATATCACCTTTCACAGAGCTGACTGGCAGCCATATCTGAGTTTCCATCAGCTTGTCTCACATTATTGGTTCTGCACTGGTGATTACCTGAGACCATGCCCCATCCAATTTGTAGCCCCACCCAAGTTGTTTGCAGCATCTTTTGCATATAAATGGCATGCCCTGGCTCAGTCTTCAGACTTTCTTAAAATATTTTAAAGAAGCAGTAGCTGGCATTAGCCTGCCCCATACTTATCAATAAGAGGTCCAAGTCCCAGCACTATCATCAGGCTATCATGCTTCACAGCTTTGCCTTAACTGGGCACTTCCAAGCCAAATTTTACAAATAGAAGACATCTGCATATCATTCCTTAGCTCCTTCTGGGAGGCCCCAGGCAGTGACTGACTTTGCACCTCCCAGGAGACACCAGAGCCAATGCACCCAGTGGACATTTCAGACCATACTAGATTACAACTCTACATGTCCACAAGCTACACACACAAGGCTAAGACTTAGTGACCACCAAAGCCCCACTGAAGCAAGTCCAACTCCATAGAGGTGTTTCCTGCAGACCAGCTCTTCTACTGTTGCCACATTGGGTCATCACAGCCAATTGGCCTAGAGGTTAACTACACCCAATAATGCCAACAGCAATCAAGGCTCAATTACAACAAGACTGTTCACATGACCCACACAGAGGCACACCTATAATGCCCAGCTCAGGTGATTAGGAAGACTGAGCCACTGGGCCCTACAGGACACCTAATACAAAAGACTACTCTATCAATTCCAGGAGACTTAGCAACTCTACCTAATATATAGAAACAAACAAAGTGGAGCAATCAAAATGCAGAGACAAATAAACATGTCACAGATGAAAGCAATGGAAGCAAGCAAACTACTGGATACAGAGTGCAAAACAATGCTAATATGGTTGCTCAAGGATCTTAATGAGAGCTTCAAGGGACTTAGTAAGACTTTCAAAGAACTTAGTGAGAATTTTAAAAACATGAGAAAGAACCAGTCAGAAATTAATCATACACTAACTGAAATAAAGAATAATTTACAGGGATTCAACAATAGAGTAGAAGATTCTGAGAATCAAATCAACAATTTTAAATATGAGGAAACAAAAAATACCCAATTAGAAAAGAAAAAATAATACAATAAGATGAAGATAGTGTAAGGAGCTTCTGGGACAACTTCTTGCATAACAACATTTGTGTCATGTGGTGATGGAAGGAAAATAGAAGGAGCAAGAAATTGAAAACTTATTTGAAGAAATAATGACAGATAACTTCCTCTAATTGGTAAAAGAAATAGACTTACAAGTCTAGGAAGCACAGAGAGTCCCAAACAAGAAGAACAGAAAGAGGCACATACCAAGACATATCATAGGTAAAATGCCAAGGGTAAATACAAAGAAAGAATCTTAAAAAAAAAAAAAAAAAAAAAAAAAAAAAAAAAAAAAAAAAAAAAAAGCAAGAGAAAAGTAGTTTCCTATAAGGGAGCACTAATATAACTGTCAGATGATTTCTCAACAGAAACTTTGCAGGCCAGAAGGGAGTGGCAAGAAATGGTCAAAGTGATTAAAAGCAAGGTCTTACAACCAAGATTACTCTACTCAGTAAAGCTATTATTTAGAATAGCAGGTCAGATAAAGAGTTTCACAAACAAGAAAAAGCTAAAGGAGTACATAAAAACTAAACCAGTATTACATGAAATGTTAAATGGCAAGAAGAAGAAGAAAGAAGGAGGAGAAGGAAAAGGAGGAGGAGGAGGAGGAGGAGGAGGAGGAGGAGGAGGAGGAGGAAGAGGAGGAGGAGAACGAGGAGGAGGATGAGGAGGTGAAATAATATATGCATTTATTACCATTTTATGAACAATAAAATGGTAATAAATACATATCTATCAACCACTGAATATAAAAATCAAAATAAATAAAAAATAAATCTAATGAAGAAAATAACCTGATTAATAAAATAGAACCAGAGGCATGGAAACATGGAACAGACTGACAAATCTCAGAGGGATGGTGCACAGGGATACATATAGACATTAACCAAAGATCCTATATGTATACTAGAAGCCTGGTGCACAAAATTTGTGCACTAGACAGGGATCCCTCAGCCTGTCCTGTGCCCCCTTGCAGTCTGTGATCCCTCAGAGGATCTCCACCTGCTGGGATCAGGTCTAAGCCATCAGCTGGACATCACTCTCACAATCCAGGATCCCTTGCTCCTTACCGCCCTCATGCTCACTCCTTACCATTCAGCTCATGGCTCCTTAGTGGCAGTCTCCTTACTGGCAGGCTTCTTACTACTCAGCTTGCAGCTCCTTAGCATTATGGCAGAGACAGGAGATGCTCCTGCCACCACTGTTGCATTCACCAGATGTGAGCTGGGCTTCTGGCTGACTGGCAGCTTCCCCTGTGAGAGCTCAGTGTCCACCAGGGGGCAGCTCCAGCATTGAGTATCTGCCACTGGTGATCAGTGTGATCAACTGGTCATTCTGGTGGTTCCACCATAACAGTCACTTAGGCTTTTATTATGTAGATATCATTAACTATAGACACAGAAAACAGAGTGGTGAAGACCTGTTGGAGTTGGGGCAGAAACCTGGTGGGTGGGGGCAATGGTGGTGGAAAAGCAGGACATCTATAATACCCTCCAGCGTAAAGATTTTTTTTTTAAAGAAAGACTTATATTCTTAAATGTGTGTGAATTAAAGCACAAAGTACACAGCTGAACACATAATGGCCTTTTCTGAGGAGCAGCAGCTGCATGAGCAGCTCACCCATACCTTCTCGAATAACAGCAGCAGCGTGAACAGCCTCCTCTCGCCCACCCAATGCAAAGCAGCCCTGTGAGGAGACCACATTTATCCAAGGATCAGCAGCCTCATGAGCAGACTGCCCCAGTCCAAGGAGCAGTAGCCATGTGCATCCCTCCTCCATACAAGGAGCAGCAGTGGGCATCACCTGCCCCCCACCAATAGGTGGAGCCACGATTCCTGTGAGCATCTATGTGAGCAGCTCCCACCCAAGGAGCCACTGACAACTGTGAAGCAGCCACTGCCACGACCACCCAAGAATCAGCCACCACCCAAGTAGCTGTGTCTGCCCGCGGAGCATTCCCTGAAGAACTTTACACCTAGATTCGTCTTTGAGAGAAAAATGGGAAGACAAAGAAATCCCCAAAGGAAAGAAAAGAAGGAATTGTCAGAAAAGTAGCTAACTGTAACAGAGGCATGCAATATATCAGAAAAAGAATTCAGAATAAGGGTCATGCAGAAAAAGAATTCAGAAAAAGAATTCAGAATAAGGGTCATCCATTTCAAATGGATGATGAAATCAACAAATTATGTAAGAATCAAGAAGAAATAAAGAGTGACATAGCTACAATAAAAACGATATGGAAAGATTCAGTAAACTAGTTGAAGTTGAGGACTGAATTAGTGAATTAGAAGACAGGGCAGCAAAACACACCCAAACTGGACTGTTATAGAAGAAAAAAAATAAAAGACAGGAGGAGAGACCAAGGGAGCTTTAGATAATATAAAACAAAGCAACATAATAATAATAATAATAATAATAATAATAATAATCAAACAATGATAAGAAGAGGAAAAAGGGTTTAAAAAGCTACTTGAAGAAATAATATCAGAAAACTTCCCTGATATGAGGAAGAAAAAAGTCACACAAGCACAGATAGTCCAAAACAAGATGAACCAAAAAGACCCACACCAAGACACATTGTAATTAGAATATTAAACTTTCAGAATAAAGAGAGAATCTTAGAGGCTGTAAGAGAGAGACAGAGAATTACGTAAAAAGGATTTCCCATTATATTATCAATGATTTCTCAACAGAAACACATCAGGCCAAAAGAAATGGAATGATGTTTACAAAGTGATGGAAAGCAAGGGACTGAATCCAAGAATACTCTATCCAACAAGGCTATCATTCAAAATTGAAGGAGAAATAAGGAGCTTCAGAGACAAAAAACAAAAACACTAAGGGAGTTTATCATTACCAAGCTAGCAATGCAAGAAATGCTAAAGGGACTGTTGTAAAAAGAATAAATAAAAAGGGAAGAAGGACATAGGCACAAAAAATAAAAATAGCTGCAAACAAGTACCTATCAATAATAACCTTAAAAGTAAAAGGACTAAATGCTCCAATAAAAAGACATCAATAGGCTGAATGAATAAGAAAACATGACCCATACATATGCTGTCTACAAGAGACCCACCTCAAAACAAATGACTCACACATACTGAAAGTGAAGGGATGGAAAAATATCTTTTAGGCAAATCAAACTGAAAAAAGCTGGGCTAGCAATACTTATATCTGACAAAATATACAATACCTCAAAGTGAAGGCAATTAACAAGAGATAAGAAAGGCCATTTCTAATACTAAAGGGATAAATACAACAAGAGTATATACCACAGTTAAACATGTATGCACCAAATGCAGGAGCACCCAAATACATTAAAAAAAAAAAAAAAAACAACTCCTTGAAGATATCAAGGGATAGATTGACAATAATACAATCATAGTAGGGAACTTTAATACCCCACCAACATTACTGGATAAATCCTTCAGACAAAAATAAATAAATAAATAAATAAATAAATAAATAAATAATAAATAAATCAGCAAAGAAATAGTAATCCTAAATGACTCACTAGATTAGATGAACTTGACAGCTTTAGAACATATCACCTCAAAGCCACAGAATATACATTCTTCTCAAGTGCACATGGGATATTTTCAAAGACAGTTCACAGATTGAGTCACAGCAAAGTCTCTCCATATTCAAGAAGATTGAAATGATATCAAACATCTTCTCAGACCACAATGGCATAATACTAGAAAGAAACTACAATAAAAATAATTTAAAAAATTCAAACACTTGGAAGCTGAATAGCATGCTATTAAACAATGATGGGGTTACCAAAAAGATCAAAGAAGAAATAAAAATATGCTGGAAATGAATGACAATGAAAACACAACAAACCAAAATCTAAGGGACACAGTGAAAGCATTTCTGAAAGGGAAGTTCATAGCATTACAGGCCTATTTCAAAAACACAATAAAAATGGTAATGAATTATAGAACTCTACCATTCAAATAATTAGAAAGAGAGCAACAAGAAAAGCCTAGAATGAAGGAGATAATAAAGATTGGAGCAGAAATAAATAACATAGAAACCAAAAAACACAATACAATAGATCAAAGAAATCCAGAGCTGATTCATTGAAAGGATAAACAAATTTTATGTATTAATACCTCTAGCCAGGCTCATCAAGAAACAAAGAGAGAGGACCCAAATAAACAAAATCAGAAATGAAAGATAAAAAATAACAACAGACCACATAGAAATACAAAGGATTATGCCGGGACCGGTTTGGCTCAGTGGATAGAGCGTCGGCCTGTGGACTGAAAGGTCCCGGGTTCGATTCTGGGGAAGGGCATGTTCCTTGGTTGTGGGCACATCCCAGTAGGGGGTGTGCAAGAGGCAGCTGATTGATGATTCTCTCTCATCGATGTTTCTAACTCTCTATCCCTCTCTCTTCCTCTCTGTGAAAAATCAATAAAATATATTTAAAAAAAGAAATACAATGGATTATACAAAATACAATGAACAACTGTATTACAACAAACTAGACAATCTAGAGGAAATGACATGTTTATAGAAAAATACAATCATTCATAATTCTATCAGGAAAAATCTACAAATCTCAATAGTCAGATAACTATGGAGAAAATTGAAGCAGTAATCAAATAGCTTCTAGCAAACAAAAGCCCGGGGCCAGACGGCTTCACACGAGAATTTTACCAAACATTCAAAGAAAAACTAAAAGCTCAGACAATTCCAAAAAATTGAACAGGAAGCAAAACTTCCTAGATCATTGCATAAATCCAGAATTATCCTAATACCAAAACCAGATAAAGACAACACAAAGAAAGAGAATTATAGACCAATATCCTTCATGAACATAAATGTCAAAATCCTCAACAAAATTCTAACAAATCAGATTCAGCAATACATCAGAAAGATCATACACCGTGACCGCGTAGTATTTATCCTGGGATGCAAGGATGGTATGATATCCACAAGTCAATAAATGTGATTCATCACATAAACAAATTTAAAAATCACATAGCCATGTCAATTGATGCAGGAAAAGCATTTGACAAAATTCAACACTGTTTCTTGATAAAAATCCTCAACAAAGTGGGAGTAGAAGGATTATACCTCAACATAATAAAAGCCTTATATGACTAACCTACAAGCAACATCATACTAAATGGGCATAAACTAAACCCATTTCCCCTAAGAACAGGAACGAGACAAGAATGCCCACTCTCAACACTCCTGTTTGATGTAGTACTGGAAGTGCTAGCCATAGTGATTAGACAAGAAAAAATAAAAGGTATCCAAATAGGAAAATAAGTAATGATGTCATTATTCATAAATGACATGATACTGTACATAGAAAGCCCTAAATACTCCATCAGAAAAACTAGTAAATTTAATAAATGAATTCGGAAACATCGCAGGTTACAAAATTAGTGCCCAGAAATTTATGGCATGTTTATACAACAATAGTGAACTTACAGAAAGGGAGATTTTTAAAAAATCCCATTTACCACTTCATAAAAAAAAAATTAAGATACCTAGGAATAAACTTAACTAAGGCAGTAAAAGACCTGTGCTCAGGAAACTACAGGACACTGAAAAAAGAGATAGAGGAAGTCATAAATACATGGAAGAACATACCATGTTCATGGATTGGTAGAATCAACATCATTAAAAGAACAGACATGTAGTCCATTGGAAGAGGATAAAGAATCCAGAAAGAGACCCAAATCACTATGCGCAAATAATATTTGACAAAGGGAGCAAGAACATACAAAGGAATCAAGACAGTCTCTTCAATAAATAGTGTTGGGAAAATTGGACAGATACAAACAAAAAAATGAAACTAGAACACCAATTTATACCATACCCTAAAATAAACTCAAAATGGATAAAAGTCTTAAATGTAAGAAAAGAAACCATAAAAATCTTAGAGGAATCCACAGGCAGAAAAATCTCAGACATATGCTAAAGGAATATCTTCACTGATACAGCTCTTAAGGCAAGGGAAAATAAGGAGAAAATAAACAAATGGGACTACATCAAAATAAAATGCATCTGCACAGTAAAGAAAACAATCAGCAAAACAACAAGTAAGCCCTCTGAATGGCATAACATATTTGGCAATGTTATCTCCAATAAGGGTTTAATCTTCAACATTTACAGGGAACTCATTCAACTTTACAAAAGAAAGATAAACAATCCAATCAATGAATGGGAAAGGGACCTAGGTTAATAGATACATTTTGAAAGAGGACACATAGAAAGCCAAGAGACATACAAAAACATGCTCAAAGTCACTAATTATCTGAGAGATGCAAATATTGATAAAAACAACAATGAGGTACCACCTCACACCTGTCAGTATGGATATCATCAACAAACCAACAAATGACAAGTGTTTGCTAGGATGTGGAGAAAAAGGAACCCTCATGCGCTGTTGTTGGGAATACAGACTGGCGCAATAACTGTGGAAAATAGCATGGAGTTCTCTAAAAACAATCAAAAATGGAATTCCCATTTGACCTGTAATCCCACTTTTAGGAATATATCCCTTGAAATCAGAAACACCATTCAGAAAGAATATATGTACCCCTATGCTCATAGCAGCAAAATTTATAATAGCTTAGATTTGGAAATAGCCTAAGTGCCCATCAGCAGATGAATGGTTTAAAAAAACTGTGATTATTTTGCTTATTCTTTTGCTGTTGATGTTTTGTGGTATTTTTTATTAGCTTTGATTTGTTTGTTGGTTTTTACTTCTATTTTCCTTTCCTTTGCTGGAAATTAGTGGGTATTGTGGTTTGTATTATTCTCCAGGTACTTCTGCCAGCATTTGCTGGGGTTAGTGGTTGTTCTATTGAAATTTTCTCCCAATATATGTAGTTTGTTCCCCTTTTCTCTCTTAGTCTCTTTCTTCTCTCTCTCTCTCTCTCTCTCTCTCTCTCTCTCTCTCTCTCTCTCTCTCTCTCTCTCTCTCTCTCTCTCCCCCCTGTTTCCCAATTTCATTTTGACACTCCTTTTTCCCCCCTCTTTTTTCCCTATCTTTTTATTTTTCTCCCTCCTTCTCTTTTTACTCTTATTCTTTCTCTCCTATCCCTTAATTTGCCTAGTGGTCACCATTATTGGAGGTTATTAATATCGCAAAAACATTTTTGTTCAGTGTCTTGTGTGTTGTAACTGGTTGTGTTCTATTTTGTACCTTTAAATCAATGCAGGAGAGAGAGATCTACATAACCAGACATCCTGAAAAGAGAGACCATTGGGAGAAAAAGAAACATCCCACAAATGAAAGAAAAGCAGGCATCACCAGAAAAGGAAGTAAACGAGTTAGAGGCAAGCAACCTACCAGAGCAAGAATTCAGAGTAATGATCATAAGATGGCTAAAATGAATGGAAGGCAAATTTGACAATATGAGTAAGAACCAAGAGAAAATAAAGAAGAACCACGAAATGAAGATGAACCAAGAAAAAAAGAAAAATGACATTGCTACTGTAAAGAACTCAATAGAAAGCATCAACAGTAGACTAGAAGAAGCAGAGGACTGCATCAGTGAGCTAGAAGAAAAAATGGGGAAAAAATACCCAATTAGAGCAACTTCTAGGAAAAAAAATTAAAAAGCAGGAGGAGAGCCTAAGGGAACTTTGGGACAATACAAAACAAAACAATATTAGAATAATAGGGGTTCCAGAAAGAAAGGAAACTGAGGAAAACATGGAAAACATATTCAAGATATAATGGACAGAAAACTTTCCTGAGATAGAGAAGAAAAACCCCACACAAATACAAGAAGCTCACAGAGTCCCAAGCAAAAAGAATCCCAAAAGACTGATGCCAAGGCACATTATAATTACTGTATTTTCCGGCGTATAAGACGACTTTTGGAAACCCCCCCAAAAAAGTCAACTGAAAATCGGGGGCAAAAGATCAAAATTGCAGAAAAATTACCTGCCCATCTTTTTTTTTTTTTTTTTTTTTTTAATATATTTTATTTATTTTGTACAGAGAAGAAGGGAGAGAGATAGAAAGCTAGAAACATCGATGAGAGAGAGTCATCAATCAGCTGCCTCTTGCACATCCCCCACCGGGGATATGCCTGCAACCAAGGTACATGCCCTTGACTGGAATCGAACCCGGGTCCCTTCAGTCCCCAAGCCGACACTCTATCCATTGAGCCAAACCGGTTTTGGCTACCTGCAGATCTTGAAGGCAAAGTAAGACTTTTCTTTGAAGTGGGGGGTAGTCTTATACAGCGAATATAGGCCTAAACCTATGTTTTAACTGTAAAATTAGGGGGTTGTCTTATACCCCTGAAAATACGGTAAAGTGGCAAACACCAACAACAAAGTTAGAGTCTTAAAAGCAGCCAGAGAGAAACAGAAAGTTACATAAAAAGGAACCCCATCAGACTAGCAACTGATTTCTCAACAGAAACTCATCAGCCAGAAGGGAATGGGATGAAATATACAAAGTCATGCAAAGGAAGGGTCTAAATCCAAGCATACTATACCCAGCAATGCTATCAATCAAAATTGAAGGTGAAATCAGGAGCTTCACAGACAAAAAAAAAAAAAAAAAAAAAAAAAAAAAAAAAAAAAAAACCCACAACTGAAGGAATTTATCACCACCAAGCCAACAATGCAAGAAATGCTAAAGGGTCTGCTGTGAAAATAAAGAAATAGGAAGCAAAGAAGGAACACAGGGTTATAGCATAAAAATGGGATCAAATAAGTACCTATCAATAATAACTGTAAATGTAAATAGATTAAATGCTGCAATCAAAAGATGTAGGGCAACAGATTGGATAGAAAACAAGACCCACATATCTGTCATCTACAAGAAACCACTTCAGATAAAAAGGTGCACACAGACTGAGGGTGAAGGGATGGAAAAAGGTTTCCCAAGCGAATGGAAATGAAGAAAAAAAAGTTGGGGTAGCAATACTTATATCTGACAAATTAGACATGAAAGTGAAGGGCATAGTAATAGATAATGAAGGCCACTTCATAATACTAAAGGGAGAAATCCAACAAGAAGAAATAACCCTGGTAATCATATATGCCCCCAATACAGGAGCACCCTAATACATTAAAAAAAATGCTGGAGGACATTAAGGGAAAGATTAATAGTAATACAATCATAGTAGGAGATTTTAATACCCCACTGTCACCTTTGCACAAATCATCGGAACAAAACATCAGCAAAGAAATATCAATCTTAAATGACTCACCAGACCAGATGAAATTAATCATCATCTTCAGAACATTCCACCCAAAGCCACAGAATACACATTCTTCTCAAGTGCACACGGGACATTCTCAAAGATAGACCACGTGTTGGGACATAAGCAAAGTCTCTTCAAATTCAAGAAGATAGAAATCATATCAAGCATCTTCTCAGATCACAGTGGCATAAAACTGGAAATCAAATACAATAAAAATAATCCAAAGAAATCAAACAATAGGAGATTAAACAGCATGTTATTAAACAAGGACTGGGTTACCAGAGAAATCAAGGACGAAATTAAAAACATCCTGGCAACAAATAACAATAAAAACACAACAATCCAAAATCTATGGGACACAGCAAAAGCAGTTATGAGAGGGAAGTTCATATCTCTACAAGCCTATTGAAAAAAAAAAAAAAAAAAAAAGGTAACAAATCATCTAACTATAGAATTCCAAGAGTTAGAAAAAGAGCAACAGGAAAAATCCAGTGTAAGCAGAAGGAAGAAAATAATAAAAATCAGAGCGGAGATAAATGACATAGAGACCAAAGAACAAAACCTAAGGTCAACAAAACCAAGAGCTGCTTCTTTGAAAGGATAAACAAGATAGATGAAACACTAGCCAGGCTAACCAAGAAAGAAAGAGAGGACCCAAATAAACAAAATAAGACACGATAGAGGTGAAATAACAACAGACTTCGCCGAAATACAAAGGATTGTAACAAAATACTACAAACAACTCTACTCCAACTAACTGGACAACCTGGAGGAAATGGACATATTCCTAGAAAAATACAACCTTCCAAAACTCAATCAGGCAGAATCTAAAAACCTCAATAGACTAGTGACTTGGGAAGAAATTGAAACAGTCATCAGAAAGCTTCCAGCAAACAAAAATCCAGGGCCAGATGGCTTCACGGGAGAGTTTTAACAAACCTTCAAGGAAGAACTAAAACCTATACTCCTAGACTATTCCAAAACATTGAAGAAGAAGGAAAATTTCCAAACTCCTTCTGTGAAGCCAGCATCACCCTAATTCCAAAACAGATACAGACAACTCAGTGAAAGAGAATTACAGGCCAATATCCCTCATGAACTTAGATGCCAAAATCCACAACAAAATCCTAGCAAATCATATCCAGCAGAACATAAGAAAGATCATATACCATGACCAAGAAGGGTTTATTCAGGGAATGCAAGGATAGTACAATATCTGCAAATCAATAAACGTGATACATCACATAAACAAATTGAGAGATAAAAATCATATAGTCATATCAATTGATGCAGAAAAAGCATTTGATAAAATCCAACACCCTTTCCTGATAAAAGCTCTCAACAAGGTGGGAATAGAAGGATCATACCTCAACATAATTAAAGCTATATATGATAAACCCACAGCAAACATCATACTCAATGGGCAAAACCTAAAACCATCCCCTCTAAGAACAGGAACAAAACAGGGATGCCCACTCTCACCACTCCTGTTTGACATAGTAGTGGAAGTAGTAGACATTGAGTTAGACAAGAAGAGGGAATAAAAGGCATCCAATTTGGAAAAGAAGAAGTAAAGTTATCCTTATTTGCAGTTGACATGATATTGTACATAAAAACCCAAAAGACTCCATAAAAAAACTAATAAATTTAATAAATGAATTTGTCAATGTAGCAGGATACAAAATTAATGCCAAGAAATCTATGGCATTTCTATACACCAATAGTGAACTTACAGAAACAGAAACTAAAAAAGCAATCCTATTTACCATCACACCAAAAAAATAAGATACCTAGGAATAAACTTAACTAAGGAGGTAAAAGACCTATATGCAGAAAACTACACAAAACTGGGGGGAAAAAAGATAGAGGAAGATGTAAACAGATGGAAGAACATACCATGTTCATGGATTGGTAGAATTAACATAATCAAAATGTCCATACTTCGCAAAGCAATTTATAGGTTTAATGCACTCCCCATTAAAACACCAATGGCATATTTCACAGACCTAGAAAGAACTCTCCACAAATTCATTTGGAACAATAAAAGAACCCAAATAACCACAGAAAACCTGAAAAACAAGAGTAAATTAGGAGGTATCTCAATACCATATTTCAAGCTGTATTACAAATCCACTGTCCTCAAAACAGCCTGGTACTGGCACAAGAACAGACATATAGATTAATGGAATAGAATAGAGAATCCAGATATCAACCCAAATCACTATGTTCAATTATAAGTACAACCAATGGACATAAAACTACGGGGAGGGAGGGGATATGGGGGAGGAAGGGAGGGGGGCAAAAAAAATCATTAAAATATGTAAAAATAAATAAATAAATTAAAAATAATAATTAATATTTGACAAAGGAGGCACGAACATACAATGGGGTCAAGACAGTCTTTTCAATAAATGGTGTTGGGAAAATTGGACAGATACATGCAAAAGAATGAAACTAGATCACCAACTTACACCATACACAAAAATAAACTCAAAATGATACAGGACTTAAACATAAGACGGGAAACCATAAAAATACTAGAGGCATCCACAGGCAGCAAAATCTCAGACATATGACAAAAGAACTTCATCACTGATACTGCTCCTAAGGCAATGGAAGCTAAAGAGAAAATAAACAAATGGGACTACATCAAAATAAAAACTTTTTTTTTACAGCAAAAGAAACCATCAACAAAACAACAAGAAAGCCCACTGTATGGGAGAACATATTTGCAAATGTTAATAGGTTTAATCTCCAACATCTACAGACAGCTTATACAACTAAATAAAAGGAAAATGAATGATCCAATTAAAAAATGGGCAATGGACCTAAATAGAATATTTTCAAAAGAAGACAGAAGGAAGGCCAAGAGGCACATGAAAACATGCTCAAAGTCACTAATTATCCAAGAGATGCAAATTAAAACAACAATATGGTACCATCTCACACCTGTCAGAATAGCCAACATCACCAAATCAACAAACGACAAGTGTTGGCGAGGTTGCGGAGAAAAAGGAACCCTCGTGCACTGCTGGTGGGAATGCAGACTGGTGCAACCACTGTGGAGAACAGTATGGAGTTTCCTCAAAAAACTGAAAATGGAGCTCCTATTTGACCCAGTAATACCACTCCCAGGAATATATCCTAAGAAACTAGAAACACCAATCAGAAAGGATATATGCACCCCTATGTTCATAGCAGCACAATTTACAATAGCTAGGATTTGGAAACAGCCTAGGTGCCCATCAGCAGATGATTGGATCCAAAAACTATGGTACATCTACACAATGGAATATTATGCTGCCATTAAAAAGAAGGAATTCTCATCATTTGTAGCAACCTGGTGGAATTGGAGAACATCATGCTGAGTGAAATAAGCCAGTCAATGAAAGAGAAACACCTCATGACCTCACTCATTTATGGATAATAAAGAACATTATAAACTGATGAAGCAAAAGATAGATATAGAGACAGTAAAGCAACAAGCAGACTTTCAAATTACAGCGAGGAGGGTAGGAAGATCTTGGGAAGATAAGAGATCAACTGAAGGACTTGTATACATGCATATAAATACAACCAATGGACACAAAACTCTGGGGAGGGAGGGCTTGTATGGAGGGGGTTATGGCATATGTACACAGATAATAATTTAATAATAAAATAAAATAAAATAAATAATTAATAGAAAAAAAGAAAAAAGGTGAACCGATTTGTGCAAGGGTGGGGTCCCTCATCCTGGCCTGCACCCTCTCGCAATCTGGTACCCCCCTTGGGTGGATGTAGGACTGCCAGTTTCTTCCTGGTCCCCCTTGGCCTGCAGCGATAAGGTGGCTGTCCAACCCTCCCAACACCCACACAGAGATGCAGCAGTGTTGAAGTGGCAGGCAGCCAGGGAGGAGCTCCAGCTGGAGTTGGGCTTAGCTGGCTTAGCCGACTGTGCCTGCCACCACCACTGCCACAGCCACTGCTGCTTGGTAGCACTGGCGCAGAGGCAGTAGAGGCTCCCACCTCTGCCTCTGCAGCTGTGCTGGCCTTCTGGTTGAGTGGCGCTCCCACTGTGAGAGTGCACTGACCACCAGCAGAAAGCTCCTGTATTGAGCATCTGCCTTCTGGTGGTCAGTGGGGGTCAAAGCAACTGGCCATTCTGGTCATTCTGTCCTAAAGGTTGCAAAGTTGCTTAAGCTTTTTTTTTTTTTTTTTTTTTTTTTTTGCCTTTGAAATTGTCTTTACTTCTGATTGTTCCTTTACAACTCTCCACCCCAGGATTAACTCCCACACCTGCACCTTGAGCCCAAATACCCTCCCCCTTCCACAAGCAAATCAGATTCATATTTCTGATTCTAGGACCTTGCCCCATGAACGCCACAACATTTGACCTTGTTATTGTGGGCCCAGGCTACATTTAACCTTGTTACAGTGAACATGAACTTGAAATGTGGGTGTCCTCTGCATAATGTATCTCGGTTCTATATCACAGCTTCCAAGGGCCCAGAATAAAGCTTCTTCTGAGTGTTCCCATTGAGCAGGGTCGTTATCAGGGTACAGCATGGCTACATGCCATGAAAACTCCCCATCATAAATTATATTGATGCCACATCAATTACAGTATTTGGTGCCAAGACAGATAGTCCTAGGCTGTCCTAACTCCCTCAGTATCTCCCTCAGTATCCCCGTCAGCCTGGATCAGGGCAAGTCTCCCTTGATTGACAGTTCCCCCCACCCCCTGGGTCCTGTAACACTCCAAACGGATGGGGTACAGCTCATGCTCTAAACTGCGCAGCCCCCTGTGTGGTATAGCAACTTCTCCAAGGTGGCCAAGGAAAAGTTCTCAGAGATAGTGAACTCGCTGAGCTGGTGGCAGCAGCTCAGGACAGGCAGAATGGCCTCGACTTGGGAGTCCACCATTGTGCTTCTGAGTACGGCATTCATACCACATTCTCCTGAAGTTGGCACCCATGTTCCTAAAATCCAGCACCCCCAGTTTCTACCTCCTGGGGCGAACCTTCTGGGCAAGCAGAACATCAAGCCCATCAAACACAGCTTTTAAGACCTTGACCTGAGGCCGCTGCATCAGGCCCCCCAGAGGGAGGACAGGGTAGGGCCAGGCTTGATCCATTGCCTTCAGGGACAAGTACTGTCTACTATGGTAGGCCAGGATGAACAGCTGCTGGAAGAGCTCAGCAGGCAGGTACTCCAGAGCTGCGATGGCCGAGGCTGGTGCCTTAACAGGCTCTCTCCTGCCAGCTGCAGGAGTGTGGGTGGGGTACTGATGCTCATCCTCAAGATGCTCCAAAGGAATCCTATGGAAACCTGCTGTGACCGAGTTGGCTCGGGCCCAAATCTCAGACCTGGTGAAGAACCATGTCACTGACTGCAGAGCTGGAGGATTCTGCTGCTTAAGCTTTTATATATAGAGATCTAACAAGGAATAATATCTATTAAATAATTTTAAAGATAAATAGTTAAACAATCAAATTAGAATATGGCACCCTAGCTAGTTTTGCTTAGTGGGTAGAGTGTTGGTCTGTGATCTGAAGGGTCCCAGATTGTAGACTTGATCCCCTGCCCTGGTCAGGGCGCATGTGAAAGGCAACCAATCAATATCTGTCTCACACCAATGTTTCTCTCTGTCTCTACCCCTCCCTTTCACTCTCTCTAAAATTCAATGGAAAAAATATCCTCAGGTGAGGATTTTTAAAAAATGAAATATGGGTAAAAGACATGAGTGGCATTTCACTGAATAGGATATATAGATGGCAAATAAGAACATGCAAAGCTGTTCAGATTAGATTATTGTGGAAATGCAAATAAAAACCGCAATGAAAGGTTACTGCACATCTATCACAATGGATAATCCAAATATTGGAAACAGTACTGGTAAAAACATGGATAACTCTTGCATTTCTGGTGAGAATAATGATATACTGGAAAACAGTTTTGCAATACCTTAGAAAATTAAATATGTACTTCTCATACAGCCTAGAAATTACACTTGTGGGTATTTTGGGTGAATAAATTAAAACTATGTTCATACAAAAACCTGTACACTAATGTGTTTGGCAGCTTTATTCTTAATAGATAAAAAACTGGAAATAACCCACATGTGCTTCAGTGGGTGAATAGTTAGGCAAACTGTACTACACCTATACCATGGAATACAATAAAAAGAAACAAACTATTCAACACTAAGCAATTTGGATGAATCTCCAGGAATTATGCTGAGCGAAAATAGCCACTCCAAAAATATCACATATTGTATGATTCCGTTATAACTTTTTGAAATGGAAAAACACCAGAGAAATGTAGAACTTAGAAAACAGATAGTGCCGAAACCAGTTTGGCTCAGTGGATAGAGTGTTGGCCTGTGGACTGAAAGGTACCAGGTGCGATTGCAGTCAAGGGCATTTACCTTGGTTGTGGGCACATCCCCAGTAGGGGGTGTGCAGGAAGCAGCTGATCGATGTTTCTCTCTCATCAATGTTTCTAACTCTCTATCCTTCTTCCTTCCTCTCTGTAAAAAATCAACGAAATATATATATATTTTTTTAAAGAAAGAAAACAGATTGTGGTTGCCAGGGTTTATGTCAGGGGGACAAAGAGGTTAGTGTGTATATAAAAGTTCAACAGGAGGGACCTTGTGGTGACAAAACTGTTCTATACAATGACTGTATCAAAATCAATATCCTAGTTGTGAACTATAGTTTTTAAAATATGTTTTTATTGATTTTACTAGTGGCCCAGTGCATGAAATTCGTGCATGGGGAGAGGGATGTCCCTCAGCTGGATCTGTACCCTCGCCAATCTGGGACCCCTTGAAAGATGTCCTATTGCTGGTTTACAGGGATTGGGCCTAAACCAGCAATCAGATATCTCTCTCACAATATGGTACTGCTGGTTCCTAACTACTCACCTGCCTGCCTGCCTGATTGCCCCTAACCATTCTGCCTACTGGCCTGCTCGCCCTCAAGTGCCTTCTTGCCAGCTTGATCACCCCAACTGCCTCCCATGCCAGGGTGTTCGCCCCCAACAGCCCCCCTGCTGGGCTTCTCATGCCAAACTCCCCCCCCCACTGTCCTGATCACCCCCAACTGACCCCTACTGACAGTCTGCTTGCCCACAACTGCCCCCCACTGCTGGTCTGCTCACCCCAAACTTCCCCCTGCCAGCCTGATCATCCCCAATGGCCCCCCACCAGCCTGATCACCCACACTGCCATCCCATCCTGGCCTGGTCACTCACAACTTCCCTCCCCTCTTGGCATCTAACTACCTCTACCTCAGCCCCACCATCATGGCTTTGTGCAGAAGAACATCTGAAGGTCTCCTGGAATGTCTCCCAGTCTAATTAGCATATTACCCTTTTATTAGTATAGATGGAGGCCTGGTGCATGGGTGGGGCTGGCTGGTTTGCCATGAAGGTTGTCCTGGATCAGGGTGGGGGTTCCCTTGGGTTGTAGGTCAGCCTGGGCAAGGGGCCTGTGGTGATTTGCAGGCCAGCCATGCCCCCATAGGGTAAGGGTCCCTGCTGAGGGGGTGGGGCATGGCCAGCATGGGTGAGGGGCTAAGGGCTGTTTTCAAGCTGGCCACACCTTCTTCAGGGTGGAGGTCCCCACTGAGGTGTCTGGCCAGCCTGGATGAGGGACTGATGGCTGTTTTCAGTCTGGCCATGCCCACCAGCAAGGACCCACACCCTATTGGTGTGTGGCCAGCCTGGACAAGGGGCTGAGGGCAGTTTTCAGGCTGCTTCTCCTCTCCCCGCCAGCAACTCAGGCTCCCAGCCCCTCCTTCAGTGGCAGCCAGGGTGGGCGAGAAACTTGGCTTCCTCTGTCACTGGGGGCAATGCAAGCCTCCTACTCGCTCCAGCTCTGTGGCCACCACCATCTTTGTTGGATTAATTTGCATACTCACTCCTGATGGGTTGGTAGGTGTAGCAATTTGAATGTTTCTCTTTTATTAGTATAGTTCTGGTGCATTTTATATAGACCTACCCTCACACCAAGAAAATGAGATGCATTCAGGGGACCTTTTCTGCATAATCATACCTAGAAGGGTAAAAGAGCAACTGGGCTTTCTGGGACTGATGAACTGAGGCTTTCACCTTTGGTCTTCGGTGTTTCCTGAATCAATAGAACTTGCTCATTCTAGTCTGCCCTCTACTAGTAGGAATATATCAGGCTGAACATTCCAACACTTCCTGAATTTGCCTAGCTTTTAGAACATGGATTATTTTCTTTATTGAGGAACAACTGACATGACATTATATTAGTTTCAGGTTATAACATAATGATTAAATATTTCTATGTATCATGAAGTAATCAGCACAATAAATATTTTTAACATCCATGATCATACATAGTTAGAATGTTTTTGTGTGATAAGGATTTTTAAGATCTGCTATGTTAGCAACTTTCAATTATGGAATAAAATATAACTAACTAGAGTCACCATGCTGGATATTATATTCCCATGACTTAATAACTCTATAATTATTCTATAATTAGAAGTTTGTAACTTTTTTATTTTTAAATATTTTTTATTATTTAAAATATTACATATATTAGTGTGTGTGTATATATATATATATATATATATCCTTTTTCACCCATTGACCTTCCCAGAGCCTCCTCTACCCACTGTCGCATGCCCTCATCCCACCCTTCCAGTGTCTTGTGTCTATTGGTGTGCTTATATGCATATATAAAAGTCCTTTGGTTGATCTATTTCCCTCCCTCCCAAACACTCCCCAGCCTTCCTACTGTAATTTGACAGCCTGTTTGGTGCTTTAATGCCTTAGTATCTATCTTTTTATTCATTAGGTTATAATGTTCTTTATTTTCTATAAATGAGTGAGATCATGTGGTATTTTTTATTCATTGTTTGGCTTATTTCACTTAACATAATGCTCTTCAAGTCCATCCATGCTGCTGCAAATGCTAAGAATTCCTTCTTTTTTATAGCAGCTTAGTATTCCATTGTGTAGATGTACCATTATTTTCTAATCCACTCATCTGCTGATGGACATTTAGGCTGATTCCGAATCTTAGCTATGGTAAATAATGCTGCTATGAACATGGGAGAGCATATAACCTTTCTGCCTGCTATTTCTAATTTCTTGGGATATGAACTTAGAAGTGGGATTACAGGGTCAAATGGGAGTTCAATTTTTAGTTTTTTAAGGAAACTCCATATTGTTCTCCACAATGGCTGAAACAGTCTGCATTCCCACCAGCAGTGCACAAGGGTTCCTTTTTATCCACATCCTTGCCAGCACTTGTCCTTTGTTGATTTATTGTTGACTACCATTCTGAGAGGTGTGAGATGGTACTGCATTGTTGTTTTGACTTGCATAGCTCATATAATTAGTGACTTTGAGCATGTTTTCATATGTCTCTTGGCCTTCCTTCTGTCTTCTTTTGAAAAGTTTCTATTTAGGTCTGTTGCCCATTTTTTAAATTGGATTATTTATCTTCCTTTTGTTAAGTTGTATAAGTTCCCTGTAGATGTTGGATATTAAACCTTTATCAGTGATAACATTTGCAAATATGTTCTCCCATACAGTGGGCTTTCTTGTTGTATTGATGATTTCTTTTGCTGTGAAAAAGCTTTTTATTTTGATGCCCCATGTTTTTAATTTTCTTTTTAGCTTCCATTGCCCTAGGAGCAGTATTGGTGAGTAAATTGCTTTGACGTATGTCTGAGATTACTATGACTGTGGATTCCTCTAGTATTTTTATGGTTTCTAATCTTATGTTTCAGTCCTGTATCTATTTTGAGTTAATTTTTGTTTATGGTATAAATTGGTGGTCCAGTTTCTTTTCTTTTTCTTTTTTCTTTGTTTTTGCATGTAACTGTCCAATTTTCCCAACACCATTTATTGAAGAGGCTGTCTTGACCCATTGTATGTTTATGCCTCCTTTGTCAAATACTATTTGAGCATAGTGGCTTGGGTCAATATCTGGATTCTCTATTCTATTCCATTGGTCTACATGTCTGTTCTTCTGCCAGTACCAGGCTGTTTTGAGAACAGTGGCTTTGTAGTACAGCTTGAAATTTTCTATTGAGATCCCACCTTCTTTGTTCTTCTTTCTGAGGATTACTGTGACTATTCGCGGTCTTTTTTTATTCCAGATGTATTTTTGGAGAGTTCTTTCTAGGTCTGTGAAATATGCCATTGGTATTTTAATAGAGAGTGCATTGAATCTATAGATTGCTTTGGATATTATGGACATTTTAATGATGATGATTTTACCAATCCATGAACATGGTATGTTTCTTCAATCTGTTTACATCTTCTTCTATCTCTTTTTTCATTGTCCTGTAGTTTTCCACTTATAGGTCTTTTACTTTCTTAGTCAAGTTTATTCCTAGATATCTTAATTTTTTTGGTGTAATGGTAATTGGATTGCTCTTTTAGTCTCTCTGTAAGTTCACTATTGGTATGTGGAAATGCCATAGATTTCTTAGCCTTAATTTTGTATCCTGCTACATTGCTGAATTCATTTATTATGTTTATTAGTTTTCATGATTGAGTCTTTTGGAATTTTAAGTATAATATCATGTCATCAGAAAATAAGGACAGCTTTACTTCTTTGCCAAATTGGATGCCTTTTAATTTCTTCTTCTTGTCTAATTGTAACTGCTAATACTTCCAGTACTATCTCAAACAGGAGTAGTGAGAGTGGGCATCCCTACTCTCTTTAGAAAGGAAAACTAAAAAAAAAAAAAAAAAAAAAAAAAAAAAAAAAAAAAAAAAAATCCATTCACCATTGCTTCAAAACGAATAAAATACTAGGAGTAAATTCAATCAAGGATATAAAAATTACTTGGAAATTATAAGACACTGAAGAAAGAAACTGAGTAAGACACATTTATGGACGCATGTACCATGTTCATCAATAGGAATAATCAACATCATTAAAATGTCCATACTACTCAAAGCAATCTACAGATTTAATGTAATTCCTATCAAGATACTAATGGAGTATTTCACAGAACTAGAATAAATGTTTCTAAAATTTGTATGGAATCAGAAAAGACCCTGAATAGCAACAGTGATCTTGATAAAGAAGAAAAAAGTTGAAGGAATCACCCTACCTGATATACAACTACTAGAAACCCAGTGTGCAAAATTGCATGGCCCTGCCCACCTGCACTGCCTTGCCCTGCTCACAGCCCTGACCACTTGCAGCCCTTCCAACTGGTCTTTGGTCATTACAGCTTTAGGGCCACAGGCCTTTTATAATTTAGATACTACAAGACCATAATAAACAGCATGGTAGTGGCATAAAAACAGAATTATAGATAAATGGAACTGAATAGAGAACCCAGAAGAAAATTTACACCTTTATATTCAATTAATATTTGACAAAGGAGGTAAAGACATACAATGGACAAAAGACAGTCTATTCAATTAATGGTGTGAAAATTGGACAAACACATGCAAAAAAGTGAAACTAGACCACCTTCTTACACCACACACAAGAATAAACTCAAAATGTATTAAAGACTTCAATGTTAGGCTCAAAACCACAAAAATCCTAGAAGAAAACATAGGCAGTAAAATCTTGGACATTTTTTATAGCAATATTTTTTTTCAGATATATCTCCTCATGCAAGAGAAACAAAAAAAATAGAAAATAAAAATAAATGGACTACATTAAACTAAGGAATTTTTCCACAGCAAAGGAAGCCATCAATAAAATGAAAAGACAAACCACTGAATGGGAGAACATATTTACCAATGATACATTTAATAAGGGGTTAATATGCAAAATTTAGAAAGAACTTTAAAACACAACACAAAAAATAACAAGTAATCCAATTAAAAAGCGTGCAAGCCCTATCCAGTTTGGCTCAGAGGATAAAGCGTTGGCTCTTGGACTAAAGGTTCCCAGGTTTGATTCCAGTCAAAGGCACATACATTGGTTGCAGGGTCAATCCCCAATCCCAGTTCAGGGCCCTTATGGCAGGCAACCAATTGATGTGCCCCTCTCACATCAATATTTCTCTCTCTGACTCACCCCTTCGCTTTCACTTTCTGTAAAAATCAATGGAAAAATATTCTCAAATGAGGATTAACAAAAATCAATCAATCAAAGATCTCTTGCCAAAAAGAGGTTTTAAAGCTAACACTTTAATTTTAATGGAGAAAGGGGAGGACATGCCCTTCCCCCCCTTCCCCCCAGAACAGGTAATCCAATTCCAGCCAGCAGCTATCTTTAAATAATGTGTTCATTTACATTTGAATGACTATACCTTTTGATAGCAGAAGGGCAAGTTTACAAGTAAACAAGTTTGCTTCTCAGTTCCCAGGGCAGAAAAAACAAGGTTTAAAATTATTAGATTTTAAAATTTTTTCTTAAAAACATAAAAGTTTATTAATTAAAAAAAACAAGGAAATTAAAAAACCTGATGAACAATATTAACTGTTGATTATAATAGAATCAGAGATATGGGAGGGGAGTAGACTGACAATGGCAGAGGGTGGGGTGGGAACCTGGTGGAGGAGGAAAAAATGAGGAACTTTTGTAATAATATGAACAATAAAGATTGATTTAAAAAAAACAATCAATCAATAAATTAATTAATAGGTAAAAGACCTGAATAGACACTTTTCTAGAGAGAAAATATAAATGACCAATCAACATATGAAAGGATGCTCAAAACAATTAATCATCAGAGAAATACAGATTAAAAGCATAATGAGATATTGCCTCACACCTGTCATAATTGCTATTATCAATAAATCAACAACAAAAAACAAGTACTGTTAAGGATGTGGCTAAAAGGGAGTCCTAGTTCACTGTTGGAGGGAATGCAGATTGGTGCAGCCATTGTGGAAAACAGTACGAAGTGTCCTCAAAAAATTAAAAATCTAGCTGTCATATGACCCAGTGATTCTTCTTCCAGGAGTTTATCCGAAGGTACTATATATATATATATCACTATGTTCACTGCAGTGCTACTAACAACTAGGAGCCTGGCGCACTCTCTTCAATCTGGGATCCCTGTGGGATTGGGCCTAAGATGGAAGTTGAACATCCCTCTCACAATACAAAACTGCTGGCTCCTAACCACTCACCTGCCTTCCTGCCTGCCTGATTGCCCCTAACAGCTTCTGCCTGCCAGCCTGATTGATGCCTAACTGACCTTCTGCCAGTCCAATCGCCCCCAACTGCCCTCCTCTGCTGTCCTGATTGCCCACAACTGCCCTCCCCTGCCGGCCATCTTGTGGAGGCCATCTTGTGACAGCCATCCTGTGGTGGCCATCTTGTGATAGCCATCTTGTGGTGGCCATCTTTTGGCAGCTATCTTGTGATGACATGGGGGCAGCCATCTTGTGATGACATGAGGGCATCATGCGAGGGCACAAGGGCCACCTAGGCTTTTATTAGTATAGATAGCCAAAATCTGTTAACAGCCCAAGTGTCTATCAGTAGATAAGTGGATAAAAAAAAAAAACTGTGATACATTAACACAATGGAATACTACTCTGCTATAAAAAAGAAGAAAATGTTACTCTTTGCAACAGCATGCTTGGACTTGGAGAACATTATGCTAAGTGAAATAAGTCAGTCAGAGAAAGACAAGTACCATACAATTTCATTCATATGTGAAATTTAATGAACTACCAAGCAAAATAGAGACAGACTTATATAGAGAGAGCAGGCAGACAGTACTGACGGTGAGAAAATTGAACAAAAAAGAAGCGAGAGAACTCATGGAAATGGACAACAGTGTGGTGACTTCGGGGGTGAAGGTGGAAGTGGTAGAGGGCATAGAGAGGATAAAAAGTGATATAAAAATAAAATTTAAAAATGTTTTCACATAGTAAGAGCACTATTAATGGTAGCTATGATTATTTTTTGCTCTTATTTTTGTTTTTAACAAACTTGGAGCTTCTTAGAGAGCTAGGAACTAATCTGCTTCATCTCTGCCTCCCCACTTCCTGGCACAGAGCAAATGGGGAAGAAAAGAAGAAAAATAAATTTACATAAAGTGAATAATTGACTACTCTGCTTCAGACCTTGTACTTGTCACTCAGTCTGCCTGTACCTCTCTGCCTCTAGATATTTTACATGACTCACTTCCTAACTTTCTTCAGGTCTTCATTGAAATATTATCTTCTCAAAAGATTGTACTATATTAAAATTACACTCCTACTGTCACACATCTCAGCCTTTTCCACGGTTTATGTTATAGCATAACACACTTAATATATACCATTTTGTGTTTATTATCTGTCTCCCTCTACTGGAATTATAAGCTACATGAAGGCAAATATTTTTGTATATTGTATAGTACCATATCACTGATATTCCCTCAATCTTTCTACCTGGATATAGTTCCCTATGGTAGCATTTACCACACTGGACTATAGTTTGCTTTCTATTTGTTTGTTTCCCCCATTAGTTCTATGGCTCCTTGCAAAATTTGTACTATGAAGGTATCTATGGCCTAATAGACTTCTACGGAGGGTTTTGTAGATAAGCTACAGGACTTTGCACTTGAATAAGTTAATGCATCTTGTTAACTGTTCATTGGATTGTGGATACCTTCCTCTTGTTCTTTGGCACACCCCTTTCCTAGTTTTTTGACACATGTGATTTTGATTAGCACATTCTCCAGTTCAACAACAAGTTAATTGGTGAAATTATTGGACAGGATATTAAGGTAGTTTTGGGAGAAAATGAGTTATGGCAAACTACTAATAATATCATCTGAAAGGACTTCATTTTTAATGCTATATGAATGCACTCATTTAGTGACTCCAGACATACTTGCCTGAGCTATTCTTCACATTGGCCTTTTATATTTTATTGGATTGTCCACAGGGAGGCAAAAAGTGTTCAACTATCTCTCCCAATACATATTCTTGGCTTCAACACTAATATCCCAATCACAGAGAATGATCAGAGACCTGATAAGCTGCACATCAAGGAACTTCAGTTGATAATATAGCATCAGAGACTTATTATATCCCAGGATACGTTGAGACAGGCCAATAAGCTAGAATAGGTGAAATAGGGAAACTGAGATAGATAGCTATACAAACTAATAGGACAATTTATAGAAGATATAGAAAGTCAGTTCCCTAGAAATAATCTCCAGTTCTCATTTGTATTTCTGCTCCAGACCCACAAAAGCAACAAATCCAACCAGGTGGGTGACACCAGGACCAGTTGCAATGATTGATGATCCCCTGCCCTGACACTGACCAATAAATGAAGACCATGACCCAGAAGAAGCCCACTTAGAACAAATGAATATTCTGTTGAAACCCTCCCCTGGAACCTCCCCTAAGATTACACCCTGCAAAAGAGAATATAAAAGACTCAAGAAAAAGGACCCTGCTTCTTCCCCCACAGGCATGATCCTCCTAAATTCTAAGGGACACTACTAGGCTTGCAACCACAGCAGCCATCTGCAGCAACAGTTTATCCCAGACAAACCCCCTGAACCTGTCCCCAAGGCCCATTTTCTCTGACTTCTTAGTAATCCAATGCAGACCAGCCTAGGCTCATTTCCCCAGCACTTTGTTGTCTCACTGTCCTCAACTTTAGTCCTCTAAAATTCACCTGGATTCTGTTATGAAATTTTTCCTCAACTCTCTGTTATGAATTTTTTCCTCGATGGAGTCAAGAACCCACATACTGACTGGCCCTAGGCAGAAACATTCAGGGCCAGGTTTCCTTTTTGGTAACATTATGAGAAATAGTCTGGGAGCTTTTGAAGAAAGGCACCTTACCTTACCCATCTTTATATTCCTTAAACCTGGTGAGGGCTTGACACAAAGTAGACACATATTGAAGAATGGACCTTGAAAAAACTGTCCCCCTGCCCTCTATCTGAACCATAGGCATTCCATTTTATTCCCATAAATTTTGTTAGGACTGCCTTTCAGGCACAGATGGTTCATTGACCTGTTAATACCAGCATATAATTAAACCAGATAAGTAACTATGCTATTTCTAGCTTCTGTAAATATGCTTGCTTGAATAATAGGAAAATAAAAGGGGGGAGGACTGAGAATCTGAACCTGTGACGGGAATCTGGTGTATGTTCTTATCACTTTATGGTCTGGTCACTGCTCCCTCTTAAATTGTCTATGTTGCAGGACCTGTTTGCTTAACCATATTGAAAATGCCATAAACTAAAATTCTCCCAGATGGAGTAGTCAGGGCTGGCGCCAGGCCAGGCCTTGAGATAGGGTCTCATGGCACCAATCCTAGAGGGTTTTCCCCCCCTCTTTTTGCCTTTATAAGTTTACCCCTACCTTCTTTTCGGGACCGCGAGGTTCGGAGTGTTGAAAAACCATCCACGGTCCCGACACGTTGGTTTTGAAATAAAAGCTCCAAAATTCGACCTCTGGCTGTGGCATCTCGCTGAATTTCAGTAAAACAATAACAAACGATGAACGAGGAATGGAGATATTAATCACATTTCCTTGATGATTAATGATGTTCAGCACCTTTTCATGCACCTGTTGACCCTTTGGATGACTTCTTTGGAAAAATGTCTATTTGGTTCCTCTGCTCATTTATTAATTACATTGTGTGCTTTTCTGTTATTGAGTTTCATGAGTTCTTTATTTTGAATAATAACGTCTATCCAATATATGGTCTACAATTTTTTTCAAATTCTGTAGGTTGCCTTTTATTTATTTTATTTTTTTAATTTTTTTTTCCATAGAAACATAGGTTTATTTAGATAGAATCATGCTGAATACAAAGGGCCAAAATAAATGAGTCATCGTTAACATAAAATAATAGAATATTTTAATAAAATTAATATTTTTTCTTGAACATTAACTTACCAGACACTGAATAACTGCACAAATTGATAAGCGTAACACAAATAAACCTATTTTTCTTTTTCTCCGAAAGTGAAATATTTCCTGTTGCGCACACCAAACAAGTCAGTACAAGACTAATGATGTGGTGATCAGCTGCTAAAATATTCGCTGCTAGGATTAGTGGAGAGAAATGGTGCACCTGCACTTAAGGCATTTAAGAGAAATGAATGCAATACGATTATAGTAATCTATATGACTATTAGCGAACTAAAGTAATCTATATGACTATTAGCGAACTAATGACTATTAGTGAACATTGTAGTTCGTTATTAATAATTATGTATAACAGGATATTGTAAAAATTAAGTTACAAAATCTTTATTAAAATGTTTCTTACACACCGTTATATTGGCTGGGCCACAAAAATATTTGTTTGGACCACATGAGGCCTGTGGCCTCGAGTTTGACATGCTGGCTGTAGAGGTTCCATAGTCAGGGCTTTGGATACGCTTTTAGTAGATCAGTAAAGGGGAAGCTTGGCAGAACTGTCTAATCTCTAGGTCATGTTTCCACACCAGGACCATTATGTTTATCAAAAGCCAAACTACTTAGGAGCTGTCCTTCTTTGAACAGAGTCCATCTGAAAGTTCTTTGCTGCTTCAGAACATGTAAGGGCATGAATCTGAAATGTATTCCACTGGTAGCTGGAATATTTTTGCCTCAGCTTAGGAACCATTAAGGTTGGAATGCAAGGGATAAGTACTGGGTGCACCTTCTCTCTGTTAGAGGATGGCCCGTGGTGTTTGCCAGGAATGGGCAGGTTAACTTAAACTGGGAATCTGCTGATTTAGCATAAGAAAATATGTTTCCTATCTCTTTGAACGTCTCACTAAGTTCATCTACTCTTCCCCTAAGTTCCTTGAGCATCCTTATAACCAATGTTTTGAACTCTGAATCTGGTAGACTTCTTGTCTCCATTTGTTTAGTTCTTTTTTTTTGGAGTTTTGTTCTTTTCTTTCATTTGGGACATGTTTCTTTGTCCCCTTGTTTTGGCAGCCTTCCTGTATTTGTTTCTATGCATTAGGTAGAGATGCTATGTCTCCCAGGCTTAGTAGAGTGTCCTAATGTAGTAGGTGTCCTGTAGGATCCAGTGGTACAGCCTCCCAGATCAACCAAATTGAGCACTCAAGGTGCTTATGGGTGTGTACATCTTACAGTTGAACCTTAATTGCCTTTGATACATCACTGGGAGGGACTTACCCCTTAGGCCAATCAACTGTAAGGACTGCCTGTAACCACCAACCACCAATCTCTGATGACAATGAAGGATCAGCTGTGCAGGAGCCCACCCCACAGAGCAGGACTTCTGGTGCCTGCTGAAGTTCTCTCCCAGAGTCGCAGGAAAGCATTCCAGGGACCCACGCTTATGGAGGTGGTTGAGTGGTGGTGCTTCAATGTGCTCTGAAGTTTTCTTTGGATGCACTTATGCAAGGGCTTCCCAGAAGGTGCAGGCCAAGAACATCTGCTGCCTGTATTATGCCTGGGCCCACCCAGTATGAGCTACAAAGTGATATGCAGATAGTTGTTACTTGTGCTGGGCTTGGAGGTACCCAGGTGAGGCCAAATTGTGAACCAAGGCTGGATACTGCTAGTGCTGGTCTTGGGGCCAATTAATGAGAGCTCTCCTGGGCCAAATGCTGCATGTTTGAAAATTTTTTTAAAAATCTGAAGCATGAACTAAAATAGGCCATTTATATGGAAAAACCACTGGAACTAGCTTAGATAGGCTCAAAAGATGGTTTGGGCAGGTCTTTACCAGGGAAGAACAAACAGTGTGAGTTAGGCTGATGGAGTCTCAGATATGGCTCCCACCTGCTGGCTTTGTGGAGGGGGACAGGTCTCAGAAAAGAAAAAATGGCTCCCGCCAGGACTTCTGTCTGAATGAATGCTGCCACCACCCCCCATCTCCAGCTCTTGTGCTGATGCAGGATAATTTAGTTCCTCTCCATATGCCTCTGGTGCCTTTTAAGCTGCTGTCCCCGCACTGGAGATCAAAAAGAGTGAGTCTGAGTAATTCTATGGGCCAGCTCTTTAAGAGGAATTTCCTGGGCCACCAGCAACCCTTAGTCTCCCTCAGCCTCAATTCCTGTTGGTTTTTATAGACAGAAGTTATGGGGACTTCTCTTCCTGGCACAGGAACCTTAGACAGAGAGGAAAGAGGCTGATATGGGGCTGGGACCTCTTCACTCCTCAGGGGGACCTCTATAGCTAAGATATCTCCCAATTTTTATTCATCACACATGGCTGTGGGACCATCCCATTTCAAGTCTCCATCCTTCCTACTAGTCTCAACATGGCTTCTTTAATTCCCCTGTTGTAGGACTTCCATTCAGCCAAATTTCAGGTGGTTCTGAATGATGGTTGCCTGTAGTTTAGTTGTAATTTTGATGTTGTTGTGGGAGGAGGCGGTACTTCCAGTCCCTGTGTTGCCGATGGACATGATGTTCTCTCCCAGAGTCGCAGGAAAGCATTCTAGGGACCCACACATGGGAGTTTGTGGAAGTAAGCACAAAGGGCTGTCCTGGGTTCAGCTCCGCCTGCTGTGGAAAAGTTCAGCCCAGAAATAGAGCCGAGGTTCAGAGATTTTATGCCATTAGTTCAGTCCTTGTCTGTCCCCACTCACCATTCAGCTAGTGGCTAGGTAGTCAGTTCCCAGTTGCACTCCTGGTGGCACTGTGCCTAAGCCCATACTTGCTACTCGGTCCTAGGCAGCTGTTAGGACCACATGGTTGCTGCAGAGTAAGAACCTTTTTTTTTTATTTTAAACATCGTGGTTTTCCAACTCTAGAAATTTGATTTTTAATATATACCTTTAATATATCTACTATGGTTAATCTTTCCATAAGCTTGGTTAATTCTTCCTAGGGTCATATTTTTCTGTTTTTGAGCAGTCCTGGTGATTTTTGCCACACATTGTGAATTTTGCCTGCTGGAATATGTATATTTCTTTTTTTTATTTTTATTTATTTATTAAATTATTATCTGTGTACATATTTTAACATTCCCACCCCCACATACCCTCCCTCCCCAGTTTTGTGTCCATTTGTTGTACTTATATGCATGTATACAAGTCCTTTGGTTGATCTCTTATCTCCCCCAGAACTCCCTACTCTCCCTGGTGTAATTTTACAGTCTGCTTGTTGCTTTACTGTCTTTATATCTATCTTTTGGTTTGTCAGTTTATAATGTTTTTTAATGTCCATAAATGAGTGAGGCCATGTGGTATTTCTCTTTTATTGACTGGCTTATTAAACTCAACATAATGTTCTCTAGTTCTATCCAGGTTGCTGCAAATGATGAGAATTCCTTCTTTTTTATGGCAGCATAGTATTCCATTGTGTAGATGTACCATGGTTTTTGGATCCAATCATCTGCTGACGGGCACCTAGGCTGTTTCCAGATTCTAGCTATTGTAGATTGTGCTGCTATGAACATAGGGGTGCATATATCCTTTCTGATTGGTGTTTTTAGTTTCTTGGGATATATTTTTAGGAGTGGGATTACTGGGTCAAATGGGAATTCCATTTTCAGTTTTTTGAGGAAACTCCATACTGTTCTCCACAATGGTTGCACCAGTCTGCATTCCCACCAGCAGTGCACGAGGGTTCCTTTTTCTCCACAACATCGCCAACACTTGTCGTTTGTTGATTTGTTGATGTTGGCTATTCTGACAGGTGTGAGATGGTACTGCATTGTTGTTTTCATTTGCATCTCTCAGATAATTAGTGACTTTGAGCATGTTTTCATGTGCCTTTTGGCCTTCCTTCTGTCTTCTTTTTAAAATATTCTATTTAGGTCCATTGCCCATTTTTTAATTGGATCATTCCTCTTCCCTTTATTTAGTTGTATAAGCTGTTTGTAGATGTTGGAAATTAAACCTTTATCAGTGGTAACATTTGCAAATATGTTCTCCCACACAGTGGGCTTTCTTGTTGTTTTGCTGATGGTTTCTTTTTCTGTAAAAAAGCCTTTTATTTTGATGTAGTCCCATTTGTTTATTTTCTCTTTAGCTTCCATTGCCCTAGGGGCAGTATCAGTGAAGAAGTTCTTTTGGCATATGTCTGAGATTTTCCTACCTGTGGATGCTTCTAGAATTTTTATGGTTTCCCGTCTGATGTTTAAGTCCTGTATCCATTTTGAGTTTATTTTTGTGCATGGTGTAAGTTGGTGATCTAGTTTCATTCTTTTGCATGTATCTGACCAATTTTCCCAACACCATTTATTGAAGAGACTGTCTTGATTCCATTGTATATTCGTGCCTCCTTTGTCAAATATTAATTGAGCATAGTGATTTGGATTGATATATGGGTTCTCGATTCAATTCCATTGATCTATATGTCTGCTTTTGTGCCAGTACCAGGCTGTTTTGAGAACAGTGGCTTTGTAATACAGTTTGAAGTCTGGTATTGAGATCCCTCCTACTTTACTCTTCTTTCTCAGGATTGCTGTGGCTATTCGGGGTCTTTTATTGTTCCAAATGAACTTTTGGAGAGTTCTTTCTAGGTCAGTGAAATATGCCGTTGGTATTTTAATAGGGGGTGCATTAAACCTATAGATTGCTTTAGGAAGAATGGACATTTTGATGATGTTGATTCTACCAATCCATGAACATGGTATGTTCTTCCATCTGTTTACATCTTCCTCTATCTCTTTTTTCAGTGTCGTGTAGTTTTCCACATATAGGTCCTTTACTTCCTTAGTTAAGTTTATTCCTAGGTATCTTAATGTTTTTTGGTGCGATGGTAAATGGAATTGCTTTTTTAGTCTCTGTTTCTATAAATTCGCTGTTGGTGTATAGAAATGCCATAGATTTCTTGGCGTTAATTTTGTATCCTGCTACATTGCCAAATTCATTTATTAAGTCAATTAGTTTTTTAATGGAGTCTTTTGGGTTTTTTATATACAATATCATGTCATCTGCAAATAAGGATAACTTTACTTCTTCTTTTCCAATTTGGATGCCTTTTATTTTCTCCTCTTGTCTGATTGCAATGGCTAGTACTTCCAGTACTATGTCAAACAGGAGTGGCGAGAGTGGGCATCCCTGTCTTGTTCCTGTTCTTAGAGGGAATGGTTTTAGTTTTTGCCCATTGAGTATGATGTTGGCTGTGGGTTTATCATATATAGCTTTTATTATGTTGAGGTATGATCCTTGTACTCCCACCTTGTTGAGAGTTTTTATCAGGAAAGGGTGTTGGATTTTATCAAATGCTTTTTCTGCATCAATGGATATGACTATATGATTTTTATCTTTCATTTGTTTATGTGATGTATCACATTTATTGATTTGCTGATATTGTACCAACCTTGCATTCCTGGAATAAATCCTACTTGGTCATGGTGTATGATCTTTGTGATGCTCTGCTGGAGCCGATTTGCTAGAATTTTGTTGAGGATTTTGGCATCTATGTTCATGAGGGATATTGGCCTGTAATTCTCTTTCATTGAGTTGTCTTTATTAGGTTTTTGTATTAGAGTCATGCTGGCTTCATAGAAGGAGTTTAGAAGTGTTTCTTCCTCTTGAATTTTTTGAAGTAGTCTGAGGAGGATAGGTTTTAGTTCTTCCTTGAATGTTTCGTAAAACTCTCCTGTGAAACCATCTGGCCCTGGGCTTTTGTTTGCTGGAAGCTTTTTGATGACTGTTTCAATTTCTTCCCAAGTCACTGCTCTATTGAGATTTTTAGATTCTTCCTGATTGAGTTTTGGAAGTTTGTATTTTTCTAGGAATATGTCCATTTCCTCCAGGTTGTTCTGTTTGTTGGAATAGAGTTGTTCATAGTATTTTGTAACAATCCTTTGTATTTCAGCGGGATCTGTTGTTATTTCACCTCTTTCATTTCTGATTTTGTTTATTTGGGTCCTCTCTCTTTGTTTCTTGGTTAGCCTGGCTAGAGGTCCATCTATCTTGTTTATTCTTTCAAAGAACCAGCTCTTGGTTTTGTTGATCTTATGTATTGTTTCTTTGGTCTCTATGTCGTTTATCTGTGCTCTGATTTTTGTTATTTCCTTCCTTCTGCTTACACTGGGCTTTCCTTGTTGCTCTTTTTCTAACTCTTTGAGTTGTAGAGTTAGATCATTTGTTACCATTTTTTCTAGTTTTTTGCAATAGGCTTGTAGGGATATGAACTTCCCTCTCAAAACTGCTTTTGCTGTGTCCCATAGATTTTGGATAGTTGTGTTTTCATTGTCATTTGTTTCCAGGATGTTTTTAATTTCTTCATTGATTTCTTTGGTAACCCAGTCCTTGTTTAATAGCATGCTGTTTAGTCACCATGTGTTTGATTTCTTTGGATTATTTTTATTGTATTTGATTTCCAGTTTTATGCCACTATGATCTGAGAAGATTCTTGATATGATTTCTATCTTCTTGAATTTGAAGAGACTTTGCCTATGTCCCAAAATGTGGTCTATCTTTGAGAATGTCTTATGTGCGCTTGAGAAGAATGTATATTCTGTGGCTTTGGGGTGGAATGTTCTGAAGATGTCGATTAATTCCATCTGGTCTAGCGAGTCATTTAGGATTGATATTTTTTTCTGATTTTTTGTTTAGATGATTTGTCAAAGGGTGATAGTGGGGTATTAAAATCTCCTACTATGATTGTATTGCTATTAATCTCTCCCTTAATGTCCTCCAGCAGTTTTTTTTTTATATATTGGGGTGCTCCCGTGTTGGGTATATATATATTTACCAGGGTTATTTCTTCTTGTTGGATTGCTCCCTTCAGTATTATGAAGTGGCCTTCATTATCTCTTGTTATGTCCTTCACTCTGAGATCTAATTTGTCAGATATAAGTATTGCTACCCCAGCTTTATTTTCATTTCCATTTGCCTGGAAAACCTTTTTCCATCCCTTCACCCTCAGTCTGTGTGCATATTTCTTTCTGAGGTGGGTTTCTTGTAGACAACAGATATATGGGACTTGTTTTCTTATCCAATCCGACACACTATGTCTTTTGATTGGAGCATTTAGTCCATTTACATTTAAAGTTATTATTGATGGATACTGATTTGACGCCATTTTTATTCTATACCCCTGTGTTCCTTCTTTGCTTTCTATTTCTTTAATTTTACACTAGACCCTTTAGCATTTCTTGCATTGCTGGTTTGGTGGAGATAAATTCCCTTAGTCTGTTTTTGTCTGTGAAGCTTCTGATTTCACCTTCACTTTTTATTGATAGCCTTGCTGGGTATAGTATTCTTGGATTCAGACCCTTCCTTTGCATGACTTTGTATATTTCATCCCATTCCCTTCTGGCCTGATAAGTTTCTGTGGAGAAATCAGTTGCTAGTCTGATGGGGGTTCCTTTATATGTAACTTTCTGTCTCTCTCTGGCTGCTTTTAAAATTCTTTTTCTGTCGTTGGTGTTTACCAGCTTAATTATAATGTGCCTAGGGGTTGGTTTTCTGGGGTTCATTTTGCTTGGGACTCTGCAAGCATCTTGGATTTGTGTGGGTTTTTTCTTCTTTATCTCAGGAAAGTTTTCTGTCATTATTTCTTGAAATACGTTTTCCATGTCTTCCTCAATTCCCTTTCCTTCTGGAACCCCTATTATTCTAATATTGTTTTGTTTTGTATTGTCCCAAACTTCCCTTAGACTCTCCTCCTGTTTTTTTAATTTTTTTCCCCCCAGAAGTTGTTCTAATTGGGTATTTTTTTCCATCTTGTCTTCTAGCTCGCTGATGGGTCCTCTGCTTCTTCTAATCTACTCTTGATGCTTTCTATTGAGTTCTTTACAGTAGCAATGTCATTTTTCATTTCTTCTTGGTTTTTCTTCATTTCCTCTTGGTTCTTACTCATATTGTCAAATTTGTCTTTCATTCTTTTTAGCCATCTTATGATCATTACTCTGAATTCTTGCTCAGGTAGGTTGCTTGCTTCTATCTCATTTACTTCTTTTTCTGGTGAAGCCTGCTTTTCTTTCATATGCGGGGTGTTTTTTGGTCTCCCTATGATCTAGGAAGTCTGGTTGTGTAGTTCTCTCTCTCCTGCTTTGATTTAAAGGCACAAAATACAACACAACCAGGTACAACACACAAGGCACTGAATAGAAATGTGTTTGCGATATTAATAACCACCAATAAGGGTGGTTGTGTTGACTAGAACCCAGAATAACAAAGACATACAATCAAACAAAAAGCATAGGCAAATCAATCTTATAACAAAAAGCATACAACTTCAGTATAGTTAACATTCAACATACAACTTCAAAGAGTTAGAGAGAAAGACTGTTTTTTGTTTTGTTTTGTTTTGTTTTTAGGAAAACTGCGAGGGAGGTGTGAATGGGTTTGGAGCAGGTAGTTGGAAATTAGATATATACAAGTAGGGTGAAATTTTAGGAGGGAGTAGACAGAAGGAATGGGGAAAATCTAAAGCAGGAAAAGGTTAAGATAAAAGGGGTACCAAAGGAAAAGATCGGAAAGAAGTTGAAGGCATAAAGGTACGGTTGATATAGAATAAAGCGTTGGAGAAGGAAAGATAGATAAAGACTGTAGAACAGTAATCCTGAAATTAAAATATATATATATATATATGTATATAATCAAATGAAGTAAAAATAATAAAAATAAACAAAAGAAAATAAGATGAAAAAGGTAAATTAGTAGTAGTAATAATGTTGATTACATATACAATGTAATAATTATAAATATAAAATCAAGTGAGGAAAAAGAAAAAAAATAGTTTCTTAGTAAACGTTGCAAATAATGAAAACAAAAATAAAAAACAAAAATTTAAAAATTAAAAAAAAAATTTTTCAAAAATTTAAATAAAATTTGCAGTAATGAAGGTCATTCGCTTCCTCTATTGTTATGATCCAGTCCTCATTTTTAGGCAGGTTTTGCTTTGTTTTTATTACACTAGAGTCAATTTGTGGATTAGCCTTTGGGGGCAGTGTTTCTAGGTTGACTTCCCAGACTCTAGAGCACACATGTCAAACACAAGGCCCGTGGGCCAAATCCGGCCCGCCAGGCCTTGCAATGTGGTCCGCACCACGCTGTCATCACTGCACTCCACTGCGTTCCATCACAATGACGCGCGGTGACATAGGAGGCTTGTGATCTCGCCGGCCGCCTCGCCGGCCGCCATACTTGCTATCTATTACGCATGCGCATAGATAACAAGTCACATGAGATTCAGGAGGCGTGACCTATATTCTGGCATCCCATGTGGTTGTGCGGGTGGCAGAGCAGAGGAGAGAGTGAGTGTGCGGGCATAAAAAATACACAGCAGAAGCTGCCAGTTCCTGGCATAAAGTGCAGGCATAAATTCGCAACAGAATCTGCTATCTGTACCCAGCCAGGCATTTATTGACTGACTTTTTTTTTCTCCACTCCATCTGCCAAATAAAGCTATCCCTGTGCAGTTTTCAACTTTTTCCTTCTAACGCAGATTTCCAATAAACTACATCTTTTACTGCCAATATTGATCCCAAAATGTCCAGGAAAAGAAAAGTTGACGGTGAAGGCAGACAATTTAATGACAAATGGGAAAATGAATACATGTTTGTGCTTAGGGCAAACCAGTGTGTATATTGTGTTATGAGACAGTGTCGGTGATGAAAGAGTACAATATACGTCGTCATTTTGACACCAAACATAATGTTAAGTATGGCAAATATACTTTGGAAGAAAAGCATAAAATTGTTAAAGAACTAAAAGGCAAACTACAATCACAGCAGCAAATGTTTACAAAGGCTACAGTGAAAAATGATGCTGCAGTGAAAGCAAGCTTTATAGTGGCTGAAGAAATTGCCCGTACTTCAAGGTGTTTTTCAGAGGGTGCCTTTTTGAAGCAATGCATGCTAAAAGTGTGTGAGCAAGTATGCCCAGACCAGATACAGAGTTTTCAAAATGTCAGTTTGTCAAGAAACACCATTGCAGATAGAGTTCAAGAACTCTCAGGAAATCTATCATCACAGCTGGCTGAACAGGCATGCAGTTATCTCACTTTTTCACTTGCTATCGATGAAAGCACAGACAACACTGATACAGCGCAGCTGTCCATCTTTATACGTGCTACGAAGACCGACCTCTCTGTCACTGAGGAACTTTTGGATGTAGCTGCCATGCATGGGACGACGACTGGTAGAGATATATTTGAGGCTGTGGAGAAATCTATAAATAATTTTAAATTACCCTGGGAAAAGTTGGTGGGGCTAACTACCGATGGCGCACCTTCAATGTGCGGAGAAAAGAAAGGCTTGGTTGGACTAATGAAGGAAAGAATGCAAAAAAGTCACTGCCACACACCCTTGATTACTTATCATTGCATTATCCACCAAGAGGCTATGTGTGGAAAAGTTCTGGACATGAATGACATAATGACCACAGTCATTAAAACTATTAACTTTATACGGGCACGTGGCCTGAATCATCGCCAGTTCCAGCAGTTTTTACAGGAGGTGGGTGCAGAGCATGGAGACGTGCCATACCACACAGAAGTAAGATGGCTGAGCAAGAGCACAGTCCTCAAAAGATTTTTTGAGCTCAGAGAACAAATTGCTCTTTTCATGGAAAGTAAAGGAAAGCCCTTGCCTGAACTGTCGGATCCCGCCTGGCTATGTGATTTTGCTATGATGTGTGACATATGCGAGCATCTTGCCCAACTGAATCTGAAGCTGCAGGGACGCAAACAAGTCATCACGAAGATGTCTGACATGATCACAGCATTCCAGCGTAAACTTCAACTATGGAAGTCCCAACTGGAACAGGACAATCTTGCCCACTTTCCCGTTTGTTTGAGTATCTCAACCACTATTTCTGGTACTTTTCCTTGCAGTCGGCTGGCTACCAAAGTTAGCCGTTTACTAAGTGAATTTGAGCGGTGCTTCTCTGACTTTAGAACACAGCACTCAGGCTTTGACATCTTTGCCAATCCTTTTACAGTTGATGTCAACAATGTGCCCCATCACCTTCAGATGGAGATAATCGAGCTTCAGTCTGACAGTGGCCTGAAATCAAGGTTTCAGGATGTTGAAATTGAGGACTTCTACCCTTTACTGCCCCCTGACTCAATGCCAGAGCTCCGACTTCATGCTGCCCGTATTCTATTCATGTTCGGGAGCACCTATCTTTGTGAACAGATGTTTTCAATAATGAATCTGAACAAAAACAAGCACAGATCACGCATTACCGATGACAACCTCCATGCTGTTTTGCGGGTTGCTACAGCCCAAGAAATAAAACCGAACATTGACTCATTGATCCGGGGAAAACGGTGTCAGACATCTAGCCAGAAAACAAAACAATGAGCATTTTAGGTACATTCCAATATTACTGTTTTGCTTGATACCAATATTACTGTTTTGCTTGATAGCATGTGAGTTGGTTAACAGCATTGTTAAGGAAAAGATTGTTCCACTCATTTTAAATTCACATTTCTGGTTAACATTGTCAGTTTATGACTGTTCAGTAAACCATTCGGCCCGCGATTTAGGCTGGATTTTAGATTTTGGCCCCTTCTCTGATTGAGTTCGACACCCCTGCTCTAGAGCCTCTCCAGCTTTTTTTTTTTTTTTTTTTTTTTTTTTTTTTGTCCTCTCTGAAGCAGGAACTACGGGGGGGGGGGGGGGGGGGGGGGGGGGGGGGGGGGGGGGGGGGGGGGGGGGGGGGGGGGGGGCAGGTCCGAGCAACTGCAATCTCCCGCAACTCTCTGATATCCCTCCGAGGCAGATCCAAATGTGTTGCTCTTTAGATATCTCCCCTGTTAGGAGCCCCGTCCACTTTCACGGGTGACAACCGCCCAACAGCTGGGGCTTCTTTCTACTTGTAATCACCGCCCTTGTCCTCAAGCTTCCGTGTGCTCTGTGTGCGCAGGCTTTTGTCTTCGCTGCAAGCACTCTCCACCCTCTCCCCGCGAAATCTGACCTTTTCGCCGAGCAGTGGGGCACTCCAGTGCAGCCAGGTGTTTGCGCCGCCTGGGATCTGTGTTCTGAGGGTCACAGATGCTTGGTGGTCCCTGCGGCTGTGGATATTCAGGCCTCTGACAGGATCCTATCTTCCTCTCAAGATGGCGAGGTTTCCCGTCCAAGCCGGTAGGTAGCTCTGGGCAGGGACGTAGCCCGTGTGGGTGCTTCCCTGTGAGGGGTACCTCTGTCAGCGGCCCCCCAGCAGTTTCTTCTGGTGTTCGCTGTCTCCCAGCTTGCTAATAAACACTCACAGCACAAGACCCTCAGTTGCTCTCTCTTTCTGCTTCGGGAGAGGGCTCAGAATCCGCCCATCTATTCTTCCGCCATCTTACCTCTTCTCTCTAGGTTGCCTTTTAATTTTGTTAATTGTTTCCATTGCAGCGCAGATGCTTTTAAGTTTGATGTAGTCCTATTTGTTGATTTTTGCTTTCGTTGTTTGTGTTTTTTTGTCTCCTATCCAGAAAATCATTGCCAAAATTTCCCTACATTTATTTCTAGGAGTTTTACTATAACATGTCTTATGTTTAAGTCTTTAATCCATATCAAGTTAATTTTTGTGAGTGGTATAAGATAAAGGTAGATTTTTATTGTTCTGCATATATTAATCCAGTTTTTCCAGCAGTATTTGTTGAAGAAAAATATTGTTTCCCCATTGGGTGTTCTTGGCTCCTTATTCAAATATTAGTTAGCCATACACGCAGGGTTTAAATTTTGGGATCTCTATTCTATTCTATTGCTCTAAGGGCCTATTTTTTATACCAGCCACATACTATTTTTGTTACTATATATTTGCAGTACAGTTTGAAATAAGGAAATGTGATACCTCCAGCTTTGTTCTTTATCCTCAGGACTCCTTTGGCAATTTGTGTATGCATTTCTTTTGTGGTTCTATACAAATTTTATCATTGGTGTTTTTTTTGTATTTCTGTAAAGTATTACATTGGTATTTTGATGAGTACTGCATTGAATCTATAGATGGATTTGGGTAGAATGAACATTTCAGAATTTTTAAATCTTTCAATTTATTAACATGAGATGTCTTTCCATGTGTTTGTGTCCTCTTTGATTGTTTTTAGCAAAGTCTTGTAGTTTTGTGGCACATGTATTTCACTTACTTGGTTATATTTATTTCTAAATATATTATTGGTTTTGATGCTATTGTGAACTAGTCGGTTGTCTTTATGTCTTTCTCAGATGTTTCATGATTAGTGTATAGATATGCAACAGATTTGTTTGTTGATTTTATATCTTGCAACATTTTTTGGAATTTGTTGATTAGTTCAAATCATTTTTTTGTTTAGTCTATGAGATTTTTTTGTATACAAAATAATATCATTGATAAATAGTGGCAATTTTACTTCTTCCTTTCTGATTTGGATGACTTTTGTGCCTTTGTCTTAACTAACTGCCCTAGTTAGAACTTCCAGTAGTTTACTGAATAAGAATAATAAGAATGAGCAATTTTTTGTTCTTGATCTTAGAGGAAAAGTTTTAAAACTTTCACCATTGACTATACAATCTTATCTGTTGATTAACATATTATGCTAAAATGATACAGATGTATTATGCATAAGAATTTTTAAAATGTTCAATGAATTTGGCCAAGTAGTAGGATACAAATATAACATCCAGAAATTGATGGCATTTTTATACACCAAATAGAGGCCCAGAGCACAAAATTTGTGCATTGAGTGGGGGTGTCCCTCAGCATAGCCTGAACCCTCTCCAATCTGGGACCCCTAGAATAAGGTGACCAGATGTCCCACTTTTGGAGGGACAGTCCCGATTTTTAACAATTTGTCCCATGTCCCTTGGCATTTTAAAACAGTCCCGGTTTTCTGAAAAAATCCAGGACTGCTGGCTCCCAACGGCTCGCCTGCCTGCCTTCCAGATTGCCATAACCGCTTCTACCTGCCAGCCTGATCACTCCCTAACCACTCTGCTGCCAGCCTAATTGATGCCTAACTGCTCCCCTGCCAGCCTGTTTGCCCCTAACTGCCCTCCCGTTCAGGCCTGATCACCCCAGCTACCCTCCTCTGCTGGCCATCTTGTGGTGGCCATCTCATGTCCACATGGAGGCAGGATCTTTGACCACATGGTAGCAGTCATCTTGTGTGTTGGAGCGGTAGTTAATTTGCATATTACTCCTTTATTAGATAGGATAGATGCCTAGTGCATGGGTGAGGCTTGGCTGGTTTGCCCGGAAGGGTGTCCGGATCAGGGTGGGGGTTCCCTTGGGGTGTGGGGTGGCCTGGGTTAGGGGCCTGTGGTGGTTTGCAGGCTGGCCACACCCCCTGGCAACCCAAGTAGAGGCACTGGTACCTGGGATTTATGTATCTTCTACAATTGAAACTTTGTAGCCTGGAGCAGAGCCAAGCCTCCTGCTTGCTCTGTGGCTGCAGCCATTTCTGTTGGAATTTGCTTACTTTCTATAATTGAAACTTTGTAGCATTGAGCAGAGGCTTAGGCTGCAAGGGCAGGCAGAAAGCTTGGCTTCCTCCGTTGCCAGGGAAAACCAAGCCTCCCTCCTGTTCTTTGTCGCTATAGACATCTTGGTTGGGTTTATTTGCATACTCGCTCTGATTGGCTGCTGAGCGTTACTTGTTGGTGTATCGGAAGTATAGTCAATTTGCATATTACTATTTTATTAGATAGTATAATGAACTCTCAGAAAGAGAA